>NC_132841.1:77076250-77387250 GCF_048164855.1 Canis lupus baileyi | reverse complement strand
GTTCACATTTTCTGAGAGGATGATGAGATGGTAGATAGAGGCCAGACATGCTTCTAAGCACCTTTCAATACAAAGGACAGTCCCTCACAACAAAATAATTATCCAACCCAAAATATCAATAGTCAGAGGTTGAGAAACACTGACAGAGGGAGCATAACTCCAAATTATTCTGTTCTGGATACATAATAGATTCTATAATAAAATGTAAGAATGCATTACTTTAGGTAATTTATTTTGGGTACTCATAGACTTGAATAGCATGTATGCACTGCATTACTCTGTTTTCATTGATTTAATTGTTCTGGTACTACATTATAAACCTATTTTCATTTCTTACAATTCCTTTCCAGATTTTCTTATAGGTAGGCATATTTTGGTTGATTGACAATAAATTAATTCTGCATTTGTTGTTCTTTTCCCAAAATGATAATAATAAAAGGTTTCCCAGGTTGCTATATAATCTTCAAAATTAAAATAGGCCTTAATAATATTCATAATCTTTCCAATTTATTCCAATGATTCTAGATACTTAGTTAACTTGATTGTTCAAATAATAAGTTTATACACAAGCAAATATACATATATAGTTATGTTAATTTTTTTTTTTTGCTTAGTAAATTATATGTGGATTGTAAGTTAAAGCATAAAGAGCTTTCTGATGCTTGAGCGACATTGTCAACTTGATTTCTATTGAATTAAAGACCTCACCTCCATCAACATGTATATATATTTTATTATTTTTTTAATATTTTATGTATTTATTCATGAGACACAGAGAGGCAGAGACACAGGCAAAGGGAGAAACAGGCTCCATGCAGGGAGCCCGACGTGGGACTCGATCCCGGGACTCCAGGATCACGCCTTGGGCCAAAGGCAGGCGCTAAACCACTGAGCCACCCAGGGATCCCCCTGTATATATATTTTATTCCAAGATTTATAGCATCGATTATTAAAATAATTTTAATTTTCCCTAACCTGCAATGCAAAAATCTATCATGTGGTTGCTTAATTTGCAACTCTCTAACCTTTAGTAAATTTGAATATATTTTCTTATATCTCTTTATAGCTAAGAGACTTTGGCAAATTACTTAACCTTGATGAGCCCATCAAATATAGATAAAAGGAATACATACTTCAGAGTATTCCAGAAAGTGTATGTAGAGCACTTAGTTCAGTGCCTGAAAAATAGTGTTCAATAAATGTTGACTTTCAGTGTTTAAGTTAATAATATTTTAAAATAATTCTCTCTTGTATATTTTTTCCTTGGTCTTTATCCATTTGTCTATAGAGGGCATAATATTCTTTCATCAATCTGTATATGTCAATAAATTTAAGATATTAATTCATTTTTCATAATTACACTAAAATACTATTTTCTCACATTTCTTTCTGTACATGAAGTCTTCTGGAAAGTATAATCACATTATTTCCATCAATGTTCTACAAAGCAGGTGTCACAGGGTAAAGTACACACCACTATAATGAAATGGTAATTTTAAAAATGCTTATTTCATGGGACGCCTGGGTGGCTCAGCAGTTTAGCACCTGCCTTTGGCCCAGGGCGTGATCCTGGAGTCCTGGGGATCGAATCCCACATTGGGCTCCCTGCATGGAGCCTGTTTCTCTCTTTCTCTCTGCCTGTGTCTCTGCCTCCCTTTCTCTCTCTCTCTCTATCTCTCTCTCTGTCTCATGAATAAATAAATAAAATCTTTTAAATAAATATATAAATAAATAAATAAATAATGCTTATGTTCCATAACGGAATCTCCAGAATTTCATCTTAATATATGGTCTTGTCTTACTTACTACTTCTATCAATGGCATAGATACCATATTGATTAACTTTGTGCTTGACACGAAACTAAGAAGTAGATCTAATTTAGATATTAGGTTTTGGATACAAAATGATCTTGACAAGCTGAAATGATATGCCAAATAAAATTCAACTCAACAAAGACTTATTGAATGTCAGGAATGTGCAAGATATTGTGTTTACTATAGAAAGCTATTTATACTGAATTCTAAATAAGTCAGTTACACGTTGTGAAGCAAGAATACTATTCATATTTATATGAGTACCAAACATAAATTAATTACCTTAAAGTAACATTCTTTCAGGCTGTATTAAACAAACTATATTTACCTGGAACAGAATAATCCAGAGTCCCATTCTCTACCTCAGGGTTTCTCAACCTTGAAACTACTGACAACTTGGAGTGAATAATTCTTTGAGTGCCTTCACTGTACAGTATAAGATTTTAGCTGCATCTCTGTCTTCTAGAAACCAATATCATCCCTCAGTGTGTGAACCTAAAATCTCTCCACACATTGCCAGATGTCCCCTGAAGAGTTAAATGACTCTGAGAACCACTGGCATATAAGTTCATCCGCCCACTTTGATACCTGTCTTAAAAACAGACATTAACAGATTAGGTAAGAATCAAAATGGCAGAGGACCTCATACACATGTCAAAACAGGAATGTCTTTTCATTGTTGCTCTCTTAATGGGTTTGTCCAGAAAGCAAAAGCTTCCCACATTGCTTACAATTTTTTACCACTTCTTGTATGAAACTACTATCACCAGGTAGTTCATCCACATTCACCGTCTGTGTTCCTACTAGTGCCAGGCACAGGGCATATGGGGCTGCACACAGGAGCTTCTGTGCCTCAAGGGCATTAGATTCTAACAATTACTTGTAAATACATATCTAATCAACTTCAATTGTGCATAGAGCTCTTGATGGGAAGCATCCTGTACTATGAGAAGATATAATAAAATGCTTTAGCCTAAACTGTGGATTTGGGGGAGGATTTCTAGAGCGAAAATAATGTTCAATTTGAGACTCGAAAGAATAGTTAAGTTTGAAGTCATGGAATTAGGGACAGGACCATTCCAAGCAGAGAAAACCCCACATGTGACAATCCAAGATGGACCTCAGAAAAACCCAAGTGGCTCAAATACAGTGAGAGAGGCAAAGAGTAGGGCAAGGGGACTGCAGATCACACTGGATGTTTTGAGGGCATGTTGATATTTCAGAGTATAAAACAATTAAAAACCATTAAAGGGTTGTAAGGAGAGAAGAGGCATGATCGTATTTACTTCTTCAAACAAAGACCCAGGCCGCTGTGTTTTGTGAAGCCCTGGAAGGTAACTAAGAACCATGGGTGGAAAAAGAACCAGTTTCCAGCTCTCCTAAATATGAAGTTGTTGTCACCCTGTACTTGCTAGAGTGATCAGTATACCCAGGCCAAAATTCCTATATGCAGCACTTATTGATGATGTCAGTGGTTTTGAAAATGGTCAATGTTTTAAGAAGCCTTTGTGTCCTCAACAAAAATGTTTGTTCTGACTTTTGAATGTTCTGGGGTTGTTTTTTTTTTCTTTATGATCATTAACCTTGTAAGAGGTTGTAAAGCCAATACTGATCTATTGTAATGGTGTTGAAATTGGTCATTCTATTCTAAAAGAATATCTGACATCATTGCTTAAAAATACCTTTCTTTGCTTAAGTTATTCTTATGCACACATTAAAATCAAAAGGGACTTTGGTTTTAAGTCCACAGAATTTTATCCTTGTATAATTGTGCCTGATTATGCTTTTGTCAATACAAATTTGAGAGCAAATAAGTAAACATTCAGCAATATGTGTAAATCTCCTTCCATTTCTCCTTGCTACTATGAATTAATTAAATAACAAATTTTCACACATGATTTATATATAATTTTCTGTGTTCTAGTTGAGCAAAAATTTCCCACTTTTTTTGATTCAGAATATAAAACCAAATGAATACCGCCACAAACCTCTCTAGTAAAGTTCACTCAACTTTAAATCACATTCATCTTTAAATCATAATTCATCTTTGCACAATGGCAGCATCAGGATTCCTGGGCTTAGTGTCAATCACAACTATTCCTGTTTAGAATAATCATAATTCCCCTAAAATGAAATGTTTAAACAGAGCTTTATAATCTACTATCTCACCAAAAATGCAGATGCTTTCACTAATTAGAGTCATATAGGTAAATGGCAGACCACTCATTTACTTTTGAATTTTTATCTTGCTGTTGGGAAGAGATCTAGGTTTTTGGCATCAAGGACAGGAGAGAGTAAATCCCCCAGTCTTACCACTTATGAATCACAGAATGGGCAGTTTCTCACCTTTAAAATAGTCATCTTTGGGATCCGTGGGTGGTGCAGTGGTTTAGCGCCTGCCTTTGGCCCAGGGCGTGATCCTGGAGACCCGGGATCGAATCCCACATCGGGCTCCTGGTGCATGGAGCCTGCTTCTCCCTCTGCCTATGTCTCTGCCTCTCTCTCTCTCTCTGTGTGACTATCATAAATAAAAAAAGTTAAAATAGTCATCTTTGAGTATAAAGAGTTCTCATGAGGAAGGAAAGATTAGCAAAGTGCATTTATTACACAATCAAAATTAATTTTGTTTCTCTTATAGATGGAAATTTTATTTGTAGCATCATTAGCAGTTGGCTAGCCAAATGTCTTGTCATTTATGGAATAAAATGTATGAAGATGGGAACATGTCATTTTGAAAACTAAAAGGTACCAACTAGTATATTATAATCCAACTTACTTCAATCTTTTCATTTCCATCAATCCAGGAATAAAATACTATAGTGACATGATAGATACTTAGAGGCAAATTGTACCCACACTGTGAAGCAATGAAAAGTTTTTCTGATATCATATCCCATTTTGAGATATATGTCCCCATCCAACCAGGAACACCATCTACACCCCTGCATTGTCACTCAGGTAATCCTGCTGGTTTCTCATACATTTCCCTCTAAATCTGTTTTCGGATCTTCATCACTTTCACCGTGACTAGGTGTCTAAACTCCTGAGGTTGCTTTACCTCTCTTCTCTGCCCCCTCAACTGGCATTCCACAAGGTAACAATAGTTCGGCTTTGGGGGAATATAGACATACGTTTCACAGTTATGCTACCTAAGGACCGTTATTTCTCCTATATTCCCAGCCTGCCACATGGAAACAAAAGAGGTTTGACTACCACAGAAAAATCCTCAGGCAAAGAAAAGTGGACGCTGGCAATTGGAAATTAAGTGAAAGTGTAAAAGGTCAAAGGATTTGGGCCAGGTACCAACAGTATCTACTACAGAATTAGAAAAAACTTTCATGATATATTACAAATGCATGCAAACACATACACACACACACACACATTCCCTCACACACTTGTGTATACATAATATAGGGTATATGCTAGAACCTTCCATTTCTTTACATAGCAAATGAGGCAAAATTACTCCATATATAAAAAATACGGTACCGAGGAATTCAGAATTTCAGTTAAACTATTTTAACAAATGTTTTCTTTATGTTCAACTTTGCCCCCTTTCATACTTGGTTTTTATAGTACAAAAGTAGATGTTTTAAGGTGATTAGAATGTATACCAATCCGATCCTGAAGATGCTGAAGGCATTTAGATTATGCAAATGTTCTCAATATTGGTAAAGGTTAGGTCACATGATTTAATGAATTCTCATTTTGTAAACTGATTCAAAAGCTCCAGGCCAAGAAGAAAATTTCCATGGAAAGTACAAGAAGAATTTAATGAAGCAAAACAGGTAATTGCTCTGATAAAGACAAGAGAAAGGGCCTCTAAGCTCCCCGATGTGATTGAACACACAGCGATATGCAACATGATTTAATTAACATTTGCTTTGGATTGAGGCAGAATCAATGATTAGATTCAACACAATAAATTTCATAATGTTTAAATTTTCTTAAATTTCTAATACATCATAATTTGGCTAAGCCATTTGATGATGTTAACATTTAACCAAATTTAAAGATATGTTGATTTTATTTATTTATTTATTTATTTTTTATTTATTTATTTTTTTATTTATTTATGATAGTCACAGAGAGAGAGAGAGAGAGAGAGGCAGAGACACAGGCAGAGGGAGAAGCAGGCTCCATGCACCGGGAGCCTGATGTGGGATTCGATCCTGGGTCTCCAGGATCGCGCCCTGGGCCAAAGGCAGGCGCCAACCCGCTGCGCCACCCAGGGATCCCTAAAGATATGTTGATTTTAAATCAATAGTGATTAGTAGCAATATATTTACTAAATTTGGGAAATAAATAATTTTTATGCATTTAAAAAAAACTAATTAGAAAACCTACAAGGGGGACGCCTGTGTGGCTCAGCGGTTGAGCGCCTGCCTTCCACCCAGGGCGTGATCCTGAGATCCGGCATCAAGTCCCGCATCAGGCTCCCTGCATGAAGCCTGCTTCTCTCTCTCTGCCTGTGTCTCTGCCTCTCTCTCTTTCTCTGTGTCTCCCATGAATAAATAAATAAATCTTAAAAAAAAAAAAAAGAAAACCTACAAGGTAGCCCTTTTCATATTTAGTTTATTCAAATGAAAACTGCCTACATTTTCTTTTCAACATACAGTATAACAACCTACTCTTATGCCTTTTTATAGAAAAAATAATCAAAGATGGCAGTTTTTCTTTTGTCATTGTATCTAATTGTATTAATCTGGATTTCTTTTAAAATATTCCATAATTAAAAAAAATAAAATAAAATAAAATATTCCATAATTTAGACATTATATTTACAATTAATGAGAAATTTACAAATCTATTACAAACACACTAATAAGTAGAATTTATAAACTATATGTTCACATGCACCTATTTCCATATAAATATTAAGTTACATACATTAATTCATGTTCTTTGCTGCTTATATAACAAGATTTGCTTTGGGGTCACTAATATTTTAATGATCATAATTTTCAGGAAGCTGCACATCCTTTCTCTTTTTTGTTTAGCAAATTTATTCTCATTTTTATGAGCATCATAATATTTTTATATGCAAGAATTCATATTATAAATTATATACATTTTTAGAATGCCTGGCATAAAACTTAATTTCAGCTGATAAGCATATTACAGATAATGTAGAAGAAAAATTAATCTTTCTAAACAGTAGCTCATAATAGATAGTTCGTGTTACAGTGACTCAGAAATATCAGTAAACAAAAAGCATTTTTTATTAAATAAACTAATAAAATTAACAGAGGAGGAGTTACAATGACAGAGCAGTAGGGGGACCCTAAGCTTGTCTCCTCCCTGGATTACAGCTAGATCAACATCCAACTATTTTGAACAACTAGGAATATGATCTGAGGATTATGAAAACAATCTGCACAGTTGGAGGGAGAGAAGGCAGCAGATCGGAGGCTCAGAGCTGTGAATTGGAGAGGAGAGCCGAGGAACCACATGGGGAAGGAACCTTTTTTGTGAAGCAAGGTCAGGGAGAGGGAGAGAGCAGAAGAGAATGCAATAGATGAGGATTAACCTGCTGCAGTCAGGAGAGCCCCTGGGTCGCAGTGGAAGAGTTGGCTCCCCTTCCTGGAGTACATTTGGAAGAGCCTATTTTGCCTCTTCAAGGACAAGAGACCAGCTAGGAGCCATTGAGCAGCACTCAGCAGCAGGGACAGAGGTGTGCACAAAGGGCAGATAACCTTGTACCAGCTTTCACTGTGAGCCACAATAGGCTTAAACCACCCTGTGCACACTGAGCGGCTGCTTTTCTGGGACACAGCTGAGCAGAGCGCAGACAGCAGAATGCAGGTAACCTGGTTGCTGCTTTTCTCTGTCAGCCACAGTAGATTCAAGGCTCTGTGCAACTGCTTTTCTGAGACAGGATAGTGTTGGGCATGATGTAAGATTCTTTCCCAGGGCAGGGGAGTGGGTCCACACCTTGGAAGCCCTTTAAAAAACTTAAAGTTTTGAATCCCAGCCACCAGCCAGATAGAAAATACAGATCTGTGGTGCCTACAGCCTGGGAACAGATAAGTTAAGGGCAGGGATCTGATGAAAGCCTGGGGATTGTTCACTTTTCAGTCAGGGCCTCCTGAACAGTGGTGGCCAAGAGGTCCCCTCCTCAGAGACAGGAGGGCAGCCTAAAGTCATCTTCCTCCACCACCACCCTCCCCCTACCCCTGCCACCAACACAGTAGGACTTCGGAGAAAAACACAGCACCTCCAGTGGAGGCTGGAGTCCCTTACACTAACCAACCCCCTAACTCTGTACCTGGCAAGGGCTTCTTTATAAGGATAAGATTGGGTGTCAGCCAGTCTAGCTGAAGTCTCCCTCAGAAGACCAATACAGGCCTCCTGCATGTACCAAGTCTACTGATTAAAGAGTGTTCCACAACGTCAGCTTCTAGTGAAAATAGGACCAGGCTGGCTTTTTCTTTTCTTTTCTTTTCTTTTTTTTTTTTTTTTCCTGAATTTTAACATTTCCTAATTATTTATTTATTTTATTTCTTATTATTTATTTATTTTTTATTATATATATATATATTCCTTTTTTCTTTATCTTTTTATGTTTTTTTTTTGGTATCAGGCTTATAATTTTTTGTTCATTTATTGGTTTGTCTGTTTCCTTCTCTTATTTTTTGGATCAGGCTTCTTTTTTCTTTTCTTCTTTGCTTACTATCTTTCCTTCTATTTTCCTTATTCTTTCTAATTGGGCTTATAGTTTTTTGGTTTTCTTTTTTTTAAATTTTTATTTATTTATGATAGTCAGAGAGAGAGAGAGAGGCAGAGACATAGGCAGAGGGAGAAGCAGGCTCCATGCACCGGGAGCCCGACGTGGGATTCGATCCG
Source organism: Canis lupus baileyi (assembly GCF_048164855.1). Lineage (NCBI taxonomy): Eukaryota > Metazoa > Chordata > Mammalia > Carnivora > Canidae > Canis > Canis lupus. The sequence goes on along the minus strand of NC_132841.1, from coordinate 77,378,586 downwards.
GGTCTCCAGGATCGTGCCCTGGGCCAAGGGCAGGCGCTAAACCGCTGCGCCACCCAGGGTTCCCAGTTTTTTGGTTTTCTGTTTGAATTTTTGTTCCTTTTCTCTTGTCTTGGATGAAGCTTTCTTTTCTCTCTCTCTCTCTCTCTCTCTCTCTCTCTCTTCCAGGCTTATCTTAACAAACAAATCAAAATATGCCTCGTTAAAGTTCCAAACTCTCCCCACTACAAGCAAAGAGGTACTCCATAGAGGACGAAGCAGTGGAAAAGAGCAGCCAAAATGAGATAACAGAGTGTACACAGCATATTCCAGAAATACTTCCTGAAGTTTTTATTATTGCTGTTATTGTTGTTATTGATTTTTTTGTTTTGTTTTGTTTTGTTTTTTTCAATCTTCTTTTCTTTTCCAGACAAAATGACGAGAAGGAAAAATTCACCCCAAAGAAAGAATAAGAGGCAATACTCAAAGACAGTGATTTAGCCAATACAGATATAAGTAAGCTGTCTAAAACAGAATTTAAAATGATTATAAACGATTATATATAACGATTATAAGTGATTATAAATTTAAAACAATTATACTAGTTGGGCTTAAAAAAAATCATTATATATAACGATTATAAATGATTATGGACTTAAAACAATTATACTAGTTGGGCTTCATAGAAGACACTCTACAGTATCCATTATGTAGAGGTAAAAGAACTAAAATCTAGTCAGGCCGAAATTAAAAATGCTATAACTGAAATGCAGTCCCAAGTGGAGGCCACAAAACAAGGATGAATGAAGCAGAAAAGTGAATTAGTAATATAGAAGATAAAATTATGGAAACTAATGAAGCTGAAAAGAAAAGGAAAAGAAATGAAAATAGACTTTGGAAACTCAGAGATTCCATAAAGCAAAACTATATCCTTATTATAGGAACCCTAGAAGAAGTGCAGGAGCAAATGACAGAAGGTTTATTTGAACAAATTATAGCTGAGAACTTCCCTAATCTGGGGAAGGAAACAGATATTCAAGTCCAAGAGGCACAGAGAACTCCCTTCAAAATCAACAAAAATAGGTCAACATCATGACATATTATGGTGAAACTTGCAAATTACAAAGATAAAAAGAAAATCCTGAAAGCAACTCAGGACAAGAGGTCCTTAACCTACAAGGGTAGACACATAAAGCTGTCAGCAGACCAGTCCACAGAGAACTGGCAGGCTAGAAAGGATTGGCATAATATATTCAGCATGGTAATTGGGAAAAAAAAAATATGCTGCAAGAGAACTTTATTGAGAAAAGCTGTTATTTAGAATAGAAGAAGAAATGAAGAGTTTCCAAGACAAACAAAAACTAAAGGAAGTTGTGAACACTAAAGTAGCCCTGCAAGAAATATTAAACGGGACCCTTTGAGTATAGAGACCAAAAGTAAAAAAGACCAGAAAGGAATAGAGTCAATCTATAGAACAGTGACTTTACAAGTAATACAATGACACTAAATTCATATCTTTCAATAATCACTCTGTAAATGGAATCAGTGTTTCAATCAAAAGACACAGAGCATCATAATGGATAAAAAAAAATTAAAAAATTAAAAAAAACAAGACCCATGAATATGCTACTTACAAGAGACTCACTTTAGATCCATAGTCACCTCCAGATTGAAAGTGAAGGGGTGGAGAAAATGTATCATGTTTATGGACATCAAAAGAAAGCTGGAGTAGCCATTTTTATATAAGACACACTAGATTTTAAACCAAAGACTCTAATAAGAAATGAAGAAAGACACTAAATCATAAAAAGGGGGTCTATCCAACAAGAAGATCTAACAATTGTAAATATTTATGCCTCTAACTTGGGAGCAGCCAAATATATAAATCAATTAATAACAATTTTTAAAAATTCATTGATAATAATATAATAAGAGTAGGGGACTTTAACTCCCCACTCCAAGAAACAGACAGATAATCTAAGCAGAAGATCAAAAGGAAACAAGGGTTTTGAATGACACACTGGACTAGATGAACTTAACAGATATATTCAGAGCATTTTAACCTAGCTCAGCACAATACACATTTTTTTTTTTTTTTTTGAGTGCACATAGAACATTCTCCAGAAGAGATCACATACTGGGTCACAAAACAGGACTCAACTGGTACAGACTAAAATCATACCATGCATACTTTCAAACCACAATACTATGAAACTTGAAGTCAGCCACAAGAAAAAAACATTGGAAGGACCACAAATATATGGAAGTTAAAGAACATTCTACAAAAGAATGAATGAGTTAACCAGGAAATTAAAGAAGAATTAAAAAAAATACATGGAAGCAAATGAAAATGAAAACACAATATTTCAAAACCTTTGGAATGTGGCAAAAGCAGACCTAAGAGGGAAGTATATCACAAGATAGGCCTTCCTCAAGAAGCAAGAAAAGAAAAAAAAAAAAAAAAGAAGCAAGAAAAGTTTCAAACACACAAATTAACTTTACACCTAACAGAGCTAGATAAAGAAGAGCAGATGAAGCCTAAATTCAGCAGATGAAGGGGAAAGTAAAGATCAGAGCAGAGTTCAATGATATAGAAATTTTTTTTAAAGCAGGACAGATCAATGAAACTGGGAGCTGATTCTTTGAAAGAATTGACAAGATTGCTAAACCCCTAGACAGACATCAAAATGAAAAGAAAAGGGACCCAAATAAATAAAACCATGAATGAATGAAAGAGGAGAGTTCACAACCAACATTGCAGAGATATAAACAATTATAATAGAATATTATATGCCAACAAATTAGAAAATCTGGAAGAAATGGATAAATCCTAAAAACATGTAAACTAGCAAAACTGAAACAAGAAGAAATAAAAATCTGAACATATCCATAACCAGCAAAAAAATTGAATCAGTAATCAAAAATCTCCCAATGAAAAAGAGCCCAGGGCCAGTTGACTTCTCAGGGGAATTCTACCAAGCATTAAAAGAAGAATACCTATTAACTAAACCGTTCCAAAAAAATAGAAATGGAAGGACAACTTCCAAACTCATCCTATGACACCAGCATTACCTTGGTCCCAAAACAAAAGACCTCACTAAAAAGGAGATTTCCAGAGCAATATCCCTGATGAACATGGATGCAAAATTTTCACCAAGATACTAGCTAATAGGATACAACAGTACAAGGATTATTCACCATGATGAAGTGGGATTTATTCCTGGGCTGCAAGGGTAGTTCAACATCTGCAAATCAATCAACGTGATACACCACGTTAATAAAAGAAGGGATAAGAGCCATATAATCTTCTCAATAGATGCAGAAGTTGACTTGAGTTGTTGACTTCGGCCACGGCAACTTCTTACTCGACACATCTCCAGAGGCAAAGGAAACAAAAGCAAAAATGGACTATTGGGACTTCATCAGGATAAAAAGCTTTTAACAGCAAAGAAAACAGTCAACAAAACCAAAAGACAACCTACAGAATGGGAGAAGATATTCATAAATGATATATCAGATAAAGGGCAAATGTCCAAAATCTATAAAAATCTTATCAAACTCAATATTCAAAAACAAATCCAATCAAGAAATGGGCAGAAGACATGAACAGACATTTCTCCAAATAAGACATACAAATGGTTAGCAGACACATGAAAAAATGCTCAACACCACTGGGCATCAGGGAAATGCAAATGAAAACTACAACGAGATACCACCTCATACTCGTCAGAATGGCTAAAATTAACAACTCAGGAAACAATAGATGTTGGCAAGGATGTGGAGAAAGGAGAATCCTCTGGCACTGTTGGTAGGGATACAAACTCGTGCAGCCATTATGGGAAACAGTATGGAAGTTCCTCAAAAAAGTAAAAATAGAACCACTCTATGAAGCAGCAATTGCACTACAAGGTATTTATCCAAAGGATATAAAAATAGTGCTTCAAAGGGACACCTGCACCCCAATGTTTATAGAAGCAATGTTCATAATAGCCAAACTATGGAAAGAGCCCAGATGTCCATCGACAGATGAATGGATAAAGAAGATGCACGTGTACACACACACACACACACACACACACACACACACACACACGACACACACACTGAGCCATCAAAAATAATGAAATCTTGCCATTTGAAATGATGTGGATGGAACTAAAGAGTTTATGCTAAGCGAAATAAGTCAGTCAGAGAAAGAGAAATACCATATGATTTCAATGATATATGGAATTTAAAAACAAAACAGATGAACACGGGGGAAGGGAAGGAAAATACAAGATAAAACAGGAGGAAAACCATTAGAGATTCTCATTTACAGAAAACAAACTAAGAGTTGCTAGTGGGGAGGTGGGTGGGGGATGCCCTTAAGGAGAGCACTTGATGTAATGAGCACTGGGCATTATATGCAACTTATGAATCACTAAACTCTACCCCCTGAAGCTAATAATACAGTATATGTTAATAAACTGAATTTAATAAAAAATAAAAAATAATAGACACTTTACAAGCCTGATCAAGAAAAAAATATTTTTCACAAATTAAAAATAAAATGAGTAACGTGAATGGTTTTAAGCCAATAATTGTGGAAAAGACCCTGTCAAAAATAACTTAGCCACAACTTTAAGAAGAATTGAAACTGTCAAAATTTTAACACGTATCTTTCAAAATGTAAAATAAACTTCTTTATTCTCTGAATTCAATGTTCCAGCATGAGCATTCTTTACAAGTCTGATTTTCTCATGTTGTTTATGAGTGAGCCAAGTGTTGAGAAGGCTAGAAGATACTTTCACAAAATAGTTTTATTAGTTTTGATTCTACATTGCCCCTGTCTAACAGAAAAAACTATTTTTCCTTTTATAAAAGGCTCAGGAGGAGGTGGAAAATAAGACTTTAAAAGGTCGGTACCATAACTTTTCTGTCACCTCCCAATTTGAAAGGAAACAACTCTTAAGTGATATTAAATGGATGGAATGAATGAATAAATAAATAAATCGTAGGTAATAAAAATGTATAATAATCAAACCCTTACAATGACTATTTTTGAATCTCAGATACAATTTGAGTAATTCTGAATAAATGTTTCCTGACTACTTGCAGGGCATATCCTATTCCCCAAAAGAAACAGTATAGATATACCGAATAAGTGATGATATGCAAGATATGTGTGCAATTTTAAAAAATATCTCCTTGGGATAGCAGAGAAACTTTGCAGAGGTGCTATCCTACTGAAGTCTAACAAAGTGGAGACAGGAGAGCAGAAAGCTGAGGGATGAGCATGAGCACGTAGCAAAGAGTTTATTGTGCCATGTGGAGGCAGTCATCTTCTTGGCAGCTGAGGAAGGGTGATGATGGGGGTGACATGCAGAGGTGAGGTAGACCTAACATCTAAGAAAGTAACAGTGGGAGTGTGGGACAAGTGAGCAGAAGTGATAGGGTGTCCAATAACCAAAGCTGTGGGGAGAAATTGAGCAAATAAGTAAGTAAATCGAGGGTAATGGAAACCAGGTTCTTCCATGCCAGAGAAGGATTTACAAATATGGCATGTTCACATACTGGAAAAAATCCAGAGATACTGAATTTAAAGCTTCAGTATGAACTTCAGTTAAGGTTATTAATTCATAAATAAACATAGATAGGGAAATATAGATACGTATATCTGTATACATTTATTTCCTAAAACTCTCCTTGCTGAGATAAGCACAAATGTTTCTAAATGCCTTTTTTTTATTGAAATAATCTACTGCTTATGAGAAAAATGGCTGATTTCATGGCTGAGTTAGGAAAAATACAAGATGAGCCTGCACAATTTGTGCAAACAAAGTAAGTGCCCAAAAAATAATGGCAGTATATCAAAAGGATGCAGAGAGAGCTCATGTGTTAAAAATAATTTCAGCATCAAAATTAATAATGATAGGAACAAAAATGCAATTCATTGGTTAAAACAAGAATCCATGAGTCCATACTGATACAAAGTCTTTAAAGAAGTTTCAAGGGAAGGGAAGTATCTCCTTATAGAAGAAAGACAACTGATAGCTACAAAGGAAATAATGGAGATACAAATTTACAATTAGACAAGGAGCATAGTGCTGGTTGATTGACACAGGAATCATCAATGGATGTTTAGGCTGGTAGCTGAACTTTATGACGAGCAGAATATTTATTGGCTCTTCGAATAAAATCGTTAGTAGTTACCGATTGGAAAATGTCTTTACAGTGGAATTTTTTTCACACACGAAAATGACCATATGAGGAAGCCGCCACCACCACCATTTGCAGGAGAAGTCCACAGTGTGTACCTCCTGGTGTGATGCACTGGTGTCAAACAAAGCATCAGTTCTGTGGGTTCCCGTAAACAATACATGGCTTAAATTTGATCATGAGGAAAACATCGAATAAATCATCAAATAAATCCCCTTTATACTAGAAAAGAAACTGTCAAGTTCCTCAAAGAAGAGGCACGGAAACTGTTCCATATGAAGAACACTGGAATGGCATGACAAATGCTACACACGACCCTGGATTGAACCCAGGACCAGAAAGGAAAAAGAAACATTGTCCACATGGATGTAAATAGGAACAGATAGATAAGGACTCCTGGGTGGCTTAGAGGTTGAGCGTCTGTCTTTGGCTCAGGTCGTGATCCTGGGGTCCTGGGATCGAGTCCCACATCAGGCTCCCTACAGGGAGGCTGTTTCTCTTTCTGCCTGTGTCTCTGCCTCTCTCTGGGTCTCTCATCAATAAAATCTTAAAAAAGAAACAGAAAAGTGGATGAGGTATGTGAATTGAATGGTAGTGTTGTATCAACCCTGATCATCTGATTTAAAGATAGTGTGACTACCTGTCCTAATATGTCCAAGACTATACAGATTTTACCATAGAAAGTGTAATATTATGGGAAACTTCTCCCCAGACACAAAAGATCTGAAGTCTACTTGTTTTTGAGGACAAGTGTAGGAGGTCGGGGACGGGGGCGAGAATTACGAAACCCATGCTACAGGCCAAAATATGGAGGAAGAAACACTCTTTCTGTGTCCCAGGTACAACATAGAGTATCCCTCTCCCATAATGCTGGTGCTGTTTTTATACTTTGCCACTAATAATGAGAAGGATTTGTGAGTCTTGAGTCTGGAGTACCCATTGCTGTTTCACTCTGAATGATGTGACAAGTGTGCAATGTATGTGAGTTGTAATCATGATGTCAACAGTTCATCATTAACGTTCCCTGTGGAATAACTGTTATGCTTTGTATCCAGAGGGCTTTAGTTTAGTTTTTAAGATTGCATTAGGGTTATTTTTCTAAGGGTTTTCTAAGAGTTTCCTAAGGGTTTTCTATTTCCTTATTGGAAATAAGGAAAATGAGAACGATCACAGAATTTGTGCCAGCATGACAAAAATAACACTGAGAAAGAAGACTCACCTACTGTGTTATGTTAAGATGGACACATGCAAATGGAGTAGGGAGGTGAATGAGAAAAGGAGAGACCACTCTACAATATGTAGAAAATAATTTGGGACTAGATGTAGTAGAGAAAGAACTGTGAAAGCAAATATGAAGAGTGAATCTAATGAGTATGGAATGAGGCATGTCTGTTTTTCTAAATCAATCTAAAGTTTTCATCTCCCAAAAGAACATGATTGCTTAACTGGAAAAAGTAGTACTGAATTAATTTGGGCGTACCACAGGAACACATTATTGTATTGTTTCTTTAATTGATCCGTGGAACTCAGTAAATTTACATCTCCTGTACCAGAAGCTGCAACTAAACTGACCTGAGGGTGAACAAAAGGAGAGATTTTGATGACAGATGCATTAGCCACTTACAGTGAAGAGCTGATTCTGTAAGATCATGACAAGATCAGACTTTCTATCAAGTGATGCATCAAATCATAGCAATCGCAAACAACACAAAGCTCCTGAGCTCTTAAATATTTTGATTTTTAAATGTGGAGTTTCAACTAATAGCCTTGGATTCTGCAAGGATTTCAAGAAAACATCAGAAAACATAAACCAAATAATTGTTAGTATCAAACCCAAATAAAAATTAGGTTTTGTTCATGTACTTGTGTATTCAGGAGACAGTGCAAATGTAAATTTTGGCAAATTCTATTCAGCCTATAACCCTCTTAACAAAGAAAATGGTATTGCCGACTAAATGTTTTGCATACCCTGGACATAATGCGACTAAGACGTATGTGATTTTCCTGCCTGTGTTGCTGAAGATTTTACAATTTAGGGGGTCATTTTCAGTTTCCTCAAAACATGTGAAATCATTTAATGAGAATTTTGACCTTACAGAAACTGAAGGAGATAGTTTCCTCAAACATATGCCTATAAGATGGTCATCACTATTGCCAGAAATATTTTTTGACGTTAAAAAGTTGACCTGATGAGCCATGATAGTTTCAAAATGTTGAACAGTAAGAATGTCTTTCTCTAATTCAATTTTTTCATTGAAGTGTAAGTGATATATAACATTAAGTTAATTTTACGTGAACATCATGATGCAATATTTGTGTACCCTGCAAAATGATCACCACAGGGAGTATCATTACTATCTATCACCATACATAGTTACAATTTTTTCTCATGATGAGAATTTTTAAAATTTACTCTCTTGGCAACATTCAAATAACAACTGCCCTCACTTAATTTGGAAATATATTGTGGATGAGAATTATATTAGTTGTTCAGTCTTATGTGTAGGTTATGACAAAACTATATAGCGAAAAAGATTCAATTTCTGGAAATAAGATTGCTTCAGGACAAAGTCAAAACAGTGCAGCCAACTTAAAGAATTTCTCAATTTCTTTACTAAAAATATAACATTTGAAATCCAGCTTCAATTTCACAAGTGCAAATTACTACTGTGCTTTAAAACAATTTTTTTCCTGAGAAAGAAAGGTTTACCTTATGTGCTTCAGACTGTAGAAATGGATAGTCTATATATGATGGATTTACGGATGCGAAAGATGTGAGAGAAAAACAGCTGGTCTACCAGAACAAGCTTGAGATGTGTAGATTGGACATTTTTTGGAGAGCTAATTCCTACAAGTCTAAAAATAGGCTGTCATTAATAGTGAAATTTTAAGTATTACTCCTACCTCAGGTCATATACAAAAAAAATTATCACAAGATCTTTCAAAGACCTAAATATAAAACTGAGAGAAAACATAATAGCGTATATTCATGATCTTGAATTTGGCAGTGGACCCAGATAAGACACCAAAAGCACAATAAACAAATGAAAAACAGATAAATTTGACTTCATAGCATCTAAAATCCTGTGCATCAAAAGATATTATCAAGAAAATAAAACCTTACAGAGTGGAATATTTGCAAATTATATACCTATGATAACATCTAGTATCCAGAATATATGTCTTTTGTTCAACAAATTTGACATGTAACATTGTGTAAGTTTAAGGTGTATAGGGTGTTGCTTTGATATATTTATATATTGTCATATGATTGCTAATGTAGCAATATGTATCACATTGTACAACTGTAGTACAAAAATATTGTCTGTGTTTGTTTTATAGTGCATTATATCTCTATGGTTTATTTACTACTTGTTACAAGTTTGTGCTTTTAAACACCATAACTTTTATATCCCCTGGTAACCACCACTTCACCATTTTTAAAGGTTCAATGTTTTTAGGTTGCACACATAAATGATTATCATACAGATTTTAGCTTTCTCTGTCCGACTTACTTTGCTTAGCATAATGAGTTAAGGTCCATCCATGTTGTTGTAAATGGGAAGATATCCTCCCTTCTTGTAGCTGAATAATATCCCTTTGCATATATGTACTACATCCTTTTTTAATCCATTCATCCATTGATGGGCATCTGAGTTATTTTCATATTTTGACTGTTGTGAAATAATGCTGTGATAAACATGGGAGTACAGATATCTCCTCAAAAATCTGTTTTCATTTCCTTTGGATATATACCCAGAAGTGGAATTGCTGGATCATATGGTAAATCTCTTTTTACGTTTTTGAGGAACCACCACATTGTTTCCCATAAAGTTGGACCAATTTACATTCCCACCAACAATGTTAGTTTCTATTTCACCGCATCCCTTCCAATAACTGTCGTCTCTTATCTTCTCAATAATAGCCATATAAATAAGTCTATAACTGAACAACAAAAAGACAAATGATCTGATTTATAAATGTGTAAAGGATTTAAATAGGCATTTTTGCAAAGAAGATTACAAAAATGTCCCAATAGTGCATGAAAAGATGTACTACCATAGTCATTAGGAAGGTGTAAATCAAAACCACAATGAGATACCAACTTCACACCCACTATAGCTGTAGTATTTGTAGTAGTAGTAGTAATATTAATAATAATAATAATACTGAAAATAACAAGTGGTGGCAAAAATGTGGATATTGTATATTCTGATAGAAATGCAAAATGTTTCAGCAATTGTGAAAAACAGTTTAGTGGCTCCTCAAAACTTAAGCATGGATTACCCTATGATCTAACAATTATACTTCTAGATACACATGGAAAAAATATAAATAGGTATTCAAACAAAAAGATATACATAAATATATATAGCAGTAATATTCACAACAGACCAAAAGTGGAAATTATACATATACATTAACATGTGAATGAATAAAATTTGATGCATATTTACAATGGAATGTTATTAAATCATTAAAAAATGAATGAAGTACAGATACCTACTACAATATAGGTAAGCCCTGAAACATTTTGTTAAGTAAAAGAAATTAGGCAGGAATGTCACATATTATATAACTTTATTTATATAATATAACCCTGCATATGTAAATCCATAGGGACAAAAAAGCAGATTAGGGATTGTGAGGGTCTGTGAGAAGAAGAAATAGTGAAGGACTACTTCATGGGGCAGGCTTTCCTTTAGAGGTGTTGAAAATCTTTTGAAACCAGATGGAGATGATCGTTATACAGCATGATGAATATATTCTTTAAAATGGTTAACAAATGTTGCCCTTTTATGTTATGGGAAATTTATCTCAATTAAAGTTGTCCTTAAAGAAGCTTTTGCACAGCAAAGGATACAGTCAACAAAACTAAAAGACAACCTACAGAATGGGAGAAGATATTTGCAAATGACATATCAGATAAAGGGCTAGTATCCAAGATCTATAAAGAACTTATTAAACTCAACAGCAAAGAAACAGACAATCCAATCATGAAATGGGCAAAAGACATGAACAGAAATCTCACAGAGGAAGATGTAGACATGGCCAACACGCACATGAGAAACTGCTCTGCATCACTTGCCATCAGGGAAATACAAATCAAAACCACAATGAGATACCACCTCACACCAGTGAGAATGGGGCAAATTAACAAGGCAGGAAACCACAAATGTTGGAGAGGATGCAGAGAAAGGGGAACCCTCTTACACTGTTGGTGGGAATGTGAACTGGCGCAGCCACTCTGGAAAACTGTGTGGAGGTTCCTCAAAGAGTTAAAAATAGACCTGCCCTACGACCCAGCAATTGCACTGTTGGGGATTTACCCCAAAGATACAGATGCAATGAAACGCCGGGACACCTGCATCCCGATGTTTCTAGCAGCAATGTCCACAATAGCCAAACTGTGGAAGGAGCCTCGGTGTCCATCGAAAGATGAATAGATAAAGAAGATGTGGTTTATGTATACAATGGAATGTTACTCGGCCGTTAGAAACGACAAATACCCACCATTTGCTTCAACGTGGATGGAACTGGAGGGGATTATGCTGAGTGAAGTAAGTCAGTCGGAGAAGGACAAACAGTGTATGTTCTCATTCATTCGGGGAATATAAATAATAGTGAAAGGGAATAGAAGGGAAGGGAGAAGAAATAGTGGGAAACATCAGAAAGGGAGACAGAACATAAAGACTCCTAACTCTGGGAAACGAACTAGGGGTGGTGGAAGGGGAGTAGGGTGGGGGGTGGGGGTGAGTGGGTGACGGGCACTGAGGGGGACATTTGACGGGATGAGCACTGGGTGTTATTCTGTATGTTGGTAAATTGAACACCAATTAAAATTATTTTATTTAAAAAAATAACGTCTTACAAAAAATCTTAGTATTTCATCCTAAAAAGCTTTTGTTGAGAGTATATTTAGCCTGATGTCATCACATTCAATTGGCATCAGGAATGCATGTAATACACACTTGACAAAAGCAGACCTGCAAGTCAAAGTGAATGTTATGTTTGATGGTATTGTTTTACCACTACATAAAAAAAAAAAGGATAATCTATGTCTTAAAGGCTGTGAAGGTTATAGGCAGTTCAGAAGTTTAATATTTAAAAAAGAGAGTCAAAATATCCTACTGTATCATGCAGGGAAATATATCATTGTTACGGTTTAGAATAGATAATACCTACTTAATTAGATTTATTGTTTTAACATTCTCCTTTTAAAAATACTTAAATTCATTTAAGGATATGCAATAACATAGTCTATAAAATAAAATTATCAAACAAATAATTTTTTAAAGTAATTTACATAAATTTCCACTTCATAAGACAGAAACATTATAACATATATTCTTACATATATTATTTTAACTAGTAATATTAATTAGTACTAGTTGATGCTATTAGTCGTAAACAAGAGCATTGATTTAAGAGAAAAATAAAGACAGAATATGCTTTTTCGAAAAAACACTTATTTCCTTCTCCGATTGACTTATTTCACTCAGTATAATACCCTCCAGTTCCATCCACGTTGAAGCAAATGGTGGGTATTTGTCATTTCTTATGGCTGAGGAATATTCCATTGTATACATAGACCACATCTTCTTTATCCACTCATCTTTTGATGGACACCGAGGCTCCTTCCACAGCTTGGCTATTGTGGACATTATATGGTCTCATTCATTTGGGGAATATAAATAATAGTGAAAGGGAATAGAGGGGAAGGGAGAAGAAATGGGTAGGACATATCAGAAAGGGAGACAGAACATGGAAGACTCCTAACTCTGGGAAACGAACTAGAGGTGGTGGAAGGGTAGGAGGGTGGGGGGTGGGGGTGACTGGGTGGCGGGCACCGAGGGGGGCACTTGACAGGATGAGCACTGGGTGTTATTCTGTATGTTAGCAAACTGAACACCAATAAAAAAATAAATTTATTACATAAAAAATAAAATGTGGCTGCCCCCCAAAAATCCACTTATTTCCACATATTTATGTTAAAATAATACATATATGTATATTATAGATTATTATATATATACATGTACATAAGTATAATATTAGTGTTGTTTGTCTGTGTCTTCAGTTGACCTTCTAAAAAGTTGGCTATCATATTCAGAGGGTTACAGAGAAATAGTGAAAAAATATCTTTAGTGTAGGGAAAATTCACATGAGTATTTAGAGTAAAGATGTATTATGTGTGTAGCTTGTTTTCAAATGGTTGAGACACTAATGATAATGGGTAGGCACAGATAAAGATATAGACGTATGTTCATGTATAAGTCTAGAGTAGATATAGATCTAGTTATAAATATAGGTATCAACCCATCTGATCGAACATTTTATTGTGTGTAAATTATGCCTCAATGAAAAAAAACAAATTTACGAAATCACCCTGAAGTCACTTTGCTTGTTAGACATCATATACTCACAAAATTATTTTAATTCTATGTTCTTTGTATTCTTGTATAAGCAAGCATACATCTAAAGCTCTTTGAATTATACTCATTAGAAATAAATTATCTTACCATGTCTCTCAACATTTGGTTAAACAAAACAAAACAAAACAAAAAAAAAAAAAAAAAAAAAAAAAACCAAAAACGATACCATTAGCTACTCTAGTGCCAAACAGAGTCACAGTATCCTCAGGTTTAGCATCCCTACTGGACCCGCACAATGCTGCTGTGAGGGCAGGTGGCAAAAAGCAGCTCTGGAACTGCATGTGGGGAAGAGTTCAAGGAACCGAAGGATTCGTGGAAGACCACCAGAGCTGGTTGGCTTCTCCAGCGTGTGCCACTAAGCTCACTTCTGAGCTACCATTTATTCTCCACAAACCAGCAGAATCAGAATCTCTGACCCTGCCCAGCTTCAAATAGTTACTTTTCTAACTCCATGAATAAGAAACACAAATACGATTATTTGACTCAGTGAGAGATGTTAAAGTTAAAACCCAAGTAACAGGGCAATGTTTTCTTTATGATTTACATCGCCATATTCTGACACAATCACAAAAGGACCAAGTGTGTGAAGGAAGAAACTACAGATGTTTGGATGTTCACATTGGCTTATTATCAAGATGCTGAGCCTGACTGCTTTGAAGTGAAAAGCAAACGGAAAATCTCTGGAGGATGAGTCTTCCCTTGAGATTTCTCAAATGTACTTGGTTCTGGCAGGGACACTCAGCCTTCCAGAGCATCCTTTTACAATGAAAACAATTGCCCACATTTTGAAGTGAATATTCTGAATCATTTTCCTAAATTTTAATCTTTGAAAGAGCTCAACATCTTTTAAATGTCCTTTAATAAAACTTGTCATGTTCTTAATTTCTCCCGAAAATGTTATAGTTAGAATGACAGCTATAGATTAAGATATGCATAGATACATGATTTTCTTAGAGGAAATATGTACTTATTTCAAAACATTTTTGTTGCCCTTACTTTTATTTATATATTCATGGAAAATATATAACTTTAAAAAGATGTAATTGGCATAGTTCAAATTAGCTCTCATTTTCATTAGAACATAATTCAACCAACAGACAAATATATTTTGAGTACTTAGTCAACTTTGTAAAACTGATTTGATTGACTTGTAATGTAATTCCACTTGAATTCGTTCATAGGAATGGGGAAAGATAAATGTAAAACTACTCTGATATTCGTGTTAGATATTTTATTAACAAATTGATATCTATCTTCATTCAAATATGGCTCATGACTCAACAGGATCTCCAAGTAGGTGCAAAATCCCCTCCAGTGCTAGGAGTATAAAGAGGCCGAGGAGATATAGAAAGGATTTACCCAAAGGGGCTTTATATATACATATTTTATCAATTATGTCCCACAGAAGAATAATTCTATAAGACATCAATAGGAATTCAGAAAACAAAATCATTTTGTGGTCAAACACCGAGTATAGCATCCTAGATTCTCTTTCTAGAAATTCCCAGTACCTATCTGCATTTTAAAGTTCTAAGAAGTCCCTAAGTGAAATAAACTAATAATAAAAATGACCTGAGTCAGCTTTTTAAGTTTATCTGACTTTGTTCTGTCTGCCAGCCCCACCTTCACTTACTGCCTGGAATTTCCTATATTCCAAACCCAGTTTTGTTCTCATCTATCTTGAACATCTTAATGGTCCTGGGTTGCCCAGACTTTTTTCCTAGACTCTCATAATCTATGGACTGTAAGCTCTATGATGTTTACTTAAAAAAAAAGTATGACAATAATTTAATTACTAGAATAAATCATCATTGATTTCCTCCAGCCTTTAAAATGATTCTTAGTCCATTCCTTACTCAATCTTCCTCTGGTGAAAAACTAATGGGGCTGCCTTAAAATTTCATTAACTCCTAATACCAAATAATAACTAGTTGAGGGGAGAGGAGACATTTTTTCCCCCTTAGATTGAGAGAGAGAGAGAGATGTATAAATATATAATTGGGGGAGTGGGGGAAAGGAAGAAGGAGAAAGAATCTTAAGTAGGCTCCATCTCACGACCCTGAGATCATGACCTGAGTCCAAATCGAGTCCCAAGCTAACCTGGCTGAGCCACTCAGGGGCCCTGGAAAGGAGATTCTTAAAATCTGAGAACTCCTTTGGAGTGAAGATACATTCTAGCATTGACATCACTCAGGTTCAGTCTGATTGATGCTTCTTCTAGCAATGTCTTACCTTGAATTTAACTTTCCCTTTCCCTACTTGTTTTCATGTAAAATGTAAGTACATTAATGGAAGTGTTTCGAGCAGGACAAAGTCCAGTTATATCTCCTTTGCATTCCTCTGCCTGCCTATTGGCAACAAGCACCTCCATAGGCTTTAATCACCCACCTTGTCAGTTTTGTTCCTTTTTTGTTTTTGTTTCTTGCCATAGTGTGCATGTTGAGTGATGAGGTCAGTATTAAAAAAGATATGAACCCCAGTATTTCAAGGATAGAGTATAATAGCAAAGTTGGAGTAAGGTTCCCTGTGCTTGTCTCCCAGGAACCAGCAACATGTTTTCTCATTTAATACTCAATAGCTCTATGAAGTAGGTATTATGATATCTATGTTGAAGATGAGAGCTTAAGCTCAAGTATATTTTCTTTTACAAAAAAGGAAGACTAATGATTATGCTCTCTAAATTTCCCTCAAAATAGCCACAGGCTACATAGCAGCTTGGTGGACTACAATATTTAGATATTTAAGTAATAGATACTAATAAAATAGTTATTTAGAGATAGTCTATGGCTATCTCTATTTGGCTAGTTCATTGTATAATTTTGATCATTCCTCTTGTCCTTTGATATTCTATTTACATCAGGTTTCAAATCTGAAAAGCATCTTACTCATGATTTCCATAAGACTTACTTACTCCTCATTCAGGACTGATCAATAATTTTGGTAAGGACTACCTAGACTTTGATAGAGGAAATTCTGGTAATTTCCTCTCACCATTCTATTTATTTAAGTAGAGTACTACCACTCAAAAAAGGAAGCAAAATAATCCCAGACATTCATGTTCTGTGCACAGTGATGAATGATCTGGCGCCAAGCAGTGCTGGGTGTGAGATGAGTTATTTTCAGACGGTTCATACCAGTCACCCAACTGACTTGATCGATACCATTCAATATGATACAGTACAATTCCAGCTGGAAACACACAAACAAATAAATGGTTGTTGAAATCAAAGCCTGCCAAATTCTTGCCAACCAGTTAATTGTATTTAAATGCTCAACGCTTAAACACTCACACAGATTTACAGGCTTACAGAATTAAATGTAAGCTCTCTAGTTCTAAATTCATTGATCAAGGAAGGCACTGAAGAAAGTAAATTACCACTAACCCCATCAATAAAGTCAAGTTCCAGACACCCTATGCTATATGTCAAAATGATATCAAAATTAATAGTAATGAGAGCAATTTAACAAATGTTCTGCTGTGGTCTTTAAAGAATTATTTCAATAAAGCTCCAACTACTTTTAATGGATTAGAATTGGTGCATTCCTTTGCTAAAATTTTAGCAATCTTCTCTTCCATTTAGAAAAATAAGTAATTTAAAACTAATTGTGGACTGCATTATGAGCAAAAGAAGTAAACAAAAATTGTCCATTTGTCTGAAAGTTTTTTTTTTTTTTTTTTGAAAAGACCAATGAGGGATCCCTGGGTGGCGCAGCGGTTTGGCGCCTGCCTTTGGCCCAGGGCGCGATCCTGGAGACCCGGGATCGAATCCCACATCAGGCTCCCAGTGCATGGAGCCTGCTTCTCCCTCTGCCTGTGTCTCTGCCCCTCTCTCTCTCTCTGTGACTATCATAAATAAATTAAAAAAAAAAAAAAAAGACCAATGAAAGGAATCTGTTGATTGATTCTCCATATAGACTACAGATAGGATACGTCTCTTTTCTGAAAAATGAAGAATGCAAACGAATGGAAGCTGGTTTTACAAAGGAAGGGAATAGGTGTTCCGATATCTTATAAATTTCTTATTTTGAGCACGCATAACCAGGTTTTATGCTATGTGAAACTTATTCACACTTTTGTAACACATCAATAAGAGCTATTAATTATTGAGAGGCAAATTACCTGAGATGTTTACAGCCACTGAAAAAACTTTTTAAACAACATAAAGGAATGCCCATGAGGGAGCTCTTGCTAACCCCATTTTACAGATTATGGAAATTAGATTTTAAATGCTTAGTGAATTGCCCACAATAATAGTGCTGAATAATGACTGGCCCAAGGATAATCCGCTATAACCACTGTGTGGAACCACTGCACTCTACTGCCTTTCTGATTCTCCTAATTACGAAGCATAAATCATCTGCATGACTGGCAGCACTGTTTCTCATGCTGCTGTGTAGTGTAGACTCAGTGTTCTAAAGAAACAGTGTGAGTACAGCTGTATGAGAGGCAAGATGCTTTAGAAACACCCAGCCACCTGGAAAGCCATAACAAATATGACTTGGTAATCAGCTCTTTCCCAGAGCTGTGATGTCTCACATGTCAAAAGTGGTAAGCACTTCCCAGAGCTCTGACAAAATTACACCCAAATGAAATTTCTTCCTCACCAGGGAAACTCCAGAACAATGAGTTACACTGGTACAGCATTTACAAGCCACAATCCTGAATGCATAGGGATTTTTTTTCCTCTGTAAATAATCATCAATAAACAAATCCATAGACTTGCCTAAGGGGAGTGATGTAAATGCAAGCCTTGCAGCAAATGCTCTGGTCACAATAGTAATTATAGGAAAAAATCGACTTGATACTTTGACCCAAGAAATCAGACACCAGACTAACTTTAATCTTGGGATGAAACCTTGGTGCAGGTTTATGTGTCTGTGCAGAAATGACTTTCCTTAGCTCTCTTTTGAACCTCTCTGCCACAGTGTTGAGTAGAGACTTCTCCAGGGAGTGGAGAAATGACTTCTAAGCTCCCCCTCCCCCTAGTATGTCGCTTCTCTGCACGGCTTTTTGGACACGCACCAAAGTATTGCAGATGCCAGCTGTGCCCAAGGCTGCAGGATGCTGATCAGCAATTCTTTCCTCCACTAAAGAATAAACCTGAATTGAGCAGAGTCTTGAGGAGGGAAAGAGGAAAAATGTCCCTACTCTGTCAGGATTTTAGCTCTGGTCATAGGCTTCAACAGCAAAAGCATGGGAAAATCAAGCTAAATTATAGTGGAATATATGTAGTTTTCACCCTGTGCTTAATTTAGTCATCAGGCTCAGCAAATGATACACATCTTACAGTGTAGATATCTGGCACTATGTGGCATAAGAACTATGGTTCATTTAACTACATTTGATCATGTAATTCATTTTCTTAAAATACGTTTCTATACATTGAAATCCAGCTTCCTCAGCATGTAATTCCAGGTCCTTTACGACCCGAAATATTTTCATCATACTAACAGGTTTGTTTTTTTTTTCTAGTTTCTCTGAATCGAATGTTCTTCTCCCACACTATCCTCTGCTTCTCAAATCACATAGATCACTTTTTATTTCCTCTTTAAAACTGCACATCACCACCTCCTCCACTCCCTCTCCATTTATTTCTTATTGAAGTATAAGTGACATACAATATTATATTAGACTCAGATATATAACATAATGATTCCACATTTGTATACATTGTGAAGTCATCGCCACAATAAGTCTAGTTACCATCTGTCACCCTACAAAGTTACAAAAAATATATTTTTCTTGTGATGGGAACTTTTAGGATTTACTTTCTTGCATCTTTAAAATTGCAATGCAATGTTATTCACTATAATCACCATGCTATACATTACATCCCCATGACTTATTTATTTTATAACCAGAAGTTTGTACTTCTTGATCCCTTCCACCAATTTTGCCTACTCCCCAACTGCCCTCCTTTCTGGTAACCCCCACTCTGTTCTCTATATCTATGAGCTTTGTTCATTTGTTTCAGATTTCAGATTTCACATGTAAGACAAACCAAACAGCACCTGTCATTCTCTCTCTGACTTATTTATCATACTACCTTCAAGGTGTATCCATGATATCTCAAATCTCAAGATAATTCATTTATATATATATATATATATATATATATATATATATATATATATATATATACACACACACACACACATATATATGGCACATTTTCTTTATCCATTCTTCCATCTGTGGACACTTGGGTTGTTTCCATGTCTTGGCTACTGTAAATAATGCTACAATGAACGTTGGGGTGCATATATCTTTTCAAATTAGCGTTTGCACTTTCTCTGGTAAATACCTAGTACTGGAATGCTGAGTCACATGGCAGTTCAACTTTTAATTTTTTGAGGAAGCTCCATACTGTTTTCCACAATGGCTGCACCAGTTTACATTCCCACCAAAAGTGCACAAGGATCCACTTTTCTCTCCATCCTCACCAACACTTGTTATTAATTTACAACAAAGGGGGCAAGTGTATACAATGGGGGGAAGACTAGTCCCTTTAATAAATGGAGTTGAGAAAGTGAACAGCTACTGCAAAAGAATTAAACTTGACGACAATCTTATACTATACACACACACACACATAAAAATAATGTAACATAGATTAAAGACTTGAATGTAAGGCCAGAAACAAAGAACTCCTAGAAGAAAACATAGGTGATAAGCTCCTTGACATCAGTTTTCACAATGTTTTTTGTTTGTTTGTTTGTTTGTTTTGAATCAACTCTAAGGCAATGGCAAAAAAGCAAAAATAAATATATCAACTATAAAGCTTTTGCACAGTGAAGGAAACCATCAACAAAATAAAAAGGCAAACTACTGAATGGGAGAAGATATATGCAAATCATATATATATGATAGGAGGCTAATATCCAAAATATGAAAAGAACTCATGGAACTCAATTACAACAGCAACCATAAAAATCAGATTAAAAAATGGAAGAGGAGGGGAGCCTGGGTGGCTCAGTTGGTTAAGCCTAGGACTCTTGGTTTCAGCTCCAGTCTCAGGGTCTTGAAATCCAGCCCTGCGTCAAGCCTCCTGTCAAGCCCTACCTCAGACTGCTCTCAGCAGGGAGTCTGCTTCTTTCCCTCTCCCACTTGCATTCTCTCTCTCTCTTTCTCTCTCTCTCTTTGAAATAAATAAGTAAATATTTTTAAAAAAATGGATAGAAGTTCTGAACAGACATGTTTCCAAAGAAGACACAAAGATGGCCATGAGACACATGAAAAGACGCTCAACATCATGCACATCAGGGAAATGTAAATCAAAACTACAATGAGACACCACCTCACAACTGTCAGAATGGCTAAAATGGGACACCTCAGTGTCTCAGCGGATGAGCGTCTGCCTTTGGCTCAGGTTGTGATCCCAGGGTCCCGGGATGGAGTCCTACATCAGGTTCCCCTTGAGGAGCCTGCTTCTCCCTCTGCCTATGTGTCTGCCTCTCTCTCTCTGTGTCTCTCATGAATAAATAAATAAAATCTTTATTTAAAAAATGGCTAAAATCACTCCCTCTCCATTTTAAAATTAATGGTTCTCTTAGCCTTTTTTGTGGTCCCATAGAAGTGTGCCCCTCTCTTTAATACAGCACCTACCTGGTTCTGTTATTCTTGATTCCATTGTTCTATCAGAGCCTTCTTCAATCCTGTGTCCTACTGTTTGCCAAGGGAAACAATGAGTAAATATGCCTTTTAAGATTATAGCCATTTTTTTTTTAAGATTTTATTTATTTCCTGAGAGACACAGAGTGAGAGGCAGAGACTCAGGCAGAGGGAGGAGCAGGCTCGCTGTTGGAAGCCAGATGTGAGACTCAGTCCTCTGACCCTGGGATCACACCCTGGGCCGAAGGCAGATGCTCAACCACTGAGCTATTCAGGCATCCCAAGATTATATATCTGTTATATTTTATAATACATGAAGCATAACAGGGCCTGATAAACATTTTTGGAATAAATGAATGAATCACTGATATTTACTAACCAGGTACTTTGCAAGTTGAAGTAACATATTTCTTTTATGCCATAATTACTAGAATACAAATTGGAAAATAAATACATGTATTTGGTTTATGATCAGTCCTTTCACTTCAACCTCTTGATCCCACCCAAGTGAGATGACTTCACCGATTCCTAGGAAGTAAGTAGGATGCCTTTAAGTTAAGTGAACTTTTCCTCTTCCTGGAATTCTAGAGGCTTGAGATTGGAGAGGGAATGAGACTTCTCTTCCTTGCTAAAATGACGCATCCCACAGCAATGAGAAATAAATATTCAAATATAAACGAGAAAGAAAGATATCGAGTATAATTAACTATAAAATTACTAGGCAAGAAGTAAAGAATAAATTTCAAGGGCATATAAATTTTGAAAATGTCTTTTCAAAATATTTGCAAGATGTGTATATAAAAACATAGGTAAATAAATCCTTCTACAAAATATCACATTTGGCTTAGTGATGTTATCAAGACACCTAGATTTCTTTCTCAATTAAAGGGGTGTATAGGGTGAGATGCCTGGGTGGCTCAGTTCATTAAGCATCTGCTTTTGGTTCAGGTCATGATCTTGGGTCCTAGGATCAAGCTCCAAGTCGAGCTCCAGCTCAGCAGAGTCTGCTTCTCCCTCTCCCACTGTCCCTCGTCACACACACTTGTGCTCTCTCTCACTTTCTTCTCTCAAATATATGAATAAAATATTTTTTTAAAAAATGAATGGTATAGGGAAAGCTAGAGGAGACAAATAAATCACTGTTGACAAAATATTATGATTTTTACTGACTCATGGGGGGTCTATTGTATTATGTTCTGTGCATGGGGTAGTCTTACAAGAAAACAAACTCAGAGTGTATTTGCACTATAGGTAAATGTCTTTTTTATCTTTCCTAATGATTTTGTATTCCTATTTTCTGTCATTCTTTAGGTTTGTTTTATTTTAAAGATTCATATTGTACCTCTAAAAATTACTAAGTTGTGTAATTTGAAATAATATCAAAGTACTAGTAGATTATAAATAACAAGTATGCCTAACAAAAATAACAAGTATGCCTAGAACTTTGTAGTTGAGAAATATCTGATTTATATTATTTGCATTAATAACTTCAATAATAATTTGAAGGATTTTTAAAGAAGATATGAATGAGACATCTTCATAATAAATTTTTTTCACAAGTTCCCAAAAGTAATGGGTATCATAGTATAAAAACTCATGTTAATTTACCACTACCATATCAAAGGTTGCATCCAGATTCCCACAGTTTGTAACAAAAATTAACTGTGGAAGCCACCGACTAATCAAGATAGTTTTATTTAATGTGCAAATAGCTAAAAATTCTGTTTTATTTTAATGGTGTTTGGATTCACCTAAAGGTTTAGATCTCTTTATCACTATTTCTCAATTATTTAGGAAATAAGGAGGAAACATTTGTCATGATTTATACAAACTACAGAAATTTGGCAGAATATGAAAATCATAGAATAATTCAAGGCATTTATTAAAATTTATTCATAACACTAAGTTGGTTACATTAGGAAATGGATAATTTAACTCTTGTATAAATTATGCAGTTGAGTATAAAATTGCAATGTTTCTAAAGGAGAAACATAACTGAGACATAAAACTGATCACTCTCATTGTTCCCTATGCATTAAAAAATATGCCTACACGAAGACAGATTTATAATAGTTCATTTTACCTATGTGATTTCAGAATAAGTTCTTTAACTGAGAGATACCTGAATGGTAAGAACAAGGTAAACATACTTAAAGTTACTATTCAAAAAAAGAGATGCATTAAAGGCCCTCAGTGACAACTGGTCACTGGTGAAGAAAAATTCTGGTGGACTAAAATGGCCAAACTCCTTTCCTGGAATTGAAGTGGGCTCTTCACTTCAGTATTCTGGGAGTGCCCTCACTCTGCCTCAGTATTCTGGGAGTGTCCCATTTCCAGTATCTTCTATTGCTCTTTTAGGGTTTTGCTCTCTTAGAGGTCATTTCTTCTCCATTATCTCTAGTGGCCAAAAATGAAACGGACGTTAGAGAGTTGACTCCCCTTAGAGGCTGCTCATTTCATGGCCTGTACGTTTTCTGCTTGTTCATGAATGGAAATTTGAGGGTTACTTTCGAGACTGAAAAAAAAAAAAAAAAAAAACAGTTTTTTCAGCCCAGAATTGTGATTTCTTCAGTAACATAATTACCTCAGAATATATTAGGCATTTGGTATATTTGCTTACAGCTGATTCCATATGCCAATAATCACATCCAAACTTCTTTTCTGAGTGTGGTGATTATATTAACTCTATCTTATTTACTGGCTTCCTTTCTTGGCCTTAATATCTGCTTCTTGGGGGACGCCTGGGTGGCTCAGCAGTTAAGCGTCTGCCTTTGGCTCAGGGCGTGATCCCGGAGTTCGGGATCGAGTCCCACATTAGGTTCCCTGCATGGAGCCTGCTTCTCCCTCTGCCTGTGTCTCTGCTTCCCTCTCTCTGTCTCTCATGAATAAATAAATAAAATCTTTTTAAAAATCTAGTTTTGGGGACAAAGAGGTAGTCATAGATTTTTTTTAGTCTTATGAAGCCCCAAATTTCTAGATCTTTTCATATCCTTCTATCTCTGCCCACCCACCTGAAAATTCTTGCCCATGACAGAACATCTGTTCTATATAATACTTTGTTAAAAACAGTCAGGAGCAGATATGATCTACCAATGTTATTTTTCTATAGAACTATTTCCCTCAAAGCCATAGGCACTATAGAACATTTTCCTCCCAGGTTACTATTTATGACAATTTTAACAAATGTCTGGCCATAGACTCACAAGGTCCTAACCCGTAGCATCAGATTCTCTATACCTGTTACCTGACCATTAATCCAAAGCCACATATTTTAAGGATTTCTTATGATGCACTTATTCCCAGAATCAAATACTGTGTCAGGCAGGGTTCAGTAGAAGAACCATAAACTGTTGCTATGCATTTAAGCACAAACAATACAAGAGAAAGGCTCTTACAAAAGCCAATGAAATATATATATATATATATATATATATATATATATATATATATATATTAGGTGTATATATATATACACATACACATATATATATATACTCTAGCCTGAGCCTATTGGAAAGACTCCATGAACAAAGAAACAGCTCAGCAGGGTAGCTACTTTCTTTGAGACCAGCCCTGGGACGACCACTGGGTCCCCCACTGCCATGGCATCCTGGACAAGATGAGCTCAAGACCGGTCAACTGAAACCAAAACTCGGGGAATAGAGAGTCAAATCAAGAAGCCAATGCAATCCCTGCTATTTCTTGATACCCAGGAAGCCAAAAATGAATACTAGAAACTGCTTCAGGTAAATGACTACCTCCCTAGATGATGTGCAAGGGGCTATGGGAGGGTGGCCTTTTTCTAACTTGTACTTTTCAAATCGGCATGAAAGATTTCTTTAGCACAATTTAATCACACCAAGAATACTAATTTCAAAGGAGCATGGAGAGCCAACTCAAAAAGATACTACCATGGTCGAAGTAAGGTAATAAAGGAGAGAGGCCAACCATGTGATAATGTCTGTGGTAGGCAGGATTCTAAAGATGCTCCCCAATGTGCCTATTCCTGAGTCTTTCCATTAGGTACTACTTGCTGAAATGGAATTTGGCAGATGTAATTAAGATTATGATCTTTAAAAGATTATTTATTGAATATATTGGACAAGTAACTCTATGTAAATTTAAGGTATACAACATGTTAATCTGGTGCATTTATATATTGTAATATGATTGCTCTTATAGTGATAATTAGCACCTCTATCATGTTACATAATTATCCTTTCTTTCCAGTGGTTGGAATAATTAAGTTCTAGTTTCTTCACAAGTTTGATGATTATAGTAAAATATTTTTGTCTATATTCATTATGCCGTACATTAGATCTCTAGGGCTTAGTTACTACTCAGTGCAAGCTTTTACCTTGAACAACATCTGTTCTATCCCTCCACTCCCTCCTAGTAACCACTGTTTTACACTCTGTTTTTATGACTTCAGCTGTTTTAGATTCTACCTATAAGTGATAGCATATAGTATTTATCTTTCTCTGTCTGACTTATCTCACTTAGCATAATGTGCTCAAGGTCTATTCATGTAGTCACAAATGAAAGGATATCCTCCTTTCTTATGACTGAATAAATTCCATTATGTGTATGTATGTAATGTGTGTGTCGATCTATATGTAGAGATATAGACATATACCACATTTTCTTTATCTACTCATGCACTGATATGGATCCAACCACTATAAAAAATAATATGGAGGCTCTTAAAAAATTAAAAATAGATCTACCATATGATCTAGCAATTCCACTTCTGGATATATACCCACCCCTCAAAAAAATGAAAACAAGATTTCAAAGATATATAGGCACTCTCGCATTTATTACAGCATTATTCACAATAGCCAAGATATGGAAACAAGATTATGGTCCTTAAAATATATTATCCTGAGTTATTCAGGTGAACACAATATAATCATATAAACCCTAAAAGGCAGAGAAAATTCTCTGGCTAAAGGGAGAAGAGATTCTGCAAAAGGGGAAGGGGAGGTTAAAAAAAAAAAAAAAAGATTCAAAACATAAGGATTCAACCTGCTGGTGTGGTTTTAAGATGGAGGAATGAAGCAACCCACCAGGGAATGCAGGGGCCCCCCTAGAAGCTGAGAAAGGACCTCAGGCCATCAACCAGCAAGGAAATAAAGACCTTGGTCCTATGACAATCTCATGTACCTGAATTACATGAACAACTTTTATAAACTTGGAAATATCATTCTCAGAGCTTCCCAGAAAGGAATGCAACCCTGCTGACACGTTGATATTAGCCTTGGAAGACTTGAAGTAGAGAACCAGCTAAGTCATTCTGTGCCTAAACTTTTTAAAAGACAAAAAACAACAACAACAAAACACTTTATTGAGGCCTAACTGATATGTAGGAAGCTGTACATATTAAATGCATATGATTCGGTGATTTGGGGAAAAGTATGCACCCAACCATCACCACTGATGGTTATATTAAATTCTGTATATTAAATACAGTATATTAAATTCTGACTACTGAATTAAACAATGATAAATTAGTGCTGTTTTAAGCTGATAAATCCATGTTACATGGATATGACAGCAATAGATAACTAATATAACAAAACATGCCATCAACACACTATACACACACGTAGTACAACAACATAAAGGTGGGGGGAGAGAATTCAGAGAACGAATAAATCAATTCTACCCAGAGTTCTCAAATAAAAAAAAAAAAATATATATATATATATATATATATATATATCCCTTGAAGGAGTTAGGGTAGTGGCCATGTACAGTTTTAAAAAGTGTAGAGAGGTAGAGAGGCAAGGACATTTTATGGGTGAGAAAAACGGCCTAAGTTAGATGTGATTCAAGAGACTAAGAATTGGACTCATTTTCTCATTTTTAAGGAGAAGGGGATGTCAGATAAGATGTTGGACAAAGTTGGGAGGAAATTTTGAGACCAGAGTGTGAAAAGTTTAAAATAAGTGCCTAGCAAATTTCAGGACAAAAGACATATATAACAAAAATCACCATTGAGCAAAATGAGACCTATGAGTCTATTCCTATAAAATAAAGTACTACCAAAGTTTTTATCAAGATGTTTCTGCCTTTAGGATGGTCCATCCAGTTTGCCCCGTGGTTTCTGAAGTGCATTTCCAACTATGGAAATCTCCAGACAAGTCTCCTAACTTCTCTATATACAGATTTACTGTTGACGTATGTCTATCTATGTATTATAGTTGCTTAGTATTATTTATGACCATCTCCATACAATAACATAAATGAACCAAAAGAAATCAAGGGAGAAAATTCACTATGCTGTGCATGCCTGCCAGAGATCAGGAGAGAAAAACCATGTTCACTTTCATTTGCATATTGACATTTCTAACATGTGAACGTTATTTTTCCCATAACAAATTGCTTATGTATTATATGTCTCCATCACTCAAGTTATTTCAGTTACCTATTAGACAGTAGCCAGATTTAATGTAAGCTTATCTGACTAATCTTTCTTCTTTTAAAATCCCCAGATAGTCCCACCCCACTTTCATCAACAAATAGTTTTTCGTTTCCCAATGAAGTATGTCAATATGAGTAGAACACACACACATTTGAAGTACATTCATTTTTGCTTGCCAGTGTAGAAAGCTGGTTCTGGATAAGCATCCTTAAACTGAGAAAAACAATCCCCAAAATAAACAAACACATGCAAAGCCTTTTAGCAGGTTGGTGGATTCCTGTGGAGCTGCCATCCTCAGATGATGCATCCAGCTCATTTCATGCCTCCAACTGGAACAGCATTAAACAAAAATGCAAGGAAATTAGGTCTCAATTTTGGTAAATGCTAGCAACAAATTCCGTATATTTCCTTCTTTCCTCTGTTGAATGGCAGCATTTTATGCTAACACAAAAACATCAAATTTCCCATTCAAAGTTAGATCTTCAAACACTGTATCTCAAACAATTGGCTTTCTATAACTTCAAATACATTCAAATTGGTAAAATTAGCTGCACACATGTAAATATGCATCCTTAGATTTTAAAGCCAACATTTGACCATTTTAATTATTTTAATTATCATTTTAATGTGGTCTGAATAAATCAACCTCATATTTGGATTATGTTTATAAGGTTTTTTTTTTAATTGAAACTTTTTTTAGAAGGAAATTTTCTATGATCACATTAAGTTTTAGAACATTGAAGGTACAGATAATAGACCTAAAAAATAGCCAACAACAATATTCATCCAAAATTTCAAAAGTTGTACATATTTTAGTTTGGGTAAATTTATAAAGGTATCATCAGAGATTTCTTTTC
The DNA here is from genome assembly GCF_048164855.1 of Canis lupus baileyi. Taxonomy (NCBI): domain Eukaryota; kingdom Metazoa; phylum Chordata; class Mammalia; order Carnivora; family Canidae; genus Canis; species Canis lupus. The sequence goes on along the minus strand of NC_132841.1, from coordinate 77,350,080 downwards.
TTCTCTAGAAAATAGGCCTAGTATCTGAGACAGGATGGAAGGAACCCTCAAAGGTTTCATATAAAATATCAATTCCCCTTGCCTCTTTTAAGCTCTGAGATAAGAAAATTCGGACTAAATTTTCTAATCAATCTCTCTGTTCCCACTTGGAAACTTTCCTATCTTACCTAAAACCTTTAGCAATGATTTAAACACAGGAAAACAAAAACAAGACAAAAATAAAACAAGCAAAGAAAAAGTTTTATTTTTATTTGGCTTATGATACCATAGAGAGTTGGTTAGTTTTCTACTTCGTTTTCCCAATTCAAGGAGAATGTGCTGATATTTGAAGTTATCCTGTACAGATGACATAAATCACAGTATAAACACATATGGCTAGTTATTATCTGACAGTCCTCTCAGTTAGCTTCCTTACGGTACTTTTGTGAGAATTTCTATATACTGACCTATGTTTAAAATGTGCTTAAAGAGTAAGCCTTTTTTTTCCCTTCTAATATCTGGAGGTCAGTCAACTAGGATTTCCAAAGCAAATTAATATATTACTAGAGGGCCAAACCAATACCAAATCAATATATAAAGAAGCAAATCTATGAAACAGAAACCTAAAGCACACTGTCATATAGAAGTACTCCCATGGAAGACAGCAGAGTAGGAGAACCCTAAGGTCACCTCATCCCACGGATACAGCTGGGTAACACCCACATCAGGCAAATAACCCAGAAAATGACGTGAAGACCCACAAAATGGACTCTCACAGCTGAATGTATAGACAGAGCCACATCAAAGAGGGTAGGAAGGACAGAAACACAGTTGGAGCTAAATGGACTCAAAGTAGATATGAGAGAGAAGTAACGTGACACCACAGAAATACAAAGGATGATAAAAGAATATTTTTAAAATTATATACTAGCACACTGGACAAGCTAGAAGAAATAGGTAAATTCCTAGAAACATAAACTCCCAAAACTGAATAAGGAAGAAATAGAAAATTTGAATATACCAATTACCAGCAATGAAATTGATTCAGTAATCAAAACACTCCCAATGAACAAAAGTCCAGGAGTAGATGGCTTCACAGTGAATTCTGTCAAACATTTAAAGAAAAGCTAATACCTATTCTCAAGCTATTCCAAAGATAGAGGAGGAAAGAAAACTTTCAAACTCATTCTATGTATCAAACATTATCCTGATACCAAAACCTGATAAAGACATCACAAAGAAAGAAAACTACAGGACAATATCTCTGATGAATATAGATGAAAAAAATCCTCTACAAAACATCAGCGAACTGAATTCAACAACACATTAAAAAAATCATTCACCACAATCAAGTTATATTATTCCTGGGATCCAAGAGTGATTCAACATTTGCAAATCAATCAACATCATACATCACATTAAAAAGAGAAAGGATAAAAACCATATGATCATTTCAATAGATGTAGAAAAAGTATTTGATATCTATTCATAAAACCCTCAACAAATTAGGTTTACAAGGAACATACTGCAACATAATAAAGACCATATATAAAAACACACACTAACGTCATACTCAATGGGGAAAGTCTGAGAACTCTCCTTCTAAGGTCAGGAACAAGAGAAGGGTGTCTGTTCTTACCACTTTTATTCAACATGGTACTGGAAGTCCTGGCCACAGCAATCAGATAAGAAAAAGAAATAAAAGGCATCCAAATTGGTAAGGAACAAGTGAAACTTTCACTATTCACAGATTACATGATATTACATATAGAAAATCCAAAAGACTCCTTCAAAAAACTATCAGAACTGATGAATGAATCCAGTAAGACCATAGGATACAAAATCGATAAAGAGGAAACCTTCCCAGCAAAGGGAACAATCAACAAAAATAAAAGGTCACCTACTGAATGGGAGAAGATATTTACAAATGATATATCCAATAAAGGATTAGTATCTAAAATATATAATGAACTTAAACAATTCAACACCAACCCTGCCCCCCACATAATCCAATTAAAAAATAGGCAGAAGACATGAGCAGGAATTTTTCTAAGGAAGACATGCAGGTGTACAATAGACACATGAAAAGATGCTCAACATCACTCATTATCAGGGAAATGCAAATCAAAACCACAATGAGATATCACCTCACACCTGTCAGAGCAGCTAACATCAAAAATACAAGAAACAATAAGTGTTGGTGAGGCTGTGGTGAAAAAGGAACCCTCCATATACTGCAGGTGAGAATGAAAACTAGTACAGCCACTGTGGAAAATGGTATAGAGGTTCCTCAAAAAGTTAAAAATGGAAGAACCATAGGATCCAGTAATTCCACTACTGGGTACTTACCCAAAGCATATGAAAACACTCATTTGAAAAGATATATGCACCCCTATATATACTGCAGCATTATTTACAATAACCAAATCATGGAAACCACCTACAGGTCCATCAATAGATGAATGGATAAAGAAGTGGTGTGTATATATACACACACATATATATACATATGTATACACACACACACACACACACATATATATGAAACAAACATGGATGGATGTAGAGAGTGTGACACTAAGTGAAGTAAGTCAGAAAAAGACAAATACCATATAATTTCACTTATATGGAATTTAAGAAACAAAACAAAGAAGCAAAAGGGAATAAAAAGAGAGAGAGGGGCAAACCAATAAATATTCTCTTAACTATAGAGAACTAAATGATGGTTACCAGAATGAAGGTGGGTGGGAGATGGGTTAAATAGGTGTTAGGGATAAAGGAAGGCACTTATGATAAGCACTGAGTGTTGTATGGAAGAGTTGCATCTCTGTATCGTATACCTGAAACTAATATTAAACTGTATGTTAATTAACTAGAATTTAAATAAAAACTTTAAAGAAGAGTACATTTATCATGATGAGCACTGGGTAATGTACAGAATTGTTGAATCACTATATTGTACAGAAGAAACTTATAACACTATATGTAAACTCTACTGGAATTAAAATTTAAAAATAGTTAAATAGATGCATAAATACATAAATAAAAAGCTGTCATGTAAGCAAAAGCTACAAAATGAGTAGATTTCTTCTGTTAGACCCAGGATCATAAAATCCAGTACAACTTCAAAAAGTATTAGCACAGTTGAGATCAGAGATGATCTTTGGCTGAAAAATATTTACCTATAAATCTACACAATTGAAACCTGATGATTAAGCCCATCTCTAGAAATTTTTTTCGTTATAATTTATTCAAAGTATGTCTTCACCCGAAAATTTTTAAAAAGGAACTTTTTCAAGAACTTACCTACAACTTGATTTGTTTTGTCACAATAGATAGTTTTCAAGGTTTGAAGATGGCAACATGTGCTCCAAATAAAAATCTTAAGAATTTCGTGGATTTTCTGGAAAGTTTTTGTACTCTTTGTTCACTTATAATAACTTTATGCTAAATAGGTTATCAAAGTTAATTACCTTGAAATGGCTTCTGTTGTGAGTTTGAAAGAGGATAAAATAGATACACTTTGGAGAACTTCAAATACTTGGAGGTACAATTTAAAAGAAATGGGGTCGATATGAATTAAGAAAGTAGGTATGTTTAGAAACTGAAAATACTCAGGTGTATTGACTTACAGAAAAATCTAGGTATGAGATCTATTTAATCACATAAGTCCCAGACCATTAATTACTGTTATATGTAATTATTACAAAGAAGAGATTCTCACTTTTCCTAATACTTTGGAAATTTGCCAATAACTCTGTTTCTCCTATAATGAGAAGCCTTAGCATGTATTTATTATCAAATCTCAAAGGAAACCAAAACTAAAAATGGTTCTAATCTAAAAGAAAGATTACACACTCTGTTTTGTGATATAAGTATGGTTTTCTTAAGTTTGTTATCAAAGCCCATTAGAAGTCATTCAGACACTGGTGAGTGATTTCCCTAGAACACAAGAGGAACAAGGCACTCATTCCGTTATCTCACCCTCCATCACCCACAGAAATTTCTAAGTGGGCAGATCAGATGCACCAGTTAATAAAGATGTTACAGAAAAGATTTTCAACATGAAATTTTCAGATGGTTATATGAACCCTGCTGCTCTGAGGTCTGAGGGGTGGGTCATATGTTCTTGCTTTAAGTTCACCAGCTCAGTAGAATTTGAGCAGAATAAACTACCTGTCAGGTGGGAAATACATCCCAGTGGGAGGTCCACACTGGTACCAGAATGTGATCATGAAACTCATCCTTCGTTTGCCCTCTTTCTATATTTTGTCAGCGGTGGGAATGTCGGAAGATGGTAGAAAGAAAATATATAAGCATTTTTCTTCTTGAGCAAGCATTTTAGTTTGGGAGTCCTCGTGTCTTCTCACTGAGGTGACTGTGAACTGTCAGGAACTAGCTTTCCAGCACAGCAGGAACTTTAATGAACAGTGGGAATAATATCTTCATACGCAACTATGAAGACTGACAATAAAAGAAAGATAATAGCAAATGAAGAATATTATTGAAAACACGGTTTAAGGTGGAACCTTTGAATGTTTTCCTCTTTGGAGAGGTGGTGACAATTTGTCACAGCATGGGCACAAGTAAGTATTGTTTTTATTGTGTTCTTATGAATTTGTGATAAGGTGCCAGGGTCCAAACATATGAAAAAGCAAAGATGATAAATAGAAAGATTAATGTCCTGAGGAAAATGAAGTAGTAGGTGTTTAGATGCACATGAAAGCTTTTCAATAAATTTTTTTGTATCTGAAGCCTGTGATCTTTTATTTGATAAGTAAAAAGCAAGACACTGAATAATTTGATTAGACTTTGCAATATATTTACCTTATTAACAATAACCTATCGGAATTCAAAGGCTATCTAGACAGGAACAAAAGGTGTCCAGCTGGTGCTTATGGGAGGGTAGAAGCTAAAATTTCACCACAAAAGCAGATGTCTGGAAGAACAGTATAGAGTTTTAAACTTTCGATTTAAAACATACTTCCTTTGGGCTTCTCAAATTAAACTTCTTATGCTTTCTTATTCTTCCCTACTCGAATTACTTCAAGAATCAAGGGTCTACGAATTATTTCAAGAATCAAGGGTCTACGTAGTGACCTCTCTGCACTTCAATGGCTTTTTATACTTCTTTGAAATGCTTATTTCTTGGAGGATAAAGCATTTGATTCTCCCACCTGTCTTACCTGTGATTTCAGGCAGCAAACCCTGAGAACTGGAGGTGTGTGTTAGTGATTTATTAAGGGTGGGCTCCCAGGAAAAACTGAAAAGGATAAAGTGGAAGTAGAACAGCAAATGGGAAGAAGCCAACCTAGGGCACAATTTTAGAAAAACATTCAACATAGCATAACCAGATTTCTCAACAGCAATACTTAGTGCTAAGACAACAGAATAGGAGCACCTGGGTGGCCCAGTGGTTGAGCGTCTGCCTTTGGCTCAGATCATAATCCCAGGGTCCTGGGATCGAGTCTCACATCAGAATCCCCACAGGGAGCCTGTTTCTCCCTCTGTCTATGTCTCTGTCTCTTTCTCTCTCGGTGTCTCTCATGAATAAATAAATAAAATCTTTTAAAAAAAAGAAATGGCCCCATATCTAGTTAGAAAACATCTCCATAGATGACGCGGAAGAGGTACAGTCACAACAGTTACACAACAGCTGCCTGAATCTGAAGTTGACAGTGAAGTCGCCATGGAAGCCAGTAAGCTTTCCACATTTGAACCAGAGGCTGATGCTGAAATGCAGCCTAAGAGGGCAATGTCATGAAACTGGAAGAAAATATTGCTGAGGAAACACTAACTCAAGACAAAGAGGAAGGTGTTTCTGATGTGGAGTGAGGGTAGCCAAGAAGAACCAGAAGTGATAGAAATGATTTGGCCACTGAGCATCTGGACAGTTGGAAAGACCTAAAGGAGGTATACTCAATTCCAAAGAAAAGGCAAACTGAGAAGGAGAACAGAATAAATGGAAAAGGAGGGGATGCTGTTGGCTTCAGAGATCGAACGGCCACCGCAAAGACTCCTAACAGGTCAAGAGAAATGGACCCAGATAAGCAAACTCTAAAAAGAGGAAAGGAGACAAAGGGGCTCCCTCTAACCACCTTCTTCTGCCCACAGGTGGGAACAAACCCAGATGGCAGAGATGATACAGCTAACTTCTAAAAACAAAGTATGAATTAAAGACCACAATAAACTTTCTAGAGAGGAACACTGGAGTTGGTTGAGCAAGAGTTGGCTCGACAGGAGGCTCAGAAACACAGCAGCCCCTGGGAATGATGTCTCCACAACCCTCTGACTCTCTTGCCTACAATGCCCCTATCATCCCTCTGCTGGCTACTCCCCAGGTTACCCCATGCAGGCCTGCATGGATCCCAGCAACCCTAATGCTGGAAAGGCACTCCTCCCCACACACAGACGGACCCTGTGTGTGCTCCTGCTCTTCACGATCATTCTCAGCCCTTGATGGAACATTGTATAGAACCCCTCATTGCCCCTCCACATGTGCCAGTGGTACCACATGTGGCAGCCCTTGGGAAGTTTTCAGTTCATAGTATGTGACCCAAAGGGATTGTGTGGTTTACCAAGACTGCAGTGTCACCATCTTGCCAGTACCAGTCCCAGGCCCAGTTCAGGGACAGAATTATACTGGAATTCAAACCAATAGTCCGTCAGTGTTCAGTAGCAGAGCTCTCCTGCAGTCTCAAACAACCGCATATTATCAAGGACAGAGCTGTCCAACCATCTATGGTGGGACATCACCCTATTCCCTAGAGTCAACTCCACCAATTGTACAGTTACGCCCAGTCAAGTCTTCAGTACATCCAGAGACAACAGATTTTCACAGCTCACACCCAAGGAGGGATGGTACAGCCAACTGCAGCCATGACTACAATAGTTGCGACAGGGTAGCCTCAGACCGAACAGCCACCTTGAAATAGTAATAAAAGTTATCTTCTGGATCTGCTACCCCACCTCACCTCCCAAACCAAAACTGCTGTCTTACCTCCCAATTTTAAGACAGCCCAGGTTAGAGAGGGAAGATTTATTATTACCCTGACATCACAAAGCAGACTCAGTGGAGTCTGAGAAGGCCCAGGAGATGATGCCAGCCTTGAGCATGAATCTGAGATGGACTTAGGAGCCCCAAAATATGATGAAAACCCCATGAAGACCTCAAAAGAGCCTAAGGCACCAGAACCAGAGCAGTGAGTTGGCTAAGAAAAACAAAGAAGTATTCAGAGATGCCCTAGTTCATTGTCCGGGGCTTGAACCTTACCAGAAACCTGACTGTGGAGTGGAAAGAATTTCAACAGGTCTTCAAACACCTGGCTCACGAGCTGACTCACGGCGTCATGACTAAGGGGCTGAGGTACTGTAAGAACCCTGAGGACCTGAAGTGCAATGAGAATGAGAAACACAAGATCACAGAGTACGTTAAGAAGAACACACGTAAGACTGAGCTGTTTACAAACCCAAAGTAGACGCTGAATTAGAGTGATTTGTGGGGGCCAGGGTGAGAGGACAGGTAAGCAGGTGGGATAGACTCAGGAGAAGAAACCCCGTGGGCCCATTGTCCCACCCCTCCATCAGGGCTGTGCTACCAGTGACACATCACCCTGGGGAATTGAGACCTGCAGATTTCAATCGAAAGCCATGAAAATGAGCTCCACGTACAACGAGTGATCCCTCGTCATGAGCTGTTGAGGTGAGGCTGGAGGCCATCAGAGGGAAGGGCTTGGGAGCCTTGCTGAGATCCCTAGCCCCACTCCCAAACCTGGGTCTCCTCCTCGGAGACATGTCAGCTCACAACCATGTACATCCCCAGCCATGACCCCTCACCCTGACGATCTAGATTGTATTTGAATGTACATGTGAATATATTGAAAAGAATTGGTTTGTTTTCTTCCTAGTTTTGTTTGTTTTCTGGTTTTGCTTTTAGCCTCCTAGTGCTAGATCACAGGAAGACTTTATAATGATGGTTTAAGTTCTCCTACAAGGTTTAATTTACTAGCATATAAATATTCCAAAGCACTCTGCCTTGTGGTTTCGGTCAGCCTGGTGCTATCTTGGTAAGATCGATTTACTGCTTAAAATCACTTTACATTATCCATTTTTTACTGAACTTTTTATGTAAAAAAATAAAATCAATTAAAGAAAAAAAAAGAAAGAAATAGCACCATATATATTACCCCGGAGTACCTCAAAGACACGGTTGTAAAATTCCCCAAGAAGGACATATCTTTACTTTAGGTATAAAGGGTTTTTACAAAGACTCTTTGACAGGCAAGCTTGGCTAAATTTACAATGCACAAATACCAATCACAACTTAGTGGCTTAAAAAAATAATTTTATTATGATTATGATCCTCTGTATTAAGAATTTCAGCATGAAAAAAAAATTTCAGCATGAGTAGTAGAAATGGCTCCTCATTAAATACAATGATCAGAGTCTCAGAGAGACTGAGCAGCGGGGGGCAACTGATGGCTGGGAATTGGAATCATGTAGCTCCATCTTCTCACACATGTCTAGTGACTGATCCTAGATGTCAGCTAAGACTTCTCCTGGGCAGCCAACAAATAACCTTCGAGTTGCCTCTCCATGTTTTGTTTTGTTTTGTTTTCTGTTACCCACCAGACCAGTGTGAGGATAGTAGCACCTCTCACATGGTAGATCAGAGCTCCAAAAGAGGGCCCCTGTTCACAAGGAGAGAACTACACTGCATTTCCTGACCCAGTGTTAGTTTGCATATTTTAAGGAGCAGACATCATGATGGGGATCCGATGTGCAAGAGACTTATTGGGTGATACCCCTGCTGGGGGCAGGGGGGATCGGAGGAAGCCAGAGGAGACAGTGAGTTTCAGATGGCAATGTACATCTAGAGAAGAAGAGAAGAAAGGAAGCTTGGATAGGCTGACCCTCTGATGGCAGGACCTTTTTAAGAAGGTTTCAGGCAAGCTGACGAGAAGTCTTTTAGCCAAAATTACCATCAAAGGAGCCCCACATCTGATAAGAGGCAGCTAGCCTTATTATCTCTACTGCATTCAATCACTGGCCGAGAGCAGTGTATGGGAAGCACCATCTCTGTGAGAACACTGAGGTGGACCAGCACAGGCTGAGTCTGTCTTTCTGTGACTTTGCTCCCCATAGCAAGGAGTCTGAGACACACATTTTCAAGTGGCCACACATAGCCTCTTAATCCATGTACATTCTGCTTTATTGATTGATTACAAGCAAGCTAAAAGTTTGCCCAGATTTAATGGGGGAATATAGACTCCATCTTCCAATGGGAAGAATGTCAAAGATTTTCCAGCCATTTTTAAGAATAATTGCTATATCTAGCTACATAAAAGTAATAATAATAATAATTTGAAATGTATAAATAAAAAGCACTTTGAACAAACATTTAAGAAATATGGAAGATATATCATGGAATATGTAAAATAAATCATTAAACTTCTTTGTCACTGGGAAACAGGACCTATGTTTGGGAAAGGGTATAGTAGGGTACCATTCTTTTTCATTACAAGATTTTTAGGACCATTTAATTTTTTAAATTATTTGCCTTTTATATTTCAATATAATTCAACAAGATCGAGCAAGTAAACTAAAGAAAAGTAAAGTGAAGCTTACCCTTCCCACCTTAAAACCTTTCTGTGCTTTCCTGCTTGCCAGTAAAGTCAAATTTAACTATTTAGTTTGTAAAACCCTCCATGATCTGATCTAGCTTTCCAGACCCTTCATAAAACACAGTATCAGTTATCTTTTGGTAAGTCAGGCTGTGGTAACCAAGTCCTAAGTCTCAGTGTCTTCCAGCACAGCTCAGCAACGATGAGTTAGTTGTGGCTCTTATATATAGCTTCTTGCTTCAGGATCCAGGCTGAAAAACAGTCTTACCCAGGACATGCCATCCTCTTGCCATAGAGAAATAAATGAGAAAATTGGCAAAGCCAATAGTCGCTATTGAAATTTCTGCTAAAAACTGCACGCTGGTACTTCTGCTCATGTTTTACCGATCACGTGAATGACAGAGGTTGACAATAAGAGGGGACAGGGAGGTGGGATATGCTTCTCATAGCAAGTTCCAGCAGTAAGTGGGAATGTATAATGCAATGTACCACACACGATTCCTGTCACAATATGGGCTGTGCCCATCTTAGATTTCTTTCAGTTTCTAGAACCCACCCACACTCTATTTCTTTCCCAGCACTGTAATCCTATGACCCAATACACAGATAAATACTGAGAAGTTTTATGGAGTCAGGTAAGTTCAGCCAAGAAGTAAACACTGCGGTGAAAATTCTAAGAGTTCACATCGTGATTGAGATTTTTGCTTTTAATTAGCAATTTTCCAGAATAACGCAATCTCTGATTTTAAAAATGGCCATAGCTGGGGTTGAGGATATGGTGGGGAAGGAATAGGTGTGACTGACATAGTGTCCTCATCTGCTCCAACTGCCATAAAGGTATCACAGACAGTGGCTTAAACAATAGACATTTATTGTCTGATAATTCTGGAGGCTGGAAAGTGTAAGATCAAGATTCTGGCAGGGATCAGCTCCTGGTAAGAACTCTTTTCCTGGCTTGTAGATGACCCTTCTATCCCCACATGGCTTTTCTTCTGAGGATGCACCTGTCCTGTTGAATTAGGACCCCACCCTCATGGCCCCAAGTCATAAGGGTGGGATCCTTAGAACCAAATAGAGTCAATATGGGGCTTAGGGCTGCAACAGCAACGAGGTAAGTAAGAAGTAAGAAGACTATTTATTAAGGACTCACATCAGTGCTGTAGTACAAAGACAAGAAGCTGAGAGATGAGACTGTGTCTTGAAGGTACACCTGAGAAAGTAAAGAATTTTGTAGTAGAAAATGACTCTCAATGCAGGGTAGAAAGGTACCTAGGCCTATCCTAGGGTTCTTGATGTACCACTGCCACTTGCCAATCAATTCCTTTCTTGCTTCCATTGCTTCTTTATGAATGAAATGGAAATAAAGCATAAGACTGTATCAGTGCCATCATTTTTCACTCAGTACCTGTGAACTCATGCTAAGCTGCCATATCAAAGAGCTGAGAAAGGAGACATTAATATGTAAAAATAAATGTTAAAATAGAAAAATGCTACGAAAATATTAACAATAAATATTAACAATAAAACTGCCTTTGGGATTATGGTCTACATGAAAGTATTTCTTTGTAGCCTTACCCTTTTCCTTGACTCTTTCATATGTATTTTCTTCAGCTCCAAAATATAAAGTGAACTTATCTATCCTGTCTCCTGAGTAATTAGCCTTTAAAATATATGCAGTTAGTTGGAAATATGTGTGGTTCATTTGAAGTGGTTAGTACTCCAGAATTCTATCCGTCATCCTACATTATATTATTTTTATATGGGTAATACTTCACTTTGTAAAATTTAAGCCAAAGTCCATATTCTGTTCTGAGCTTTCTAACAAAAGAATAAAATAGAAAAAGTGCTTATGCAAAGATCTTTTCTCTAGGTCACTCCACCCTATGATTGTATTGTCATCTAGATGAGGGCCATTTCACTGCAAGAAATAAAATCCCCACTCCCACTTTATAGCTTTCCCCAGCGACCAGTTGCCCCTGTGGTGTCCTTCACACGTAAGCCTTAGCACTGACAATCTGGTCACTTCTTGGGAGTCCAGAATGCCCCCAGGACAGAGACAGAGGCCTGGCACTATTCCAGTTCACATAATTGCACTCTTCTTACTTAACATTCTCTTATATTTTCAATTAAATGTAACACTTCAGTCTATCAAATCCCTGTGTGCCAGCATACAGTTGCTATGTCTCAGGCTTGTTCTTCACCTTCATGACAGGCAAAGTTTGCAAAGTCTGTGAATTTATAGCCTTGAAGATCCTATGTAAATGCAAACTATAATCAATTCCATCACACATCTGACTTTGGCCATTTATGAAGGATCTACAGAGCCCCAGTACCTCACCCATAATGTTGGTAATTTGCCCAGAATTGTATTTGGGCATTGTCCAAAAATTTGTTGTCAGGTGACCTTTGCTGTTTAATGGAAAAGATAAAAATTTTTATACCAAAGAAACAGAATCTGAATGGATTGGTGGCAACAGGCGGTGAATGATGAAAGCACATCGCATAACACTGGAAGAAACCATAAAGCTCCATAAAGGCCACCTGCTTTCTAGGCGATTATATCAGATAACAAAAGTCAGACTAACACTTTGGTGAATTTACTCTTATATGGTTTCAATTCAAAGGAAATAACTGTGGATCTGACATAAAAATCTCAGCATTAGATTTCTGGGTTCATAGAATTACAGCATTTAATCATGTAACTACTTTTATAAAGGTATCTTATGCTTCATTTTGAACATCTTCACTTTAGAATCCATAGGAACCCCTTTGTTCAACTTAATTCTGCCAACAACCTTTTGTAGTGATATGTGGGTCGTCACTGACTACGGCTGCCAGTCATGATTTTGCTCTCTTCGCAGATTTTCTTTTTTTTTTTTTTTTTTTTTAAATTTTTTTTTTTAATTTTTATTTATTTATGATAGTCACACAGAGAGAGAGAGAGAGAGGCAGAGACACAGGCAGAGGGAGAAGCAGGCTCCATGCACCGAGAGCCCGATGTGGGATTCGATCCCGGGTCTCCAGGATCGCGCCCTGGGCCAAAGGCAGGCGCCAAACCGCTGTCTTCCCAGATTTTCAATAATACTTAGTCTGTAACCAACTAAGTAGAAGGAAAATATACCATTTTAGTTTGTCCTTTGTCATGTCTGACGTTCTCCTTCCAGTTAAATCATGAAGTCCTTAAGCTTGTACCTACACTTTCTGGTGTTTAACGGTATTCAGGGCACAAGGCATGCATTACATGAATGCTTACAGATGAGAACTGTCTGGCCTTGGGAGTTAACTGATTCAAGTCATCACAGCCAGGTAATGTACATACCAAATCTAATTGTAAGGTTTCTGACTCAGTGTATAGTCAGCTTTTCCCTTCATTGCAGAATTACTCCCTAGATAGAAAATTTGCCCTTAGCATCCTCAGCTGTCCTTTGGCACACTTTTCTGCAGAGTATACATTATGAAGTAAAACATGCCATTTCAACTCATAACAGCTTTATTGATCTGAGAATGAATCAGTTGTGGGTTGTTTTTTGTTTGTTTGTTTGTTTGTTTTGTTTTGTTTTGTTTTTAAATTTGGGGTAAGTGGTAAATCCTATTAGTACATAAATCCACAGCATTAGTAAGGGTTTTTCTGGCTGGTTAGGAAATCCACTTAAATCTAGACACTGAACAAAAGCATATTTAGGTTTTAGGCAGAATGTAATCAGTAACGCTACAACCACCAGCTGCATCAGAGCACTGACTGTTTACTGCACTTTGGCCCCTGGACCAATTTCTAAACGTCTCTTTACCTAGAACTGTGCCTAGAAAAAGAGTAAGCAGTTAATAAATGTTTAGTGGATTCGGTTTCACTGTTATATAATATATAAACTTTCTAATATGCTTATATGTTAATTCAAGGAGATGTAACATAAAAATAATAGAGATGTGGAAACTGCAGTATCCCAGCGGTTTTCCTGGGGAAGGCCACAGGGATACTGCAATTTCAGAGAAGAATATGATTTAGTGGCCACTGGGACTATGAAGAGCCGATGGTGGAAAAAAGGATAGAGAAGTTAGTTTACAAGGACCTTCTTGGGGATGCATTCTTGGGATGCATGAGTGTACAGCAGATTAGAAAGGACATAGCTTTTGGGTATCAAAGCTTAAACTAAGCATCCACATATATTACTTTGTGTCATCCTCGAAGTAATCCCAGGACATAGGTACTGCTTTCTATTCTACAAAGCTAGAAAGCACATTTCAGAAAAAAAAAAAAATTACAAACAGGTCTTTCTTACCTGAAAGCACTTGGCTTTACAGTTTATTCTGGTGATAATGAAATGCAAGTCAATGTGAAGATAAGAGTGTAAGAGAACATTGTTGAATGGAGGACCCTGACATATAATTTATAAGGGAGATAACTGAGATGGAATGCCACCCAGGATTAAATACATTTCAAGCTTCAAATGGCCCAGCTCAAAGCTTCAGATGTGCTAAGACTGAAACTCTGGAACATTTGTCCAGGGATTCCTTTGAATATTGGTGAATTTCTCTGGTTTTCCTTAACACACCCTTTCCCAGCTGGAAGGGGATGGGGAAAAACTAACTTGAAGTCCAAGCTTTGGGTTTTGTGTCTTGTATTGTGAGAAGCTTGAAAAGACCAAAACTCTGAAGATTCCTCATTGGTGACAGGGAAACGGATGTTAATCTCTGGCTATAACCTTCCAGTCAATGGTTTTAACCCTGTCTGTGCTTAAAACTTGAGTCACCTACAGGCTTCAAAATAAATGTCGTTATCTGGGCTTCTTCAGTCTATAAGATTCCAAATTTCACTGTCCAAAGTCTACTACTATTTATCTAGAGTTCAATTTTAGATAGTTTGTTGTTGTTATTGTTGTTGTTTTAAATTCCCCTTGGTGATTAACATCAGAATCTAAGTCTGAAATCAACTGATAATCCTTCTCCTCATCATGAAAGGAGGAGGGAAATTCATATCTCATAAGCAAAAACAAAACAAAAAAAGAGCATGAAGATCGTCATTAAAGTATAAAATCTGAAACTTTGATCATTTTAAATAGACTCAAAGCACATGAAAAACTAAAAAGCCAGAAGAAACAATTCCATATTGCAAAGACCCACATGAAAATAAGCATCACAATCTAGAAAAGGAAATAGATCTATATGGTGTATTTAAGCTGAGAATTCTAATTCGGAACAAAAGATAAGCAGTTTCCTTAACCTGTAAAGTCTAGAAGAATTAGTTAAAGTTAAAAGTGAAGGCACACAAGCAAAGGAAGAAAATCTATTCTTCTAAAATAATGTTGTTGTTTTTTTTTGTATTTTTGGATTAGGAAAAATTTAAACTATTTCTTAAGTATTATGATAACAGAAATTGAAAAAAACCTGTTAAATGAGTACTTGTCACTAAAAAGACAGAGAGACTTAGCAACTAGTTTGATAGAAGCAAATTAATTTTCAAAACATAAACTTATTTTTATTGTACGTCGAATCATTAAAAGTCTAAGATTGTACTGTTAAATAAGACATAGAAGGCACATTCTGGACATTCAACCACTACATGTTTCAGCAAGGTTTATATGGCTTTTGTTGTTGTTTGTTGCATTGCAATAATAAATAATTAGATTTTGCATTCTGCAAAGATTATCACAGTTTACCTGTTTGATTTTTGAAAGTTCAGTTTTGGGAAGTCACTGATGGCACAAGAAATATGGAGGACTCAGTAATAAATACTTATATTTCCAACTATATTAAAGTCAGTGCAGCCCTGGAAATTAATATGCTCTGCCTGACGAGAGAAAGCTCAACCAAGATGTGTGCAGACACTTGGCTTTGTTCACTGTGAGAAGCTCTACTAACCAAGCATTTGCCAGCTTTATTAATTTTCCCTGACTGTTGGGTCTTCCTGATTGTTTATTTGTTTATTACCATTAGCAGAGTTATTTTATAAATTCTCTCAATGTTGCCATATGCTGCTGCCTACCACCAGCCAGGAGTGGACTGGAGCAGCCAGCAGAGGAAATTGCATTATGACAGAATTGAGGAAGAGTGTAGCTATTTCCTTCTTACTGAAATGCAATTTGTTCTTTTCAGCTGGTGATACAGAATTAGGAAGAATTGCCCAATGAAACAATTGTGGTACCATCCAAATGGACAGAACTTCACTACCAGCTCTGTATAGAAGTTAAGGAATAAAACAACTCATAGCTTTTGTGCCAAAATTATACTAGTCATGTTGAATTTCTTTATAATTCAATTTCATGTGGTAAATCATCTACACATATTTTCTTTTTGAGTAGTTTTCTAGGTAAGACTTTAGACAGCCAGATTGTTTTATTGCTGCTGATTATTTTAATAAGACACTAGCACAATTAAAATTTCTCCCTACAATCAAGAGAAATCTATTGAAAGATCTCCAATAGCATCCATGATTACATAAGAAACTTTTTTGAAAATACTAAAATTCTATAGATAGTATTTGAAAATAAATAGATTGCAAGGTAGGATTAATCAAAAAGTCAAAAAATAAACCCCATGTTTGCCTCAATATGTAACGTTTATACTTGAAAATACATTCATTGTTAGAATTTTAAATTTTAGATATCTAGAGAAAAAAACTATAGACAGAGATTAGGTTTCTGTCCTATTCTGCCTTAAATTGGGGGTATTTTAGTAACCAAGTCACATAATCCATCTACCTCAGTTTCTTCCTTCAATTAGTGAATATTTACTTTGTGCCTAAGGCCAGCAGAGAGAAAATCAGGTGAATTGAAGGTAGTGTGTATTTGATAAACACAAAGGAGGTGAGCTTGTGGATAGAGCGGAGCAATCAAAGAGCAGTGACAAGAGAAAAGAACAAGAGGTAAGAAGTATACCAAATTAGGCTTTTACTCTGAATAAGAAGGAAAGATATTGGACTGGCACAGCAGAAAGATGACTTCATGTATAAGGTGCATCTCTGGTTGCAACGTGGAAAATAGGAGAAAAAAGGAATACGACAAAGGGGCATGGAAATAAGTTAGCCTCTATTTTAATGGAATAGAAGAATACTATTGTGCTACCAATACTATTGGTCCAGAGTAGTAGTAGCACAAGCAAAAGAAAAGATATAGACTTGAGGTGTATTCTGAAGGCAGAACCATCAGTATTTGTACATGGATTGCTTAGGTAGTGAGGAAGAGGAAAGCCAAGACTGCTTCCTTAGGCTTCCAGTCTCGAGAGCTGGGAGTATTGAGCTACCATTTTTGAGATGATAAGATGAGAGGAGGTGGTCTGGGAGCAACATCAAGACTTTGATTTTAAAAATATTAATTATGAGGTGTTCATTATACATCAATATACATTATGAATCTTTCTGATAGTCACCTTTGATAAGCCTGGAATTTAAGACAGTTGTCTGGCTTTGAGATATAAATTTGAGAGCCACCAGCTTGTAAATAGAATCTATAGCCTTGAAATAGGATAATACAACTTAAAGAGTAAATATAGAGAAGAAGTTCAAGAAATAAGTCATGGAGTATTCTAAGAGTGAAAGTTTGAAGAGGAGAGATCAGTAAAGTGGACCCAGTAGGAATAGATAGTAAGGTGGGGGTGAAAGCCTATAGAATAATGCCTTGTGGGCCAAGTAAATAAAGTATATCAAGAAAAAGAGGCTGATCAATTACTGCAAGTTCTGATGATTGATGAGTACCATGGGGTCAGGGATTAGGCTACACTAGCCTGGATTAGATTTGTTGTGGCAATTTTGAGATTACTGGTGACTTGGAAAAAATCTTTCTACAGAATGATAAAGACAAAAGTTTGGACTAAATTCAAAGGAAAATGAGAGAGGAAGTAGTAGAGGAGAGTACAGATTAACTTTTGAGGAATCTACCTCCACAGAGAAGCAGAGAAATGAGAGCAATTGATGGAGATCATTTTGAGCTAATGAGAGGGGCATGAGTTGCTTTTTTTTAAAGTACAGATTATTTGTATGCTATATAGGAAAAGGTACTGTTGAATCAAGAGCAAGATGGAAGAATTATTGAAGTGATGTCCTTGAGTTGGTGAGAGTAGATGACTCCTACTATACATGTGCAGGCATAAGTCATGGTGAATAGCATCAACCATTTGTTCAAGGTAATAATAGGGAAGACAGTGTATATGATGCCATCTGACTGTTCAGATGCCTCAGAACAGACGATTGTGTTGATATTAGCTTACCAAAGTTATCTTCTTATTGTTCAACTTTTCTCTAAATCTAGAAAACAAAGCCATCAGCTGGTAATGAAGAGAAGATAATTGGCAGAAGGTATGAGGAAAAAGGAAAATATTTATGGTCACCTAAGACCATAATACTCAAAGTGTAGAATTTATAGGGCTGCATGCTGCAAAGGAGGAGCTTTCAAGGAAAGACCTCTATAACATAAAATTCCATTATGCTGAATGAAGAACAACTTTCAAGGAAAGAATAATTGTAGGAGATCTATAAGTTGAATAATTAGCAGAACACATTAATAGCCAATGAGTCTTCAAATTCTCACTAGCCAGCATGGAGCAACTTTGTTGAATACTAGATGGCTGCAGCTGAATCTGCAGAAAGGCCATGCCTTAGTCGTGGGGCTAAATTAACTCAGTGGAAAAGTTATAACAAATCATTTTTAATAGCTTAAAAAATGTTAAGAAGATCAAACTACCCACAAATAACCTAACCAAATGCAAAAATAAAATCTAAGACTCTTTAAAGGAAAACAACAAACTGCACACTCAACAATATAAAGTACACAATGACAATACACCAGTAAAAAAAATACCAGATGTGAAAAAACAAACAAATAAACAAATATTACCCATAACCATCAGGGTGGGGTAATGGGATCCAGAAATGACAGAAATAATGAATGAAGGCAAAGAGAAACAAGAACTAAATAACAAATGAGACAAATAGAAAACAAAGACTAAGATGGTAGATAGAAAACATATCAAAATATCAATAATTACATTTTAAGCAAATAATCTAAATACATCATTAGAAAGCAGATCTTGTAAGATTGGATAGATATAAAACACAACCCTTTGCCATTTAAAAAGAGATACATCTTAAATGAGACAAACAGAAATTAATAGAAAAAGAGATCTCATGCACATACTTATCAAAAAAAATATGAGTGATGGGATAAATATCAGAAAGTAGACGTTAGGACAAAGAATAATACCAGGAAGAGAGGGGGGTATTCCATAAGGAAAATAGGATCAATTCATGCAGAAGACATTATAATCCTAAATGTTCAAAATACACGAAGCAAACACTGAAAGAATTGACAGAAGAAATAAATCTACAATTGTGGTTGGAGATATTAACAGTCCTTTCAATAGCTAATACTGATAAAATTAAGAAGATAAAAATAAGTAAAGGGAGAGAAAATATGAAGTATACTATTCACCAACTGAACCTAACTTGCCTTCATGAAATACTGCCCACTACAGTGGGTGATATAGTGTCCCTCTAAAACTTTATGTCCACTTAGAACCTCACAATGTAAAATTATTTGGAATGAGAGCTCCTGCAGATGTAATTAAGATAGGGATCTTGAGGAGAGATCATCCTGGATCAGGAGAAGGCCTAAATCCAATGACACCATCCTTATAAAGACACTAAGGAGAAGACACAGAGAATAAGATGATGTAAAGATAGAGGCATAAGGTGGAAAGATGCTTCTATAAACCAAAGAATACCAAAGATTGTTGGCAACCACCAAAAACTAGAAGAGAGGCATGGAATGGATTCCCCCACAGAGCCTCCAAAAGGAACAAATCCTGTGAACACTTGATTTTAGACTTCTGATCTCCTGAATGGTGAGAAAATAAATTTCTGTTGCTTTAAGGAACCCAGTCTGTGGTAATTTATTACAACTGCCCTAAGAAACTAATATACCCATCAATGACAATGTAATACATATTCTTTCCAAGTGCACGTGGACCTTTTAACAAAATTGAAAAGACTTGATAATTCAAAAAAAAAAATCACTTGGATAGAGAATCTGCTCAGACTACAAGATTAAATCAGAAATTAGTTACAGAAATATATTTTGAAAATTACAAATATTTTGGGGATGCCTGGGTGGCTCAGTGGTTGAGCGCCTGCCTTTGGCCCAGGGCGTGATCCTGGAGTCCCGGGATCGAGTCCCACATCAGGTTTCCTGTATGGAGCCTGCTTCTCTCTCTGCCTATGTCTCTGCCCCTCTCTCTCTATGTCTCTCATGAATAAATAAAGAAAATCTTTAAAAAAAAAAAAAAAAAGAAAGAAAATTACAAATATTTTTAAAAATTAAACAGAAAACTAAATCATAGATCAAGGAGGAAATCATATGGTTAACTAGAAAATATCTTAAACTGAGTAGAAGTAAAAACACAACATATCAGAGTCTGTGGGAAGCAGTTACAACTGTGATCAGAGTTATATGTTTTGTTTTAAATACTATCAAAAATAAGAAAGATTTAAAATCAATAATTTAAAAATCTAGCTTTTTGCTAGATGACTATGAGCAAATTAAATCCAAATAAGTAGAAACAAAAAAAAGTAAGAGAAGCTAATGAAAGAGAAAACAGAAAACACAAAGAAAAAATAGGGGAAAAATTAATAAAATAAAAATGTAGTTCTCTAAAAAGATTAAAAACATTTATACATCTGGAGTTAGAATCATCAAGGAAAAAAACTAAAAGACACAGCTTACTAATATCAAAAATAGAAGGAGAGATTCACAGATCCAATAGACATTGCCAGGATAATGAAAGAATATAAAAAAAAAATTAATGTCAATAAATTCAGCTATCTACAGGAAACTGACAAACTACTTGCAAGACAGAAATTACCAAAACTGACTCAAAAATAAAATAAAAAATCTAAATGGCTGTATAATTTATCACCAAAATTGATTTTGTAATGAAACACTGCATGCAAAGAAAACAAAAACCCCACACCTTTATGAGTTCTGTAAAACATTATTAGGAATAAATAACATAAATCCCACACAACCTCTTCTAAGTATCAACATGTAATGGACATAGTATACCTCAATCATAATATAGAAAACTACTCAGCAATAAAAATGAACAAACTACTAATCATGCAAAAAGATGGTTGCATCTACAAGTATTATACTGAGTGAAAGAATTCAGATCCAAAGGAGAATATACTAAGATTTTACATATGAAACTTTAGAAATGAGACAGAAAACAGAACTTAAAAATTAGCAATTCACTTAAAATTTTAAAAAGTCTGTGAACAGATAGAAATCATATTAATTTTCCATCTCTTATTTCTGGCTAAGATCTATTTCTTTACATTGAAATATCCCTACTATTCTTATGACATTCCACTCCCCATTAGTGATTGTCTTTTTTTTTTCTCTTTCTATATAAAGTTCTAACTACAGAAACTGATCTATTTTTAATAAGTTAATTCATTGTCACATGAATGGAAAAAATATATCAAATGAGAAATTTTGTATTTTAAGAAATAACTAGATCACTCAGCTTTAATTAAGCATTAATTTAGATTTTAATCCCATATGTCTTTATATTGTGTATATATCTCTATGTGTGTGATAAGGATATAATTACTTTAAAGATTTAAGTGAAGCTTTTTCCATTGATATTATTTTTCTGCCCATTTACTATTATTCTCAGATGTCATATTTGCTGACATAAAATCTACATTTAAGAAATGACATATGAATTCTATATCATAATAAAATAACCTTTTTTTTAACCTTTGGACATATTTTTCTAATAGTAGCAAAGTAAGAATAGATGTGAATATTTCAACTCAATTTAAGTTTGCTTAGTAAACAAATTTAAAAGAGTGTAATATCTCTTCAATAGATTTTGGGATTGAAAGGAAAAGTTGGCATTATGTTCTCAGTTATTTAGGTCTCTTATTAAATACGGAAGAGATTGGAAGAATCTTATCTAATCTAAAGAAGAGTTCAGCCACTGTTCATGTATTCATTCTTACACCTAGAGAGGCTAAAAACTTCTCCTAGAATAGGTTTTCTACTCATTTTTCACATTGATTGTCTCCAGACCCCGACAGAATTAAAAGTTATGGAGTTTCACCTATACACACACTTTTAAACAATGTATCCAAGTTTTGCTGAGCTTTGGAAAGTATGCTGGAGGTTTATTTTGTGTTCAGGGCAAAGGTTGACTTCTTTCTTATTACAAACTATTTTGCTACCTCAATCTTTCCATGAAACAAGAGACAGAAATTCCCTTCAGAAAGTCATAGTCTTGCAGGGATACAGAATTATAAGTCAAGTAAGCAGGCCTCAGGAAAAACAAAACTTAATAGCAAGTGACCTTATTTGCATGCTCATCCTATCAAACAATAGTCTCCTGGATTTCATGGCTTAGTGAGAAAATGATTTTTTTCCCTTAAATCTTGACAGTATGTTCCTGCTGCTTTCCTAATCTCACATGTTAAAACACCTTCTATTGATGGGATTCTGAGCAAATACAGTAATTACATTAAAAGACAGAAGTATCTATGATGCATTTCACATATGCAAATCTACTTAACATCATAATAAAGGATATCCTAAAATTTGGTAAACCCTGACCTCTAACAGCAGCTAATATAAAGACAATAGTCCAGGAACACTATGATGATTCCTCTTCAGGATTCACAAGTAAGAAAATAAGTGATCAGCATTAATTGCGAGTAATATAAGTATTTCCAAAAAAGATAGGACAAAATAAAAGAAATAAGCATATGTTCACACTTACTTAAACTTGCAAAAAAAATAAATAATCTGATTGGCATGCATTATTAAGTATGCAAAAAATAAAAATAACTACATTTTCTGAGAGGATCCAGGTTCTATTTAAGAATTCTTATTTGGAATCATTATTGATACACTTATCTGTCTCTACCTTACATAAGAGATGAATGCTCATAATTGATTTGGGTACGCTTCAGATAATATTTTTACCTTGCATGAATGAGAGCTCATACAATCCCACATATTTTCTAAGAAAGCTCAATTATCTTCTTTTGAACTTTAAAAAAATTATCAATGACTGACTTTAATACATAAAGAAAATATATAAGACTTGAATCTATATCCATAATACATATTTGTGAATATATGTGTCTATTGTGTATATGCCTGTTTGCAAGGAAAGAACTTCACAGAGAAGACTGAAGTACATCCTTTTGTCATCTGTTCTCCAGTTATTTTATTATCAATGCAGTAAATAGATTTTTAATGAATATTAATATGATCTCAATTAATCTTCTTAATGCATTATCAACATCTGAGTTCTTGTTTCTATGGAAAGTACCAACATTTGAGTACCTGTTCTACAGAAAGTACTTATTAGAAGCTGAGGATACAAAGATAGGGAATATGTCTGCACTCAAAATCCATAGTATAATGAACCTTACTAAATTTGAAATATTAAAAAAATGAAGCAAAAATTTCAATCTCTAAAATGAAAATATATTAAGACTTCTTATTTATCTTTTCAGTCTTTTGAGAGATAATCCATATTTTAATCTATTTGCTCAATGTTATTTTAAGTTTGAAATACTATTCTTATTAAAGCAATACATCCTCCTAATTTAAAATCCCATGGGCTCAAAAGCCAGTGTTTTCCTTCCCCACTGCTCAACCCTCTGCTACTCTCATTTGAAGAACTACTGTTAACTGTTCACGTGTTCTCATTTTTCTGATGGCTATTTTCAAATCGAAATAATATGCTGACATACCTCTGTCTGGACGTTCCATTGCTACAGATTCTTGATAAAATCAAGCTGCTAGGTTATAGATCTTTTCTGTCATCATTTTACATCAGGGACAGAACTTATTCTCTGCTGCCTAATCATAATTAGAACTTCTCTTTGTTCTTTAGTGAGTTTTAAATATTGAAAATGCAGTAAACCAGATTATGCATTCCTGTGACTTTACAATTATTGTTTAATATACTGTCAAGCCATGTGCTATATGATTGCATTTCCTTTCTTGAACAACTCTTATAGTAGTTTGTATTTCTGGTCTTATATATAACAACTTAAATAACTTAGCTCTACTATATTTTATCTGGATTACTTTTAATATTTGTTTTTTTTTTTTCCAAAAAATAGCATCTAAAATTTTGCTGATCATGAGATTTTTTTTCCTTAAAGTTTATTTCTGCTTTAATTATCTCTGTCTGCACTAGGGCTGGTTTCAGATTAGTTTCTCTTTTATTTTTTTCTTCAAATATTTCATAGATTTTTTAAATTCATCCATATTTAAGAATGAGGCAATAGAAAGGTTGCTGGGATCTCTCAGTATCTCAGTGGGTGTTACTGACTGGCAGAAAAGTTTTAGGAACAGGTGTTGGGCAGATGATCCCAAATAGAATACAGAGGCTCTAATTTATAGCACAAATACCCACACTGGCTGAACTGTCATGTCATGATTACTATTTTTTTTAAATTTATTTTTAAACTATTTTTTTTTACAATTTTATTTATTTGTTAATGAGAGAGGGGGGTGGGCAGAGACACAGGCAGAGGGAGAAGCAGGCTCCATGCAAGAAGCCTGACGTGAGACTCGATCCCCGATCTCCAGGATCAGGCCCTGGGCTGAAGGTGGTCTAAACTGCTGAGCCACCTGGGCTGCCCTTTTTTTTTTAATTTAAATTCCAGTTAGTTAACACACAGTGTAAGATTAGTTTCAGTTGAGTGCTTATATTTTTGTCAGAAATATTATTTTTCAAATATGTGTATATTTGAATTATTATTAATTATTTGCCTGTAAATTCTTTTCATATGTAGTGTTTGGAGAGTCAGTTATTATGTGCTGGTATCCTGAGTGAGTCTTCTGTTTCTTGCCTAACTTCTTACTGCTGCCTTTCGTTATCCATCTGAATCAGGAGCCCATGTTGATTTTGCTAACAGATTGCATATTCTGACGGCAATTCCTCTCTTCCATTTCCTGAATCACTCCTCTTCCATATGCTTTCTGTTGTTCTACTGCTACACTTTAAAACCTCCTTTATTTTCATCATAATGTAGTTTCACATAGGAGACACTATAAATGTTTCCTGTTGCCAGTGACCACATGGGTGATCTAAAACAAGGCATATAACTCACTTGGGTTTCTAATTTTCCATCTATAAAATGGAAGGGGATTCAGGCATTTGGCTTAAATTAGCATTCTCCTCACTATGTTCCACAGAATATTTGTTCCATTAAGTATTAATAGATATTTTATGATTAAATAATAGATGCAGCATAATATATCTATCACTAGCAATTCACATACACTTTAGTATAATAAAATCTGGGGAAATCCAGCAAAGGAACCTATTTAACATTTAGTAACCCAGCATCATTTACCATGGAAATCTATAATTAATGGAAAACCTATAGTATCTCTGAGAATTAGTGGTCTTTACTAATTTCATATATAATGATTCTATGAAATTTTAGGAAACATATATGTGACAAGAATCTCAGAAGGAAAAGTGGAAAATCTTCACAGCATATTTGATCAATTGTTTAGAAATTCCTGTAAAACAACCTGCAAAAAAGAATCGATTGACAGAAGTACTAAAAAAAGGAAAGACATCATGATGGAGTCAATTCTCTGTTGACATTTGTAAAACAACAAGCCTTCTTCTTACAAATAAAGTCAAAAGTTTAGGCCCTGGTAAACATTCTCAGCCATTGTGCAAATCTGTACTTTATAAGACTTTAATAAGATGACCTAATTGTTCTGATGCTTAAAGGAAAGTAAGGCAATCAAAACTCTCCAAAAAACACTGTATGAAAAGTTTAAATAATAACAGAATACCGATTTTCTTGGCATTTTCAACTTGCCGTATGACTCTGACTCCTAAAATATTGTATATTCAACTATGAAATTCAATGTTGGGCTTTAAAACCTGAAATGAAAATCTTGAATAAAAGATAGCTTTCTAAGTCTGGGAGACATAGAGTTAATTCTAGGCATGTCCCCTTATTTCAGTTTCCTGTGTAGACTTGCGCTTGATGTCACTTCACCTCCCCTATTCTCTGAAACCCTTCTCAACTTGTGCACATTGACAGAGAAATCACTTCTCTAAACTCTTGAAGTATCTGTAACTTTTGCCATGCAATTTAGCACTTGATTTTGGTGATTTTTGTGCTTTATTATTTATTGATTTGATGTTTATATTCTTATCCTTCCTATTTAAAGTGTGATTTCTTAAAAGCATGGCACCTACATAGTGAACAACCCATTAAAATCACCCAAGATGTTTGTTGGTTGATATGAACGTAAAAGTGAGAATCAAGAGTTGTTTGTAAGCCAAAATATTAATCATAGGAAATAAAAACCTGAATTGTTACAATGGAACTTTTAGAGAATACAGAAATTGATCAATAACCTTGAACTGTCTTTGCTAATAATTCAATGAACATATAATAAAAGCCCAGCTTTCTACCCAACTAACTGTACTGAAACATTTACTCCCTAACTGAGCATATACTTTGGCAGTATTCACAGAACCTTGAAACATAACCTTGCAATCCCCACTTTAAGATCCATGGCTACACAAATGAATAAAAACAATAAGAATATAAATTCTCAACAATTTTTCAAGATCAGATAAAGCCAGTAACTACCCAATGAAACAATATAAACAGAAATATAACACTGCTATGAGTAGAATACTTTTCATGCTTTGGGAATTTGCTTTCATTACTTAATTGTCAAATATTCATACAACTATGAATCGATATTTTCAGCCATTTGACATATGTAATTGACATAATTCTTTATAGTATGTTCAATGTAATTATATGTATCCACACTTCTTTGTGTAGCTGAAAATATCTCTCTAGATTAAGGGAAAAAATTAATAAAGACAATTCAAATACAATGACAATGATACAAGGTTTGCCAGATATATAAACAACTATCCTATAACATACCTAACTATACATTGTGTAGGATTAAAATTTAATAACCTTACCTATCTAATCTACCCTCAAAAATAGAGTAAAATAAATAAAGAGTATAAATAAATGTACTATATTAATTTTAATTTATCACTATTTTTAACATAAAAATAATAGAAGAAAACCAATGAGAAAGATGATGGGTAATGCCCTGTAAAGAGATAACAATTAAACTGGATACACTAGGCTTTGAAGAGGCATAAAGAATCTGGAGTATATTCTTCAGGATACATTTATTCAACAAATACCTAACAGATGCCTACTATGGACCAGAGGTGTTTTTAATAGTAACAAATCTTCAACTTTGAAGACTAGCTATGGTTCATTAAACTTTGCAAAATCACTAAATTCTACATAGTGATGAGTTTAGGTAATACTATGCTTGATCTAACAGTATATGTGAATTTAAAGTGATAAAATAGAGTTTTGATTATAGCTTGTAAAATAACTCCAAAGAAAATTTTTTTAAAGTGCTACATTATCTTGCTTGGTTGCAGTAGTTTTTGGAAGAAAAGGATAATTTATATTGAAAAACACATTCCTGGATGAAAAAAAATTTTTTTTTCTTTACAAATCATAGCCACAGCAAAGATCCACAGGCTGAAAACAGTATGAACCAAGGTCTAAAATAAGCCAAGGTCAAGACTGAAAATGTCACAGATCATTTAGATACAGCTTGTTTCTTTTACTTCATTGATTAAGTTAATTATCAATATTCCATACCTCATACGTCTAGTATGATGCTTAAGTAGATCAGACCTATTAAATAATTTGTGTTTTGAAGATAAATTTGCTCAACTCAGTAAGTATGAAATATATGTACTGCCAGGAATTAATTAGCTTGATTACTGTTTTCTAAAGTATATTCCTAGGAATCTTAGTCCAAAAAAATGTTCCTACAGTCAAAATAAATTTCAAGCCACAGACTTAGATATGCAAAGAATGCAATTTTCTATACTTTTCTTCTACTAAGCATAATTTCTAACTTGAGTCTCCATTCCAGCTGGTTGTAGAAATACAATTTCAATCGCTCAAGGCCCTTGGGGGGACAGGAGAAATTTTGTCTAGGTTGTCATTGCCTACCCTAGGTGGCATCTTCTTCTGAGGTGTTCCTTTCTGTTTCTAATGTTCAATGATTAGGCCATGCAGACCACCTCCACACTGCCTCATTATGTCCTGTTCAGGGATCTCAGTACTGGGTCCATGCTGGTACATAGTCATGTAAGAAACAGTGTTCTGCTGAACTTTCAAGGGGCTAGGACACAGATTCACTTTGCTTTTACTTCTTAGCTCTGTTTCCCCTACAGCACTCTCTCCTCTCTATCTAGTTCAAAAAAATAAACTCTAATGAGTTTCTGAAGAGGATATATAATCACAATAGTAATCTAAACATTATGAATCCAAGCCCTTTTCAATTTGGCATTCTTCAAACTTATTACAGGGTGCTTTAAAACAAACAAACAATTAACATTTACCTGAGCCAATGTTCCCTGGAACATAGCTTGAGAAACACCTGCATTCATCCTTGAAATAAACTGGTAGCAGTAAAAATGCTATTAAGACTTTTTGTCATTGTTTGGAAATAATGAAGAAAACTTATTTTGGTTTAAACAAAGTTACCAAATTGTTTTGACATGCAATCATATCTATTTTAAAATTCTGTTCAGTTATTTTATAAATGTTTTGTTTTTGAAAGAAATATTTAAAATAGGTACTCAGTGAACAGCATAGGACATTTTATTCTAAATCTAAATTATGTAATTTTGAAATAGTTTCCTTGTTTCAGGGAAATATCTACAGTCTTCACCATGAATCTGACACCATTAATAGATAATGAATGTCCTTTGTAACATTCCCTAGAGAAAGAGCAGTCTGCCTGCCATGTAATGTCATGTTTAGGAGTTTCATTAGGCTTATATAATGCCTCACTAGGTAGATCTCCAAAGCCTAAGACCTTTTCAAGATTTCTCCTTTTCAGGGCTAATCCACAGTTAGACAACTACTTTAACGTACAATTTTGAGCTATTACTAATGCATTTATAAATTTTCTAACAAAAATTTAAAAATAGACAAGTATATGCTTATCATTAAAAAGCATTCCTACATGTTATGAAATCAGCATCTTGTTTAATTTTATGTTGTAATGAATGTTCTTTGGGAAATAGAATATAAACTTATGATTGATGAAATCATAATTACCTTATGAATTTTGCTCTGCATTTATGAGCAAAATAAGTTATGTATATTAAAATTTCAGTTTCATCTATCAACTTGAAATTTTCCTGATTTACTAAAAGCCTTTTAGAAAAGGTCTATATTATAAATATGGTAAAGGTATGTCATGAATGAGGGAGTGAGGATGCCTTATTTGTCTTCTGACAGTCAACCTTTGACTATGTTAAAATTTGATTCTTTAGGACTAAGAATCTCTGCAACAAGAAAAAATAAAGACTAGTACAAATAATATGAGAAACAAATACTGGGATTATGCAGATCTAGACAAATCATTGCATGATATAGAAGAATGAGTATTTTTTCATGTCATGAAAATTATGGAAACTTCCAACTTCACTTTTACACAATTGATGTATCTGAAATCTTTTGATTCTTGCTATTAAACAATATGTGGCTTTCTTGAACAATATGTTTTTAAAGATAGGATTTCAACATACAAACATCATTTTTTTAATTAAATAAACTGGTTTCAAATTCAGGAAAACTGGAATCTGTATCTTTGTGATTTAGTTGTTCCCAAATATAATGCTAATAAAATGGGTAAAATTGTGAGACTCACAATCAGCCGGGAAGTCATTCTCATTGGTGACTAAGTAGAAAAGGTCAGAAATCATTCTCTACCTCTCATTGGCTATTTGCCATTTGGTAAGGAACTTAATTATGTGCCTCAAATTAATCCATTTATAATAAATGCCTGTCTTCTAAAGAAATTTTATGACTCTATTAATATAAAACTGCTGTAACCTGTTGCATTCAAGGTCCCCCTAAAGTGTCGATCATTCAATTATATATTCATCTCAAGTTTTGCTTTATCATTGAAGTCTCTGTCAACCATGTGCTGAAGTCTGTTGGAGGGACCAAAAATTGAGGTATGTCTGTGTTTGATGAACTTCAACTCTATAATAACAGAGGGGTTTTTTTGAACAATGATTTTGGGTAGTATTTGGTTTACCACCAGTATAACCCACTGGATAATTTTCAAAATAGCCTAGGAAAAGAGAAACAAACACAAACTCTATTATTCTAAAATGACAAGATCAATAACAATTTGAATAATCGTGCAAAAATCTTCTTTGGGCAGCTGTCCATCTCTGCAGTGAGATCAAGCAAAGTAACTCAGAAGTAATGTAGAATATAATTTTCATACCATAAGAGCTCTCAGAATGCAAATGAGTACCTTAAACTCCATCAATGTTGGAAACAAACCTGGGCATGCAGATGCAAAGAAAAACAGAGTTCTCAGTAGGCCAATGAATGCCAAGTCTCCAATGTCGCCTAATCAAATTATAAGAAATCTCATTGGTGCAGTGTAGGTTTCCCTACACCAAATGTTATTTTAGTGGCAAAGTTCTATCAGCATGGTAACATACTCTGCAAAAGTCAAAAGTAAAGTTAAGGATAGTCTTTACCACTAAAATAAAAAACTTGGGGGCTTAAAAACTGGGAAAATCTTATTATACATAAGATTTATCATTTATTCATTGTACCTATAGTTGCTATTATAATATAAATTCTATTAAAAATGACATTATTTTCAGATCTTTAGTTCTATTTTTTGAGGTGGATTCTGATGATTATTTTCATAAAAATTTGGACGCTCTTAATTAGATTCACATCAAATGGGCTTTTTCATGGATCAGTTTGTTTGGGATAATGAGGAACATCCTCTATGTAGCAAGACCAGAACTCAAAATCATCGCACTTTTAATACTTAATCCAATGATCACATTATACCAGAAATCATTTAAATGCATTTCAACAAGGGATGCCTGGGTGACTCAGCAGTTGAGCTCAGGGCGATATCCCAGGTCCCGGGATAGAGTCCCGCAGCGGGCTCCCTATAAGGAGCCCGCTTCTCCCTCTGTCTGTGTCTCTGCCTCTCTCTCTCTGTGTCTCTTATGAATAAATAAATAAAATCCTTTAAAAAAAAATTAAACAAATAAATGGATTTGAACTATATCACACATTTAAGTAGTTAGCTAGATCCTAATCTTTACAATATCTCTTGAGCAAATGATATCCATAGTAAAATAAGAAAATACCGGGAGAGCAAAATATTGTGTTCACATTATTTTGATGTGCACATATACCCACAGAATTAGAAAACTGAAATAATAACCATATATAAGTACAAAATAAAAATTCTCCCTTTCACCTGAACATGGATATATTGCATTCTTTCTAATAAAATTTATAGTGCTATTTTTAGTTATAATCTATTCTCTAACATAGTGTATTTGGAAAACATAAAAATTTTTTAAAATAACATAAAATCACTCATCATCACAATACCCAGAGATGACAACTTTGAACTCTTGATTGAGATGGCTGGCTATTCACCAGACCCTTTGAAGCTCCAAGACTGAGAAGATAAATACTAATTATTTGGGCAGCCCCAGGGAAGTCAGGATGTAGGACACATGGATCAATTATTTTCTTCTCCAGAGTAGGGGGAAGGACCTATGGCATCTACCAGCCCAAGGTGCCCTCCCCTTTTTCCTCCAGGAAGCTGTAATGTGTCAGTCTTCTGAGAAGCCTCCTCAGAAAAGTTGGGGTGCTGGATGCATAAAGCAACCCTTTCCCATCCCAGGAAGAAGCTAGGAGCTAGTGGGTCTCTTTGATTGTATGATTCAATATCAAGCATAGAGGTTCATCAGAATGTCCTGAATCCTCTACTGGCTTCAGTGAGTTCGGATTCACATTCTCCCAGAATGCAGGAGCTTTCAATTCATTTCTCACAAAAAGAATTTATCAGTGAATTTTTGCTGACTCTTTCTGTTTATGGGAAGAAAAAGAGTCTAGAGCTTCCTACACTGCCATCTTGCTGAAGCCACTTTCTTCTTTCTCTATTACTGCACATTGAGTTATTAGTAACATGGATGTCTTTAAGAAAAGTAATTTGAGTTTAAATCTTCTATCTTTTAAGGTATATCCATTTAAATAAACAGGAATCACAAGACCACAGCAAGAAAAGTGAGTAAAATCATAAGATTCTTTACCATGGCAGAAAGACCTCTTCTCAACTATTTCCTTATATTTAAAAATGCCACTTTTCCCTATCATTTGTTCCTGGATTTGTGTGAACATATAAATAACAAAAATAGTACTGATAATAATGACTGTAATAGGTAAATAGCACGTTTACTGTGGGCAATTACATTATTAATCAGCTTTAAGTTGCCTCTCCTACCTATTTGAGAACACCTTTGGAATACATACAAATTGTAATAGAAGCAACTGTTAAGCAGAATTTGAATGAATGCTATTTACAACTCATGAAATTGTCCTTTCACCTAGTTCAAAATTATATATATATATATATAACTTTTCCTGTTTTATAGTGCTATAATTATAAGCAATGATGAACAGTCAGAGTAAAAGCAATACTGTGTTATTTATAAGATGAATTTTGCTAGTTCTACAAAAGGAATCTCTTCCAAATAATAACCAGGCATATGTATCTTTACCTTGGAGAAGGCATGGATTATACAAATTGTAATAATATCATAATTGCTCATTTCTAATATTTTTTGTTTTATAAATAAGGTTTTACTGGCACTTACTCATTTCTAATATTTTTGTTTTTATAAATAAGGTTTTATCAGTAACCCATTTGTTTGCATATTGCTTATGTCTGTTTTCATGTTCTAAAAACAAAATTGAACATCTGTGACAAGACATTGGCCTGCAAAGACTACCGTATTTAATAATTGGCCCCTTACAGAAAAAGTTAGCTGACCTCTTTTTAGATGATGTAAACAATCTAGATCTAGATGAAAGAAAGTATACCAGCAAGAATCACAAAAACATAAGATATATAAAAATATATTATTGGTAGAAATTAATGACAACTGGAAGAGGTGTAGTAAGAAAACAAAATTTTTAGAATGACTTTTAAAGCTATCCAGTTGTGCTGTGTGAGTAAATACTGTGTTAACTGAAGGAGGTAACATGAAGCCAGAAAGTTTGAATGAGGACTTGATACAGAGAGAGAATATGATCAGGATTTTACTCAGAGCTTTTCACATTTGAGTGTTCTTACAACCAAATAAGGATAATACAGATGACTTCAGTGTCCAGGAGGAAAATTGGGGCTAAAGAGAAAAAAACTGGGAATGTTTTTGTGTCAAGAAAAGAAAATATAGAACCTGAAAAGAAAATGCTAACAATTAAAAAGTTACCACACAATTTATCCTTCCTACAGACTCAATGTTTTTTTTTTTTCAGTATTCCAAGCTATAGGTTTTAAGTTTTTATTTAAATTCCAGTTAGTTAACACATAATGTAAGTTTCAGAAGTAGAGTTTAGTGATTCATTACTTACATATAATACCCAGTGCTCATCAAAAGTGCCCTCCTTAACTCCATCACCCATCTAGCCCATCTCCCACAGACCTCCCCCTTCAGCAACCCTGTTTCTTCTCTATAGTTAAGAGTCTGTTTTATGGATTGCCTCTCACTCTCCCCCCCAACCATGTTCATCTGTTTTGTTTCTTAAATTCCACATATGAGTGAAATCATAGGGTATTTATCTTTCTCTGACTTACTTCACTTAGTATGATACACTTTAGCTCTGTCCATGTCCTTGCAAATGGAAAGATTTCGTTCTTTTTGACGGATGAGTAATATTCATATCTCTATATATGAATATATATTATAATATATATAATAATATATATTATATGTGAATATCCTACATGTTCGTGGTATTTCTATATTCATATTATATATATATATATATAGGCATATATATATATATATATATATAGGCAATTGAGTTTTGTATTCTAATTCTCAGAGTTAACAACTCACTTCTTGATTCATTCAGGCTGTATATATATACACACACACAGACATAATTTCTCTCACAACTTCTTTATCCATTCATCAGTTCATGGACATTTGGGTTGTTTCCATGATTTGCCTATTGTTAATAATGCTGCTGTAAACATCAGGGTGCATGTGTCCCTTCAGATCATTATTTTGTACTCTTTGGGTAAATACCTAGTAGTGCAATTGCTGGATCATAGGGTGGTTCTATTTTTAACTTTTTGAGGAACCTCACAGTTTTCCAGAGTGGCTGCACCAGTTTGCATTCCCCTCAACAGTGCAAGAGGGGTCCCCTTTCTCTGCATCCTCACCAACATCTTTGGTTCCTGTGTTGTTCATTTTAGCCATCCTGACAGGTGTGAGGTGGTATATCATTGTATTTTTTATTTGTATTTCCCTGATGATGAATGACATGGAGAATCTTTTCATGTGTCTGTTAGCTATCTGGATGTCTTCTTTGGAAAAACATCTATTCATGTTTTCTCCCCATTTCTTAACTGGCTTATTTGTCTTTGAGTGTTGAGTTTGGTAAGTTCTTTAAAAAAAAAGATTTTATTTATTTATTCATGAGAGACAGAGAGAGAGAGAGAGAGAGAGGCAGAGACACAGGCAGAGGGAGAAGCAGGCTCCATGCAGGGAGCCCGACGTGGGACTGGATCCTGGGTCTCCAGGATCACACCCTGGGCTGAAGGTGGCGCTAAACCACTGAGCCACTGGGGCTGCCCTGATAAGTTCTTTACAGATTTTGGATGCAAACGCTTTATGGGCTATATCATTTGGAAATAACTTCTCCCATTCCTAAGGGATGCCTTTTAGTTTGTTGAATGTTTCCTTTGCTGTGTAGGTTTTTATCTTGTTGAAATCTCAATAGTTCATTTCATTTCTAGTAATTTTGAACTGTATATTTCCTATACGTAAATGATGAATCACTAAATTCTACTCCTGAAACCAATATTACTATATATTAGCTAACTAGAATTTTAAATAAAAATTTGAAACAGAGAAAAATATAATTGAACCGAATAAAGTATATATAGAGAATATATATATACATATATACATATATATATATATATATATTTCACGTCCACAAAAAAAAAATCTATTTCTGTGTAATATACAAAGGTATTCCCATGCATTTTCCCATTTGATCATCACAAAATTAAAACCAGCACTTATCCATAACCAATGTATGGAGCTGCTTGAAATGGACAATTATTTTCCTTTCTGCCAAGGGACCACTTCTTTTTTATCAGAATAGTTTGAATCTGACTCTTCACTTTACTATGAATTTCTATAATCATAACACCATGTTGTGGTCTTATAGTTAAAACTTGTCTGTAATAATTCTAATATTTAGACTTTCTTCCAGTTTCCAGAATTCTGCTAATGATTCTTTAAGAATAGCAGATGTATGTTGGGATAGGACATATGGTTTCAAAGGGACCACATAGGGATAATGCCTTCAAAGTTCTTTGCACAATTATGTGTTAAAATTCATTTCCTTTGCTTTTTGCACCATGCTCTGTCAGTGACAAAGGCAGATTGAGTTTTGGATTCTAATTCACACTCAGAGTTAACAACTCACTTCTTGGCACTTGATTCATTCAGGCTTACCTCTCAACTTTATTGTCCCTCTAAGATGAGACCCCTCCCTCTGGGTTCTTCATCTTCCATCCATGATCTCATGCTGGCTGTGTGTACATTTAAGAACCTGAGTCAAGTGCATTTCACATGGTTTCAGAAGCACATATCTTGTCAACACCTAAAAATTAGCATATATAAATTTAAAATTTCAAAACGTGCCTTCCTTCACTCCATTTCTTTCAAGCCTTCAATTCTCCATAGTGACACAGTCCAGCCAACAGAACTCAAAACCTAACTTCTCCTACATTCCCCAGCTAGCAGTTTTCAGTTCCCCTCAGGTTTTTGTTGTTGTTGTTGTTTTATTTATGTTTTTTTTAAGAGAGAGAGAGAGGAAGAGAGAGAATCCTAAGTAGGCTCCACGCCCAGCACAGAGCTTGACACAGGGCTCAACCTCATGACCCTGAGATCATGACCTGAGCCAAAATCAAGAGTTAGAAGCTTAACCAATTGAGCCACTCAGATGCCCTCAGGTCTCAATTTTTCTACAAAATTTCTTTCTATTCATTCTCCCTGAAAGACGTCCACACACATAGTCCTGCCCGCATTCCCGCATTCCTATACCCACTGAGAGACACCTAGGTAACCTCTAGCAACTAGACCTTCTTCAATCTAACTCTTCTATACCCTCTGCCAAAGTACTTACAAACCATAGTAAAATGTAATTATAAAGCTTCAAGGGGTCTAAGATATTTAATCCAAGGTTCTTACTGCATTTTCCTAAATCCAAGCTCAGAATGTGTCTGGCTTCATCCCTGGTTCAAAATTCTCACTGTCTTTCCTTAAATTAAGTTCAAACGTGACTTACTGGTGGAAACTTGTAACTATCTGCAGTCCATTCATGTTTCCAGCTTTATCTCTTTCTATTCCCCACCATATTTTTACATGTCAAACTTCCAATCTCATCCCTTTCTAGACATGAACTAATACACTATTATTTTCCATCTCCCATCTATTAAGATTTAATTTTTATCTATCCTCAGGTACCAGTCTATACTTATCTCATTTCTATAGCTAACAAGATTTTCAGGCTTTGAGTTAACTATATCTATGAACATAAAACATAGCGGATCAGCATCTTGTGTACAATTTACTCAGATAGGTACCACTTAGTCTTTCTTCCCTATCAAGACAGCAATCTCATGGAGGAACTGAACTATCTGTATGAGGCTCACTTTTTTCCCCCTTTTTATAGGGCATCTCCCACTGAGCTTTGCATGTAATAAGTTTTCAATAAATCTTTGATGAGTGAGTGAATCAAATGAAGAGATAGATTTTATTCACTCCCCAAATCATCCTTTGGAATCCTTTGGGATATACGAGATGAGCTCAAAAATTTTCCAGACTCAGGAAAAAAATATTAATGACATTTTTTTTTCTTGGATTTCTGTGTTTCAAAAATCATAAATCAAAGATTTTTATTTGGGATCCCTGGGTGGCGCAGCGGTTTGGCGCCTGCCTTTGGCCCAGGGCGCGATCCTGGAGACCCGGGATCGAATCCCACATCGGGCTCCCAGTGCATGGAGCCTGCTTCTCCCTCTGCCTGAGTCTCTGCCTCTCTCTCTCTCTCTGTGACTATCATAAATAAATAAAAAAAAAAAAAAAAAAAAAAAAGATTTTTATTTTATTTGTCCTGTGCTATTCTGTACAGTTCTAGCTACATTATTTTCCTTCTCTGATTGGATGTTCTGTGCTTACAAGTCATGATATCTTTATGGGTTCAGTGACTTTCTATAGTATATAAATAAGATGATTATGGCTTCAGTTAATATGGTAACTACACTGTGATAAAGGCATTTTACAGAATGCACTCTCAAAAACAATCAAAAAATGATGAAGTACTTACTATTTTGCCTTTTAATCCTCTTGTCTTTTTCACAGAAAACTCCCACCTCATGCTTTTTTCATTTACTATAAAAATTATGAACATTTGGGAGGAAAAAAAACCCTCCAACTTATTTTTATCACATGTTTCATATTTTTAAAGAAAAGGGCACATTATTTACAATATCACTGAGTGAATTATTTTACGGGTGAATATATAGTATTGTCAGTCATTCCAAAGATTTGTTTATTAACTCTTTAGTCTTACATTAAAGTAAGAGAAATCCTTTTGTACTAACGCTTTATATTTTCTTTTCAGCTTTAGCTACAGTATGATATTTAAATTTTACCCACATGACAATAAGTTTCAAACT
The DNA here is from genome assembly GCF_048164855.1 of Canis lupus baileyi. Taxonomy (NCBI): domain Eukaryota; kingdom Metazoa; phylum Chordata; class Mammalia; order Carnivora; family Canidae; genus Canis; species Canis lupus. Next base: position 77,312,603 of record NC_132841.1, on the reverse strand, counting down.
CCTAGATGACCAAGAGAAGCCTATTTCATCTTTTTTTGTATAAAGAATGAAAAATTGTGTGAAAGAGTTCAAAAATTAAAATTAAAAATCTGGAAGGTACTCAGTAATAATCATTGTGCAGTATGACTCTAAGTTTAGAGTCATTCCAGTCTCAATGCCTACACTGTTTCAAAACTTCCTTGAGTACACAGCACAAATCTATAGACTAAAAACCACCTTTTTGCTTAACTATTAGCATATTCATAGTTCTGAATTTGAGCCTTCTAACATGAAAAATATATTATTTTGAAATATGTTTTTATTGAATGCTTTTTGCTTATGTAACATTATCTAATTTGATAATTTAAGTTGTAATGCAAAATTATTTTTCCTCCCTTCATTCATCCAATAAACATTTATTAAGTTCCAATTTTGTACCAGATTCTGTGTTTGGTACCAGTGATACAAAATTAAGTGAGGCACATTCCAGACATCAAAGCTCTTAGAGCTTAGCAGAGGGAGATATATGTACATAGGTGAGGACAATCTTATCTTACACTTTACCAACCCTTACTAGTATATGTAGATGAGGGGAAAATGTCAAGCTGAACCATACATATGACACAGTGGTTTTGTAATTCAAGAGTAGTTGAATAGCAGCAATTTCACATGGTTCTATTTATAGAAAGGAAAGGCAAGTCTGAAAGAAGAGAATGATGATGAGAAATAAAACAGGTCTTGAATAACAAGTCCATGTTCTCTAGAGCAGGTTGAATGCGGACAGCATCAGTCCTTAGCTTGTTCATCCTCTTATTCATTTCATCCTTCCTCTGTGCTGTGTCATCACAGGGCTGACCCAGTTAAGTTGCAGTTTGGCCAGTTGAGACTATAGCTGGGATTGGAAGGTAGCCCTTTTCTGTCCCTGCAAGTGCCTTTGGCAGTGTCTGTGTCTTCTCCGTGGCTTCAACTTCCACTGAGAAAGTTCACCACTATTTCTGCTTCTTCTGAATGAACGAAGAAGCCCTAAGGCTCTGGTCCTATCATCTCCCTCCTTTGTTTCTCTGAGAGTCTAGGATTTGCACTGTCCTTCCATTGCTGTGAATCTCTTAGTTGTCCTATTGTCCTGTCCCACTTCTCAGTTTTTAAAAAAATCATTTGCTTCAATTACCCGAGATTTATATATGTAGAATATTTTCTATTTTATGAATAGACCTGACTGATACAAAATTAAAAGGCGAATGTGCTCATAACACTCTTATTCCTGCCTGCTATGCAGATATATATTTTTTTCCTTCTGAAATAGCATGTGAGCCACCTCCATCCTAGTGAAGATAAAGGCTGTGAACAGCCCCCTCTCTTATTTCAGAGACAAACATGATTAAGCCTATTGATCAGCCGATGAACTGCCCTCATACCACCAACTCTTAAACCTTTCCAGTAATTGGGAATCCTTAACCTAAGCTGAAATACCCTATGCCAAGTAAACCTTTAACCTTTGTGATTCTGTTTACCTAGGGTTAAGAGCTTAGCAAAATCTTTTATAGCCACCAAACTATAAAATTATCATGATTGCTTGCTAGAAAACACAGATACAAATATATCCACCCAGAGATTCTGACTCAGAGGGTCTGAATATGGCTAAGGAATTTACATTTCAGCAAGTACCCAAGAATATTCAGGTGGAGATTTTCCACGTGCCATGCTAAGACAAATTGTACCAAGGAAAATAAATAACCAGATATGCTTGGATTTTGGGTTGTCTTCTTATTCAATGCAAGTGTAACAGTTATACTGAGCTATTCTTTTTCCAAAAACAAGCAAACAATAATTTAAAAAAAAAAATGTAGGCCTAGAAACTTTGAAGTTATCACATTTCCTAAAGAACTCTATGGGAATTTTGTTTTTCAGGACCAGAATCCTTTTGACATAGGAGCACAAATATGGCTATAGAATAGGGGCTAGCATGGTAGATAGGTGATAGATGATTAGATAGATAGATAGATAGATAGATAGATAGATAGATAGATAGATAATAGATAGAATAGACAGGAACCCAAATATCACTATATACACCACATATCTATATAATAAATGCAATATATACTTAACTGCTGAAATGAGATTCAGGTGGTATCAATTCACAGATGGATAATATGAGAGACAGGGTGGAAAACATGAGTCCATGTATGTTTATTTCTTTTTATTTAAAGACAATGAGTAAGTGACCTGTATGCCTCTGTTCAGGAGTTTGTATGGGGTATAAACATAATATGATTTCATTGAATCACGATGCTCAAGCTCACTAAAAGTAAACATTCTTTATTGTATTTCTTAAGCTATAAAGAATCAGTCTGAATCATGCAACATTCAAAGACAAAATAAATCAAAATTTGTATTTCTTAGTGATTGTCCTTTCAGTAATTACTCACTGATTAGGAATAAAGACTAAATTAAGCATAATTTCTCTGTCATCATTGGATAATATAAATAACCTTATATGGCCAGATTTATCAGTGAAAAAAGGTCAGATATTATTTAGCTGAAAACTCAGGTTTTTCATTGCAGAGGAAAAAGGCAATGATCCCTCAAATCATAGAAAGAAGATGAAAGTATTTTCAAGTATCAGCTTTGGGCTAAGCTCTCATTCCCCAGGTCTCATGATTGGTAAAAGTGTCTTTCATGCAGAGAGTTTGGGGCATCATAGAGAAATGAGAGTCTGAGAGCTCAAACTTCAGCAGGAAGGTGACCAAGAGATCTTTAAAACATTGTTGATAGAATTGGCATGCTATACTAAAAAAAGTTATTTTTTCACATATAAATTTGCATTGTTCTTTGTGTTCAAAGTATTTGCATGCTACTGGAAGCTGTGTGCAGTTATTTAAGTTATTGCACAAAGGAAATAAGGAGTTAAGCTAGAGAAGACTACCAAAATAATGGACAAAGAATGGTCTTTCCCTCACATTGCAGTACTGTCATAAAAGAAACTCTCTTGGCTTGGCGTGAAACAACCTGGTCTGCACCACTGATGTTATATGTGACAAATTATGAATAAATAAACCAGATTCCAGTAAATTCTTATCAATGAAGGAGCTGCTCTTTTATTACAAAATTTATAAGGAAGAAATGTAAGAAAATAACCTTACCTCTTCTACCTGTATATATATCTCCTGTACAGAAATTAAACAACTGTAATCTGAAATGATTGTTTTATTGGAATTAACAAGCAGACAGTATCCTTATGGCTAGATGTAGAGAATCCTTTAAGGGGAGTATACAGTCTTGCTGTCAATTATCTGGAAAAAATTATAAGATAAAGGGGGGAAAGGGCCACAAAATCTGAATCATTGCAGAATTGACTGAGACTGGGGAAAGAGAGAAAGTCCCTATTCTTTCTGGGTTTTGCTATCTTGGACTAGAACTCTGAGGATTCTTGTTTTTATTAGTGAGTACTGTCAGCAAGTGGAAAGAAAGCAGTCTCTGGAACTGGAAGAAAGGTTAAGACCTACCTAGAGAGAAAGTCTCAACTCTGGTACATGGCAGCCATGCCAATAGGAGGGTAGATATTTAGAAGATACCTTAAAGCTTGCTCAACAGTCTTGCTCAATGACATCAGCACTTTTAAAAAGTCCTATACCCAATATGGCTTCAGCTGTTAACAAGTCTGGTCATAGGTTGTTTTGTCTCTTCTCTCTTCTCTCTCTCTCTCTCTCTCTCTCTCCCTCTCTCTCTCTTTAAAATGATGAGTTAACTTAGTCTTTACTTGTGAGAGATAAATTACTCTGTAGGAGTAACTCCTTTATTTATTCCTCCATGTTTTTAAAGGGTTCTAATCATGAACTCTTTGCTGAAACAAGATAACTGTATGCCAAAAGAAGAGAGGAAAAAAAAAAAGAATGTTGACCCTTTTACCTCATACACAAAATTAACTTGAAATAGATCATAGACCTAACTATAGAAACTAAAGCTAAGAATTTAAGGACAGAATATTGGAAAAAAATCTTTACTTTAAAATAGTCAAAAAAATTTAGATTAAATACAAACAGCATAGATCACAAAAGAAAAAAATCATATATTGAACTCCATCTAAAGTAAAATCTAGAGGAAAGAGGAAAAGACAGACAAATCACAAACAGAAAGAAAACATCTGACAAGGGCTGCTAAGAGAAGCAAAGGGTATAAATCAATAATAAAGACACACAACCAATTTTTTTTCAAATGGGGAAAAACACTTTGAACTGACATTTAAAAGAATATGATGTGCAGTTGTCCAATAATCACATGAAAAAGTGTCCAGTGTCACTGTCATCAGGGAAAAGCAAAATAAAATGACAAAGAGATACCATTCCACATGCCTCAGAATAGCTACAAATAAAAAGACTGACAACATCAAATGTTAGCAAGGATGTGGAGCAACCGGAGCTCTTATACGTTGTTGGTGGAAGTGGAAAGTGGTACAATACAACTGGAAAATTTTATGACAGTTTCTTATAAAGCTAAACATAAACATACCCTATATTCCAACAATCCCACTCATAGAAATTTACTCTAGAAAAATGCCGACATATGCTCACAAAAAGCATTGTACAAGTATGTTTATATACTTTTACTCCTAAAAGACTCAAACAGGGAAAAGAAATCCATCAATAGGAGAATGGATAGATAAATATTCAATGGAATGTTACTCAGTAATAGAAAAGGAACTAAAATAACAACATGAATAAATCTCAAAAAATTATGCTGAACCAAAAAATATGTAAAATTGTAAATTTTCTATAATTTATAAATCATATTCCAGAACAGAAAAAACTAACCAATGGCAAAAAAAATAAAAATAAAATAAAAATAAAAAAGTGACTTTCAGTTGGGATTGACTGGAAAATAGCATGAGGAAATATTCTGGGGTGAAGGCAACATTCTATGTATCAGTATGGGTATAATATACATGTATATGCATTTTTCTTACAAAAATCACATCAAAACTGTAACCATAGTACAATCTAGCTAATGGATTTTATATTCATGTATTAGAGGGGAAAGCAATTTACTCTAAATTAAAAAAAAATAAGACTAATTTGTGGATAGAAAGAAGGATAAATAGATGAATATGATTTTTTTAAACCTTGCTATGAAATGTAATGATTGGGTATAGGTGGCAGATGGACACATGTTAATTGCAAAGCTCTTTAAAATTTGCTGTATTTTTGGAATTTTTATAATAATGATTTTAGAAAAATGAGTAAAGATTTCAAATAGTTTTGCAAGAGAATATAAACAAAATAAGCATATGTAAAGATGTTCAGCATCATTAATTGTCAGAAAAAGTTTAATTAAAATACAGTGAAAAAAAACACAGCGAGATACCACTACACAGCTACAAGGATGGCTAAAATTAAAGACTGATGATAGAAGTGTTGATGAGGTCTTGGAATAACAGAGACTTTCATACTAGAATGGTGGAAATATAAAATTGTCAACCACTTTGGATAACAATATGGCAGTTTCTTAAACTATAAAACTCCAAAACTCCTTTTCAAAGTCTTTAACCATATTCTCATAAAGGCCTGGACATGAATCTTAATAATGACTTTATTCATGATATCCAAAAACTAGAAACAAATCAAATGCCTAACACCCAGTGATAAATATTGTGATAAATACTGTGATATATTCATATAATTGAATATTATTACTGAGCAATAATATGGAATGAATTACTGATACATCAACATCATGGATGAATTCAAAATCATTTTTGTTGAACAACGGAAGTCAAAATCAAAAGAATACATTTATATGAAAGTATAGGATAGCCAGCTAATGTAGTGTTGACTATTGAAAAATGTGGGGGTTTGCAGCACCAACCCCTGCCCCATGCAGCTGAAAATCCACCCATAACTTTTGACTCTGCACTTTATCAATTGTTTACCAATAATATAAACAGACAACAAATATTTTGTGTGTTATATGTATTAATTACTATATTCTAATAATCTAGAGAAAAGAAAATGTTATTAAGAAATCATAAGAAAGAGAAAATACATTTATAGTACTGTAGTATATTTATTGAAAAAAATCTGTGGATAAGTGGACCCGCATGGTTCAACCCCATGCTGTTTAAGGGTCAACTGTATAATTTCAGAAAACAGGACAGGGCTGGTAAAGATGAGTGAAGTTTTTGAGGTGTTGGAAATATTATACATCTTCTTTAGAGTGACGTGTATATACGTTGGTGTGTTTATCAAGACTCACAGAACTCTGAACTTAAAATGACCGTATTAAAAAATAAATAAATAAAAAATAAAATGACCGTATTTAATTGTAAGTAAATTAAACCTTGATATAGTTAATTTTATATAAAAACATGCATTGCTATTATTAGCTCCGCTGTGGAAAATTTGGAGAATCCCATGGTTGAAGAAAGAGTAGAAAAGCTGAGGGCAGTGTCTCCTAAATTGTGAAGGAGACCAGCAAGCTGCTGAAGGTCTAGCTCAGTGTTCTCTAACTTCACAGGGGATTAGAGGTGTGCTTGATGCAGAAATGACCTCTATCATCACTGAAGGGAGGCAGAAAGGAGAATAGGAAAAGGAGATAGAAAAACCTATGTCAAACACCTTGACATTGGTCATGGTCCTAAAATTGGAGTTATTTAGAGTGAGCGTATGTCCCTATTTGCCCAGGGTCATTTTCTGTTTATTATTCTCATCTCATGTAATTGCTAATAGTGTACCCTCTTACTCTGGAAGGGTATTTTCCAGTTTAGTATCTAAATATTACAATCATCCAAACTTTGCCACATTGGAAACACTTTTATAGACCATTCCTAGAATTTTACAATTTGTTTGTATCTTTAGTCAAACCTACCTGTCAAGTTTAAACCCCAGAACTCTACACTTAAAGCAGGTCAAGACCCATGTCTTTGGTCCTGATCCCTGACTCAGTCCTTGTGACTCACACTTGCATCTTGGATTCTTTTCATCCGCTCTGCTTGACCACTACACTTTACAGCAGAGTAGAAAGTTAGTTTTTTTTTAAATGCCATCTAACATTTATTAGACATACCTGTTAATTTTTGGTGTTGTTTAGCAAGGACTTTGATTATAATACTAGAGTTTAATTTGAAAACACCTGTTAAGATACTCATATGAATTTAGTCTGAAGACGAGTTCATCCTGTCCTTTCTGGACCCCAACAGAACCATATATTCCTCAACTATCAGGACATCCCCTTCTCTGATTGTCTCATGGCTGTTCACATGTTTGTTTCTCTATTGTTATCAATTATCCTCAGTCTCCAATTCCATGCCTGGCAGAGGGACAGTTTTATAATAATGATTTTCAGGCTGAAATAAATTTTACTTATATGTGATTTCATAAAATGAAAGTGAGAGAGACAAAGAGAAACTGTAAGAAATTTTACTGCCTGAGGAAGAAGTCCACAAAGCTAGGAATCTCATATGGAATAGTGGGTACACTGAAGAAAACCTTCATCGAGTCACCACAGAGGCAGGGCAGCCCTGTTATTGGCTGGTATGATCCTCACTTACAAGGGATGACTATTTTGGAGTTTAGTGAGCTTCCATAGCATATAGGTAATCAAAGTTATTAAGAGAATTGCTTTACCTTAAAAAGCCATGTAAACAAAATGGCAACATACACAAGGAGATAAATGAAAATGTTAAGTATAGAAAGACACACTTTTTGACCTTTCATCAAAAAATTGCAAGCACATTAGTATCATTTTCCTCTTCTTCTGCTCCAAGCACCACTTTTCTTGGAATATCAAGCATAATGGCATGTTTTCCATCTTTTGAAAGAAAAACATGAGTAATCATTGAAACAATCATACTATTTTGACATTGTATTATTATTATTACAACTAGTTACCAGCACTGGTTGCTAAGGGGTGTGGGTGTCTTGTTTGTAGTGCACTTTCATAAGTCACTTTTTAATTACAAAAGTGCAAGCATATAAAATATTAAATTGCTGGAGGAAAAGGGAAAGCAAGGATGAAGCCTTATCTAATCTGCAAAATACAATGATTAAGTGTACTGTCTTCAGTAGGGTGTTATAGAAAGTCAAACAATGAAATTCCCCATCATGATTCTGCATTTCGCAGGGGGGAAGCATTCAATAGCAACATTAACAGCCACACGAGTGTCAGGAGGCAGAAGGAAATTGTAAAATGCTGGCTGCACTTTACAAGGGCTTCTTTCTTTCTCTGACATAAGGAAACATTGATTGGAGTGATTAAAAAAAAACTTTATATAATTCGTGAATAGTTTAGAGGAAAAATCACACTAAATTATACTCCTTATTTATAACTTCGGGTAATATATCAGTTGTAAGACTTATTGTTTGAGTAGCTGATTCAGAAAATAATAAACACACACACACACACAAATCCTTAAATTAAAACTCGATTGAGAATGAAAAATGATCCCATAACCCTAAAGGTTTTTTCCTATAATGTATTATTGCTTTAATAAAAAATCTATGTTCTCCAACTGACCCACTTTTCCTTTGGTGGAGATTTTAACTACTACATAAGAAAAATAAAATTAAAATATGAAAAAAGGACCTTTTACAGTTGGTCTTATTTTTCAAATTTTCACTTTAAGACCACGGTTTGATTATGTTTCAAATTTTCACTTTAAGACCACTGGTTTGATTATGTAAACAACAACAACAAAATAGAAACAAACTGGTATGCAGAAACAGTAACAAAACATTTTTAAATATTATTTTTAAAACTTCTTAAAATATATTTTAAAATATTTTAAAGTATCTTAAAAATAATTCCCAATTTATGTAGCATTTTCACAAATATTACCACACAACTCCATTCTAATATAGGCAATGTTATTCCCAACTTATGGACGAAGCAATTGAACAGTGGAGAATTCAAGTGGGTGCCTACAGTCACTAGCTAGTAAAGAATAGAGGAGTCAGTCAACCCCTGTTTTCTTTCTCTAAAACTACATGGCTGCAACCCTTGTTATAATCCCACCTATTTGTCTGGGTTCAAACTTTCCATTGTCAGTCTGGAAGCTGAGGCAAAACTACAACTGATAATACAAATCATCCATAGCTTCAGCACAGCTCAGCTTTTGAAAATACCATGAGTATTTGGAATATCGGAAACTTTTAGATTTATCATAGTCTTAAAACTCTTGTGTGTGTGTCTATCTTGTTTTTTACTAGAGTACACATTCAAGAACTGACCATTTTATAAATAAGCTTGCTAGGTAAAGCTAAGTCATTTTTGGAGAAATTATTTAGAATCTTAAGTTTCTTTCTGGAAAAATAACAAAACAACCTACTCAAGTTGAAAAATGCTCATCATTGTTTCTCTGCTTCTTAAATGTCATATAGTTGAGATTTCAATACGACAGTGCCCATACTGCTTCGTAGTGCATTTTTTTCTAGTTTGTTCTATGAGGAAAATTTAAAATTGGCATCTGTTTTTACCAAGAACTGCCTTTGGAAGTGTCAATACCTCAACAGGTTTCTACTGATCCTATGAAAACACTTAAGGCCTTTTGGGAAGGGCTGCTTTCATGGTCATCATTTTAATATAACTCTTCTCACTTCACCCATATCTTGACCTTTCTGTGATTATTCATTCACTTCAATCAAGTGGAGTGGAGCTTCTCTCGCTCCTTCCATGAAATGATGAACCAAAATGTTCTTTTCTCATTTTTCCAATGAGGTCTTTAGCCTTAAATTGCCTCCTCCTTAACCCATCTGAATCCCTACAACCAAATCTGATTATGAGAATCCCCATGTTCTTGCCTTTTTCCTTTATCTTGCTAAATGATTTGCTTTGAGAAGCAAACAGCAGCAGCAAAGAGCATTTCAAGTCTCGGGCTTGAATATATTCAATCTCCAGTCCGCCACCTGCTAACTGAGTAAATTTTAACGAGTTATTTATGTTTCGTGAGCACCACTTCCACCTCTATAAATGGGGCAGGGATGCAAATGATAATACGTGTTTCCAAGAGTTGTGAGAATTAATAAAATAACATGTGAAGCACTAAGCAAAGTGGAACATAATTAAGATTTAATAAATGGCAGTTAATTTTATCATAAATGATGATCTGATTACTTCCCATTGCTTCTGATCCTGGGTACTGTGTACATGATTTCCAAATCCAATATCCTTCATAATTCCCAATATTTCTATTAGAGATCTTTTTTTTACAACAAAGCTGGTCAAAAACTTTGGAGTCTTATTTCATTCACCTCTCCCATTTGATTCATTTTAGGCTATGGATATATTTTACGTTTCTGAAGAATACCTCTGAACATGTCTTTGCCTCAGCACCCCATACCCATTCTTAGTTTCTCCTTACTTAAACATGTTCAGTGGTGTAGACTTTCTTTTTTAAAAAGGTGTTATTTATTTATTTGACAGAGAGAGCAAGTAAGCACAAGCAGGAGGAGTGGCAGAGGGAGAGGGAGAAGCAGGCTCCCTGCTAAACAGGGAGCCCAACATGGGGCTCTATCCCAGGACTCTGAGATCATGACCTGAGCTGAAGGCAGACACTTAACTGATTGAACCACCCAAGGGACATTGACTTTCCATAAATAAAGTTGAAATTTCCCAGACATTCATTCATCCATTTTCTACTATGTCTTTGTTTATTCTATTCCTTTGCCTAGAATTCTTTAGCCAGTATTGGTATTTAGCTAAATGTCCTTCACTGTTGTTGTTGTTGTTTTTAAAGATTGATTTATTTATTTTAGAGTGAAAGGAGAAAACGCAGAGGAGAGGGGCAGAAGAAGAAGGAGAGAAAGTCTCAGCCAGACTGCTGTGCTGAGTAACAAGCCAGATGTGGGGCTGGACCTCAGGACCCTGAGATGATGACCTGAGCCACCAACAGGAGACAGATGCTTAACCAACTGTGCCACCCACCCACCCCAAAATGTTCTTCACTGTTAAGTTTAACTCAAAAACCTTTACTAACCCTACCTCCTTCAAGTAATTATAAAGTTTCTTATGTTATCTACATTTTACATTATATCCTAGGTATTTGCATTTGTGCCAAATCTCCTATTTTAGGTGTTGGATCTTGTTACACTTATATTCTCATGTTTTGTTATTCTTAAGAATATAATACTTGTACCTAAAAAGCTGGTAGATATGAGGTTATTGAATTTACATATATACATATATAAACTATATATAAAGTATATATATGTATATATATAAATAAATACATCGACTGCATATACTAATATAAATACCCATTCCATCTCTCCTGATTCATATTTATAAAAAAACGATTATTGTACAGTTGTTTAGATGATTAATTATGAGGGGTTGGATACTTCTCAGTGCTTCTCCAAAAGTATTTTGCAACTGGTTTACATCGGAAGTTTCTTGTCTATATGCCTCAGACTGTACATATTGTCCTTTTGCCACTTAGAAAGGGATGGAGTATTAGGACATATATGGAAAAAGAATTATTAAAGGAAGACAGAGAAACCCTGCTCTTTCTTCATCTATCTTCATGGATACTATTTCCACTCCCCATTCTATTCCACTGTCATTATTACGTATGTTTCTTTACTGAAGCACACCTGTAAAACCAGGCCATTTTGTAAGTAAGTTTGCCTGTGTGGAGTCAGTCATGTTTATGTAAGTTATTTAGGGTCTTGGGTTGCTTTCACAAGAACAAAACAATCTGTTCAAGTTGGAAAATGGGGGTATAAACATTTATATGCTTTTACCAAGATAGATAAGAAACATGCTTAGGTATATACGATTCTTAACTGCTGTTGAGTTTTGTACATCCCCAAACTTTAGGCATAATAGCCTTTCTATACCACATTGGATTCTACTGCATAGAATGTACTTCCATGGACTGCTAACATGTCTAGGACCTCAGAGTAGATACCAGAGAAAGTTTATTCTCTGAACTTTCACGTCGTAGCATTATCACTGATGACTGTTTCTATCTCTTCAACTTGTTTAGTGGTTGAGAGGTAATTTAAAGGTCAGCATATATGCCTTATAGACCTTAGTCCAATTATAAGCTATGTGTCATCTCTCCCTCCAAATTACTTTTCACACACTCCCCCATACAGCTAAATCAACTTCAAAGAAATGCTTTGCTAAGCAACATGAAGCTTCTGAGAGTAACTTTTGGCTTTCCTTTGCAGTTCTACAAAGTTTGTCCACCCTCCTCCTTGTCCTTTACATTTTTCTCCTTCTTTGTAAGAAAATTCTCATTTTTCTCTTTTATCTCAAATATCTCTAGCCACTGATGTAGGTTAGGTAGTACTTGAAATTTAAATATACTAAAAATACCATCAATCAAGGACTAAAGTTTTTAAGATAAACTGACTCAATTGGACAACTCATCAAAGACTGATAATCAACTTTTTAAAACTCTATTTTTAACAATCATAGAAAAAATATTTCCAAGATTTTCTATAACTAGACTTAACTGACTTTCCTCATACTACTTCTGGAATAAGGATTTTAGTCAAATATTTGGGTCTCTGTGGCTATGGATTATGAAGCTCAACCTTCTGATGCCCAAAGAAAATGACTGAAAGTCATTTTTGTACATTTCAAATATTTTGGAATGGTTCTTCAGAAAACATCTATTTTATTAACAAATCAAGAGTGGGAGCACTGTTGGATGAGGTGGCATGAAAAAAGTGTATTTAAGAGAATAGGAGAAGATGAGGACATCTGAAAATAGCATCAATATTAAAAGAGGAAGCAGAAGAAACCAAAAGAGAGAAATAAAAAATAACCAGCAACGTAGACTTGTAAGGAGAACAAGGAGTGACATCTCAGAGAGAAAGAAAAATTTACTAAGTCATATGCCTCCCCTTTTCAAAAATAGCTTTCTTGAAATATATTTTAGTGTCATATGGATTTGACTATATTTCCTGCCAAAGTGGGAAACCAGTCTCTAAAAGAAGTAACAGGACAAGTCACTCTGGGTGCTATGTGCTTTTGGATGGAAATCGGCAACATCCTGGCAAAACAAAGACCAACACAGTAAACAGTGTCATTTAATGAAAAGTGTGTTATAAATAGGAAATTGAACATCCATGAAGGTCTGTGTCTTATTAACCAATTTATAGCATGACACAATGTTTTCATTTATGTTTTCAGTCATGATATAATCAAAATAGATATAAGAAGTTTACAAAAAAATACTTTAAATACTATTTAAGTTTCTACAGCTTTTTCATGTTATTTTAGTTTTGCAGTTGTTAAAATAAACACTGACGTTGATAATTTTCCTCATTCTATGTGCTATTTAATTTTCATTTTAATGGATGCAACTCATACATATATTCTCTAATAATATCCAGCTTCACTTGGACTTTTTACATTTTTGTCTCCAGGACCTGAGATGTCTCCCTGAGTCCTTTATCTAATTCCCTTTTCTGAAGGGGAGCTAAATAGCACACATGTTTGCTTTCTGCCTTCACCTAGTTGCTAGAAAAGCTCAGTCCAAAAGCAGTTGGTGACAGAAAGTGAAGACGGCCAATCTGAGGTGACAATATTTTCATCACAACTAAGAATGGAGATTAAAGCCAAAACCAAGAGAGACTACAGGGAAAAACCTAGAGGAAAATATCATTAAGATAGTGGTAACTCACATGTATATAGTGCTTGGTATGTGCTGGGCACTTTTCTAGGTTGTTTGCATATTTAGTTAGTTAGGTCTTCCCCAAACACTATGAAATAGAAGATAATACAGTATTTTCCATTTTACAGATACAGAAACTGAGGTACAGAACGTGTAAGTAGCTTGGCAAGGTCGTACAGACTGGCAGATTTCAATCCAGGCATCTTAATTTTCACAGATCATTGTCTTAACCACAACAATGTTTTGCTTCCCAGGAAAGGAAAACACTTTGACTTCAACAGGAAGGTCTTAGGTTTTGTCTCTTACTCAGGAAGTTGCCAACTCCTCCTCTTACTGATGTTCTTCTGGCCTCTGAGATTCCTCAGGATGGCCCACTAGATGAACTAGACCCAGTTCAGGTGTAGAGTTACACTAACATATAAATGACTCGTTTTGTACTACTCTCTACTTGTTCTTATTTTAACTCAGCAGGGAAAGTGGGCTGATAAGAATGGACACGGATATTTTTACTCTGGAATTGTAAGAAGAAAACATTAAAACCAAATGATATGAGAACTTGTGGCCATATTGATGAACTCTCCCAGCTTCTCAGTAGGCCAGTTTCCAACTCAGAGGTCTTATTGACAAGTTCAGAACTCATTTTCTACTGATAAGTGCTGATATAGGTCTTAGCGTTAATTTGTGCATCATCCCATTTTGACCGGTCACTGCTCATTCCATGCCAGTTAAAACTTTCACCCTTGTCACCACGCTAGTGTTTTTCAACCTATTCCTTCATTTCTCACCTTCCACACCCAACACTTATAGGTGGGACAGCAGATTACAGTCAGAGCAGAGGTTGAGAGAATTGCAATATGTTATTTTACCTCAAAATGGATAAGGCCAAATGGACTTTAGTGTCTAGGCAGGAAAACAAAATATGGAATATGAAGGCACAATACAAGTGTGCCTGATTTCAGTTATTCAGAGACACCTCTGAACATGGTCATCAGAAATTCTGTCTTTCTTATCCACGGTACAGATGACTACAAGCTTCTCTCTAGAACCTACTTTGAATTCCTAACACTGGAAAGCATAATTTGAAGATTTCAGGGAACACAGACTCATTCCAAGATTTTGCATCACCTTCAAACTCTTTCAAAGACCATGACTTGGAAGGATAGACCTAAATGGGGGAGAGGGAGGTGTAATTTCTTGGTTTTCTCTTTTTCTTAATTGTGTCCATATTCATATAGATATGTTTAATTTGAATATCCGTGAGCTTCTTATCTTTATGTCCTCAGAATTATGCATCTGTCTAACTTCTGGCCATTGTTTTAAGATCATACTACTAGAAAATTCTAATGGCTAAAATCATCTCATTTTTCTTTTTTGCAAAGTTCTTCTTCTTTCCTTCTTGTTTCTTTGGTTTTACATTCTCTTTCAGTTCTCGTTTCTCATTCTGTCTAACATAACTGATTCTAATTCTTCCTCACAGCAGACTTTCTTCATTTTTATTTCACTTTGGAGCAACATAATTTAGATGCTAGGAATGTCTTTACTTTAATATAGTATATCCTATAAATAAGAGCCAAAACTTTAAGCAAATATATCAAATAAATATACATATATTAGAAATAATTGAAAATTCAAAGCAGTCAGGAAGGCATGGGAGGTAACTCCATCCTACAAAATGCTTGCTCTGTATCCAAATGTCCCCATCCTTGACCATATTTTAGCACCTGCCTTGAGGCAGTGCTATGCTCTTCGGCTAATGGACAATAATGACCTCGGTCGAGAGATTAGTACTAGTCATGGAGTAGTTGCACCGAAAGTAATACACATGGGAAACACTATTATTTACGAGGTAAAGTAGAAGTTTTGTTCTGCCAAATTTTTGATGGAAAGTTACTCTAGACTAGGATACTTCCATTTCATGACAGAGGAAAAGATATGGAAGGTCACTGGGGATTCTTAAACTTTTTTCTTGTAAGGAACATGCATCACTGCTTCTCGCAACTCATTGTTTAAACCAAGTCACATGACAAGGTTTCTATCAACGGGTGGAGAAGAAATCTTTTCATAAGGAAGACTAATAAAAACCACATGATCAAACCTGAATATGGAGGGGGAGGGTGTTTTCACAAGTGAAGCGAGGAAACACTTGGAAATTGGAATTTAATCTAGACAAACACCTATACAATTAAAAGCAAGACCACAGTTTACAATCAAGAACAACTCTTAGCATTTTTCATTTTTTAATGAAGGGTCAAAATTGAAATCTGCCACAGACAGAATTAGCTTTTTTTTTTTTTTTTTTACATCACTGCCTGTAGATATTCAATTAGAAATTTGAAATTTAAATATTTTAAAAAGAATGGAGCTGTGTGGTGGATTTTTTTTTCTCCAGAACATTTAAATTCCTCCACATCAAAAACTATTTCTTTTGATATCTCTAAAAGCAACCACATGACTTTCTATATGGAATTCACTTTCAAACAAGAATATTTATTCTCCCCAGTTGCTGGCACCATAAGGTGAAAAGTGCTTCTCAGAAGTTGTCTCACCACTAATGGGAATTTTTAATCAGGAAATGTTGTCGGACTAATCTAATAGACTTAAGTTAAGACCTCAGTGTCACTGAAGCCTAAAATATCCCTGTAGTTCCACATATAGAAATCTCTGAATGATGTAGTCCATCCCTAAAGAGGTATTATGCAAATGAATGCATTTAGTTAATATGTACTGTAAACAGATCACTACTTCTTTATTCCTTTCTAAATCACAGCAGAGATTAAAACTGTAATACTCTTATTACCTAACAAAATAGCTAAATATTTAAAGTAGATTTGCAAAGAGCTTCAAGCCCAAGATAACACCCCCTTAAATTTGAATTGGGTTTTTCCTCCAAAGGTCATAACATCTTACATGCTTTGTCCCAAACTCCCAGGAAAACAAAAACAAACAAACAAAAAAAAAAAAAAACAAAAAACAAACAAAAAAAAAACCACCACATTTATCCTAGAAGTAAAGTATCAAGTCATAGCAGCTTTCTCTGGCCACTGAGAGATTACTGAATCTTTTATATTCTCATCTTACTAAATTCCAACCCAGTACTCACTGACAAAGGAAAGAGTGACGATCAGATGTAACATATAAGTCAGAAAAATCAGACTCGAGATGCAGAACACAATTGATTGGTTCCTTCTGATTTAGTGGCCTCACAGTTAACGGCAGTCTCCGTTAGAACTCATCCCTGTCACATTGACCGGTTTTACCACTAGCAAATGATTTCAGGTGAGAATGAAAACTGAATAATGATCTTTTCATTTGTCTTTTAAACCTTTATTGAATACAGACAATGAAGTAGGATGCTATGGCTTTGGCTCTATCATTTTAAAAGGTTCATTTTTATGAAGATATTTTTGAGCCATCATAAAAGCTGGATGCAACTGACAGCAAAGCTTTTCCTCTCAATTATGCAGAAGCCAATTGATCAAACAGTACTGGTTTTATTAAACATGCCCAACATCCCCTTGGGATCACCTATATTCTGCCAGAGAACTTTCCTTCTCTTTTGAAAGACATAAAAAAAAAAACATGGATAAATGATGACTTTCAAATCAGCAAATTTGCTTTTGCTTTTCTGTTTTTAATCTGTTGCTGAACCGAGGTAATATATTTCTTTATTGTTCAAGAACAGAAAGAACCAAAGGACCCAAGTGCAGTTTTGCGGTTGGAGCAGAAAAGTTGTGTGATCTTAGGCAGGAGAAAGAAGAGAGGAAACAGATAAATCTACACTGGTCACTCTCAGAGAAAGAGAGACTCAATCAAATGCATTACAGCTTCCTTAGAGAGGAAAATGGGCCTCAGTGCAGCACTGAAAGGCAAGTTTTAAGAGTGAAGGAAGTGATCAGCTCAGAACAGTGTAGCAGCCGATAAGTAAATGTTGTCAGAGGGTCTTCTGTATTCTTACTAATGGCCATTGTGACTTGCCATTGGCACATAATAGATCATTGTCCTGGAGATGTGAAGAGGTCTGAAATGTCCAGAGTGGTAAAAGAGTTTTCCAACACCCAGCATTCTCTGAGGCAGCGAGGCCGGATACACAAATGTCAGGGGAGAAGCAGAAAATACCAGAAAATCTGAAATACAACCTATACATTCATCAGGTTTTCAAATACCTATTTCACTTGTGCCTTAACCCTTTTGAAAGTCATGTTTTTGTTTTATTTCTGCTGGTTTGCATAAATGCTTCCTTTTTATTTTATTAAAATTCTTTCTTTTTTTTTTTAATCCTATTTTCCTATATCAGTGCTTCAATGTGTCCAGACCTTCTCTATTATTTTTTTGTCCTTTGTCACAAAAAAAGAAAAAAGGTATCACTTTGACCTTTTACTTCTTACTGGTATTTTATATAACATTTAATTTTATGCAGAAACAGAAGGTTGTCTAAGTAACTAAGGGGATTCGTGGCAGGAGTGAAGAAAATCAAGTCGATTATATGATATGTCTCTGTTTTCATCAAAGTTAACCAATTATTTCCCCATGAAAATATAAAGTTCAGTCAATACTTTCAGATGGTACATGTTACAATTTATAAAATTGCACTGTTATTCTGTATTTTAGTTTCTAAAATATTTTCATTGCGTATATTGATAGGACATAATTAGGAACCATGCCAAAGATTTTAAGTTATAAAACCATTGGAATAAAAATACAATTACCAAAATAAAAATCAAAGCCCCTGTAGTGGATTGAATGGTAGACCCCAAAAGGACATATATGTTCAAGTGTTAATCACAGAATTTATTATCGTTAGCACTATACTTTTGAAAAAGAATCTTCTCAGATGTAATAAAATTAAGGACCTTCATGAAAAGATCTTCATGGATTATCTCTGTAGGTCTAATAGAGTAGGCAGTTAGTTGGACCTGAGCTGGAGGCAAGGGTAGCGATAAATAAGTCACACATTAGAAGCCTGAGGGTACAACATCCTGACTGCCTGACTTTCAACATCCTAGCCTTGTGGCTTCCAACACTCTTGGCTGACAAAGATCCACAGGTGTGAAACATGTACTCTTCTCTTCAACTTCTGCCCCAAGATGACCCCCTATGTTCATTATGATGTACTTGCTTTGCAGTTGCAGTGCCACCCCACCATGGGGGAAGGCTGCCAAGTCAGTTCAGGTATAAACCTGGTAGGATCAAAACCTCCCCCCATCCCTTCCTGACCGGTGGGAGGAGTTCCCCAAATGACTGGAAGCAGTCTGCATTAGAGACCACACCCTCCATGTCCATGACCTAAGACCCCACTTACATAAAAAGGAAAGACCTTTGTAGCCTCAGGCCAGTTACCATCTCTATGCCTTCCTACCTCCCACCTGGAGAGTATACTGTCTTAATAACCTGCTTTGTGCTTGCTACCTGCTTTCTGGTTGTCTTTACTGGAACATGGATCCTCACATAGGTCTTTTGTGGGGAATCCAAGAACCAGCACCTCCATTCTCACAACGCAGACCCTCCTATCAGTAATAAGCCCTAAATACAATGACAAGTGTTTTTATAAGGAACACACAGAGACAGAAGAGGGAAAGACACACAAAGTAGAAAGGCAATGTGAAGACAGAGGCAGAGGTTGGAGTGATGTAGTCACAAACCAAGGAAGCCAAGGAATACTGACAGCCATGAAAACCTGGAAGAGACAAGGAAGGATTATCCCCTAGAAACTTAAGAGGTAGTGTGACCCCACTAACACCTTAATTTTGGATATATGGCGCCCAGAATTCAGAATTGTGAGAAAATAATTTTATGTGACCTAGTTTGTGTGATTTGTGATAGCAATCATAGGACAATAATACATCTTCCAAAAGTGCGTGTGTGTGTGTGCATATGCATGTGTAGTTGCCCCTTGAACAGCATGGGTTTGAACTTCGTGGGTCTACTTATATGCGGATTGTTTTTGGTAAATATAGAACTGTAAATGTATTTTATTTGCCTTATGATTTTCTTAATTACATATTCTTTTATTTAGCTTACTGTATTATGAGAATACAGTGTATAATACATATACAACATATGTGTTAATCAACTGTTTATGTTATTGGTAAGGCTTCTGGTCAGCAGTAGGCTATTAAAGGTTAAGTTTGGGGGTAAATGGGGCAAGGTTACTTTTTTCTGTCCTTAGGCATTTCCACACTTGATGAATATGAGCTTTGGATTTCATGGCCTTGGTTCATGCCCAAAGAATACATTGGGAAATAATCCTTTCAATAATCTAAGATTCATTCTCTCAGGATGGATTCATATCAAATCTGCATCCTGTCCTTGCAGAGGAGTTCACTGAAAATAGCTAGGCTGACTCAAAGCAGGAGAGCATGAGTAAGGAATATTGTCAAGGGTTTGAAACCACATGTGGCCCCATGAGGATCTGCTGCTTCAATTCACACTCTAGTCCTAAAAAATAAACCACATTGTCTCTGGAAAATTCTCCTTTTATTGCAATCTTTTCCCCTGTATCTACATTTCTCTCTCTCTCTCTCTCTCTCTCTGTTTCTGTGTCTTAGAAAGAGGAGTAGCAAAAATAACTAAGGATAGAAGGAAATAAGGCACCATGAACAAAAGCCAGCAAGTGACAAAAGAAACTTATCTAGAAAATTTTAAATATTTGAATTACACACAGAGATTTTAAAAAACTAGTGATTATGCCTAAGGACATAAAACCTAAGCTTGAAAGATACATAGCAAGCAAGAAACAATAAAGAATAATCAAAGATATTTGAAAAATAGCTCAAGAGAACTGTTAGAAATTAAAACCTGAATAATTGGAATAAGAACCCAGTGGACGTTTTTTACACAGATTAAGAATGGAATTATTAAATCAGGCTGCCGCTTTTAGGAAAGAGTACAACAAAAAGATATAAAAAAAGATAAAAAGAAAGATGTTGATATATGAAGAATAAAATAAGAAAGTTTAATAAGCATGTAATTTAAAATAAATAAATAAATAAACGTGTAATTTTGGTTCCAGAAGTGAAGAAGAAAGAGATCATGTCAGAAAATATAATGTAAAAAAAAAATTCAGAACTGATAAAATTAGAAAATCATCGAAGTGCAACAAAGCTCAAGCAAGGTAAACAAAAAATACCCATCCCCATATACCCACAGCTAAATATGACAACCCAAAAAAGAGATCGTAGGAGCAGGCACAAAGGAGAAGATTCGTACTAATGGTGCAATGATTATAGTGACAGCTGCCTTTGCTTATATGAGAGTGACAACCAGAAGATGGTGGCATCACATCTTGAATGTGCTAAAAGAAAATATCTCTCAAATCAGTATACTGTAAGCAGTGTAAACTTATTTCAAGAACAAGAGCAGGCAAATAAAAACTAAGAGTTTGTCATTAGCACATTCATAACAAAATAAATTTTCAAGTATATGCTTCAGAAAGAAGGAAAGTGATCCTGGAAAGAAGATTAGATATTCAAGAAATAATAAAGAACACAGAAAATGATAAATACGTGAATAGATTTTAAAACAACAATTGACTTCAGAAACAATGTCTGGTGGTCTATTATTTGTATTTTACAGATGTGGAAAGAGAGCGACAGAGAGCTTGAGTAATTTTCTCAATATCATATAACTATTAAGTGGCAGACCTAAATTTGAACCCAAGAATACTGATTCCCAAACTCTATGATTAAATCCTCTGTTTGATTACTTTTCTGAAAAAAAAAGAATACAGGATGAATGAAAGGACAGAACCCATCTTACAGAATTAATAAGTTATGAGACAGATCTGAAAAAAGAATACAGGAAGACAGAGATAAAAAGTCAGGATTCACGATCTGTGGCCCCACCACTGAATCTCCTAGCCATCTAAACTTGTATAAGTTCCTTAATATAGCTCAGCTCAGCTCCAGGGGAATAAAATGTGGTGTCCCCTCTGCTAAACTTTTACAAGGACAAACTGCAGAAAAGCTTTAGGAATAGAATGAGAAAGTAAGGACCAGCTTCTGCATCTTTATATTTTACTTACCACTCAACTCAAGGGAGCCCTATAAAAAAGGGAGAGAGTGCTGTGGGGGCCAGGGGGAAGGTGCTGCTGAGACCTCAGTGACAAGAGGCAAAGCAACAAAGTTATGCACTCCCCTTTCCTGTTTCTGTTTTTTTTTTTTTCTAAGATTCTTGTTAAGGATGGATGTGGATGATTTTGAATTCAAGGTTCCTAACCCTTTTGGGGTCATAATTTACTCCATCCCCTAATATTTTAATGTTTTGCTTATTCTTAAGGGCTGTTATAATAACAGAATCACTGAATTAGAAGTGGGAATTGCAGAAATCACCGACTGTGATGTTGCCTCAAGTTTTGATTTCTTCCTCCTCCATCCTCTCACGTGTTCTTGAGCTTCAGAACCAGAGGTTCTCGTTTTCCCAAATTTCCAAGTACATTGGTTGGGGCTTATTTCATTTAGACCTGGCCAAAGGGGAATGGAAATAATCATTCATTTGTTTATTCAGTACACGTTGAGTACTGACCACGAATTGTTCCATGTGGGAATAGAACATACCAAGATCTCTAGCCTCTTAGAGCTTGTATTTGAGCAAGGCTGGCAGACAATCAACAAAATAAATAAGGATTCACAATGTTAATAGAAACCTATGAGTAACAGTAGATTATAAATGGACCCTCTTCCAAAAACAAACAAAAAAACAAGATGAAGGAAGGAAGGAAGGAAGGAAGGAAGGAAGGAAGGCAGTAAAGCAGTAAGAAGTCAGGAATGCTGAGGTTGGATTAGACCTCAAGGATAAAACTGAAATGTTTTATTTTACTTATGAGACCAATTTTTAGAAAATAATTAGTGGTAAAAAAGTATATACTACCTCAAAATCAAAAGATTAATTCCTTTCTGACTCATCCAAAATTTTTAAACTGTAGCAAACTCGAACACAAATATCTTCAATATGATTTCATTCCTATTTTCTGAGGAGAGATAAGCATAACAGTTTTCTGTTGAAAATTTCTCACTCACAGAGATCTGCTTCTCTATTTTACTCATTGCCACAAGTCTAGATAATCACAAATAGGACTTGAAGAAAATCTGTATATAAGCATGAAAGAAAATGATGTGGGTTCAAATGTACTTCAAGAAAAAGCTGTAAATAACTATAAAGTGAAAAAACTTATTTCAATCTATAAAAGGATCTCCATATATATGTATCTTTTAAAAACTCATTCAGAAGGCGTTGATATACAGCTGACCCTTGAACAATACTGGGGGAGGTAGTTAGGGACAGTGACCTTCTGCAAGGTCAAAAATCTCATATAACTTTTGACTCCCCCAAAACATAACTATAAATAGCCTACCATTGGCTGGAAGTCTTGCAATAACATAAACAACTGATTAACACATTTTTTGTATGCTATATATATTATCTACTGTATTATTATAATAAAGTAAACCAAAGAATATGTTATTAAGGAAATCATAAGGAAGATAAAAAATATTTATGGTACTGTACTACTATATATGTCGATTGGTCGGTTTCTGATGAGTGCTCTCTGCCTGACTTGCAGGTGGCCATCTTCTCTCCATTTCCTCACATGACAGAGGAAAAGAGGGTAGGGAGAGAAATATTCCTGTTATTATAAGACTATGGTCTTGTCAGATTAGGACGAGACATAATTATTTACTAAAGACTATATCTAGGTATAGACCTATTGGGTATTAGGGCTTCAACATAAGAATTCTGAGAAAACAATTCAGTCCATAAAACCCTGCTTCTTTGTGCAAAGTATGAAGTCATTCAGACTGCAATAAATTCCCTCACAATCTATTAATGTGTAAGACATGAGTAAGCATCACTGGACATCAATTTGACACACCCATCTATTTGACACAATATATTAAGCAGATGTGTATCTTTAAACCATTAAGTTAAATATTCCATAATTCTTAGCTCACTCTTCACCAACTCCTTTTCCAGGCCTGTGCGTCAGTGATATGTGGTCACATGAGTTCCTAAATGAAGTTATAGGGAAAGAACTGAAAACGGAAACATAAATGTTGATATAAAAAGCAGGCCCTCCTTGAAAGAAACAGAAAGTCAGTGATAGCAGATAGAGAAATATATTTTTAGAAAAGATTAGAATTAAGCTATTTACATGTGTGGAATATATAATGATAGTAGGATGCCCATGTAAATGTGATGAATGCTTATCCAGAAAAGTAGGATGGCTATTCCAGAGACATTTCATAAGTGGAGGTATATGACAGAGTAATCATTTCAAAGCAAAACGTTATAAAGGACAGAACATAAACTTAGGATTTGGGTATTCTTGAATTTGTATTATGGACCTACTATAAAATTTGACTATGAAACAGTGGATAGCTCACTCCTCATCTTTTGTCTGAAATACTGCAAACTAACTACTAGAAATCGTATTACTAAGTCTGAGATTACCGAATAATTTCAATTAAGTAAAAAAGAATACAAAGCTAGGTATATAAGAAGTGCTTTCTAAAATATGTTTACATCATATTCGACCTTCGTTTTTTACCTGTAAAATGTTGATAAACAATATCCCTGGTTTTTTTTTTCACAGAATAAATTAAATTATTTATGTAACATTTCCAATCTAGTGGCTGGTACATAATAAGTACACAAATGCTATATTGTTACCTTTTTTTTTTCTTTCTTGCTCAACTGAACTAGTTACTTAATCACTAATAAAGAGATTACAGAAAGAAAAGAAGGTCAACAGCGAAACATTGGTTCAACCTTACCCTAAAATTTGAAAAATGAAGAGAACAAGCAACAGAGTTAAAGAATTCACAAAGGCAGGAAGAGAAAATCAGGTGAGAAAAAAATGTATGGGAAGTGAAAGGTACATAGAGTTTATAAATAAGGGGCAGTCAACAATGTTAAAGCCAACAGAGAAATACAAATTTTGAGTGCTAAGAAAAAGGTATTGATTTTGCAATTTGAAATTTGTTGGTTTCTTCAAAGAATGGTTTAAAAAGAATGGCAGGAGAGGAAATCATATTGTGTGGAATTGATGAAAAAATTGGAAGGACATAGTGATAAAAGAATAGGGGGAAAAGTGGGTAATTGCCTGAGGGCTGGAGAAATCAATGTGAAATGGGCTTTTTTCCCTTAATAAGAAAAAAATATTTTACATGTTTATGGAATATAATTAGTGAAAGTGATTATTTTGAGAGAAGACAATAAAGAAGGAGGGATTAGGAGCATAGGTGAAGGCAGCCGTTTGGGAAAGATGGCACATACCTTTCTTCAAAACAGCCAGAAATGGGGGGTGGGGGGGAGATGGCAGAATGATGTGGTGGTTTCTAAGAGTAGAGGATGTGGTCACAAGAATATATTTTTACAAGGAAGAGACAGGCTATAGAAATACACCCCAGGTGACTGATCTTTTTCAGTGAAGTAGCCTGTAAATTCATCTCCAAAAGGGTTTAAAGAGTGATGCCTTCTGTGGAAGCTCATGGAAAGTAGAACAATACCTAATTGATCTCAGTATTTCAGCACATAGGGAAGTAGTTGGATACTTGGCATTCAAAAATAATTGCTGGGCTGAAATGTGTGTTTGGGTCTTGAAGAGGCTGGAAATGGATTGGAAGAGCCAAATGAAAAAACAAAAACAAAATAGGAATGAATTGAAGACATATGCACACACAATTGAAGAGTTGCAGTGACAGCTCAATTGAAGTTAGAGAACATAAATTTGGAATGAACCCAGTCTTGGAAGATAAGTCCTATTTTAAATCCTAAGGGAGGCTTGGTAATGAAATCCATTAAGAATACACTACCCAATTGAAAGTTGAAAAGGAGATTAGGGAAGACAAATGTAATTACCCGAATTGTAATTTGGTCAAGACACCAAGGTTAATAACATTCCTCCTTTTTCAAAAGTTGCCATGAATTTTTTAATACCTTATAATGGCCAGTGTCACAATTCTTATTTCTTATACAAGAGATGAACTCTTTGATATGCATTTTTAAATGTTAAGCATGTATATTAGGGATATGTACTCACCATTACACAGACACATATAGTTGTACTTATACAAATACTAGAGAATACATTTGTTTCAATTCGGTAAAGTGCTTAGATGGAAAACAGCTGTTTCTTTCTATTGCAAATTTGACAAAAAGTTGAGATTAAAAATGGGTTCTATCATGATAACTAAAGGTAAAAATAATGTTTGGGCTACAATGATGTTTAGAAGTTAAGGGCATGGTCATTAGACCTCAGTGCAAATCAGATTCCACCACTCTCAAGTTACGTATACTCTAGAAAGTCATTTTTTAACTGGAAAGCAAGGAAGAAACTATGTCATATTATAGGGATTTTGAATAATAAATAAGATAAAGTATGTAGAATGCTTACCACATTTTTATTTCTCCGTAAATATAAATTATTATATTACCTATTAACAGTTTTAATTTAATGCTCTTTGATCCTAACTATTGATATATAGACCAACAGTAATGGAAAGCATTGTTCAGAAAATACCATCATCCTTTAGTAATTTCAGAATATGAAACAACTGTCTGAATCTTACATATTTATTATGCTAATTTTTTCTGATACATATGTATATTTCTTGATGTAAATTTTGACCTATTTGCATTTGTAAAATGAGCCATTTTATAAAGGGATTCTATCGTTTGTTTAAACTTAAAAACAATGTTAAGATGGTATTAAGCATTAAGCATATATAAAAGTTCTGTGAATCTTTAATACCCCTTCAGAAATTGTCTCTTCTCTTTTGAGTAAAGTAGATTTGTATTTGGCTAATACATATTCCTAAAAATATATGGTAGCTTAAAAATAAACTAAATTTTATATATATACATATTTATATACATAACATATTACTTGAATAAATTTCATGTATATGTTATACTTAACTATTGTCTCCTATAGTAACAATATGATAATAATTCAATAATCACACATGACTGTTGACTTTAATATTAAATAAAATACATTAAAGAAAACTAACTTTTGAAAAACTCCCTGGATGAAACAGGTGAGGGAGGTTTGAAAGCAATACTACACAATACACTTAACATTGTCATTGCCCTTTCCTTCTACAGTGCCTCTAAAGGAAAAGTAATAGAAAGTGTTTAAGAAATAAACAAAATGTGTAACTCTATGTCTTTATCGATTTATAGCCCATATCCAAATATGTCAGTCATAAGTCAGTTTTCTAATCAGTTTAAACAAAAATGCATTTCATTAACCCCAAAAATGGGAAACCCAGGAGATGGAATTATTTTAGAGATTATTGAATGTGTGTGTGTGCGCGTGTGTGTTTACCCACACGTGCAGATGTATTTCTTTTATCTGCTTAGTTTCTCCTCATTTTCTGCACTGTTATCTATGTGTTACCTGTGTATTAATAGTATTGTTTCTTATTGAAGAACTGAAGAAAATGGCTGAAAACAACTTTAAACTTACGTGAATTCAGCTGGAGAACTTCTGAATAAAGAGAGAAACTGTAGTTCCCAGTGCCTTTGTGGATGGATCTTTGTGGAAACCCTTGGGATTCACTTGTGTTGGGGTTTGTGTCCATTTCTGGGTTAACTACTCTGACCAGAATAGTGGATGTCTGGCTGCTTGCTAGGTATGTGTCACATGCCTACCTGTATGTTGGGCAGGAGCAGGAAAACTAATGAGTAACCACATAAACTAGTACCTATTAACAGCGAAGAGACAAGCTTCAAAGCAAAAGGAGTACTGTGGCCAGAAGAATGGAAAGAGGAACAGTGTGCAGATAAAAAGAGAAGCTAAGTCAACTTTCTGACGAGATTCCAATAAATACTGATGGGCCCCAACTTACAATGGTTCAACCTCTGATTTTTTTTTCTTTTACTTCATGATGATAAAAAAGTGACATATATTCAATAGAAACTGTACTTTTAATTTTGAATTTGGATCTTTCCCTGGCCTAGCATGTGTGGTACAATTCTCCCTTAAGATGAGGCCTGGTCAGCAAGCTGCAGCTGGCAGTCTGCCATGTGATCACGAGGGTAAACAACTGGTACACTTATAACCTTTCCGGCCCCAAACAAGCTTTCTGATTTTCACTTTCAGTATATTATTCAACAAATTACATGGGATATTTAACACTTATTTATAAAATGGGTTGGATTTGGGTTGGATTATTTTGCCCAATTGTAGGCTAATGTGAGTGTTCTTAGCATGTTTTATGTAGGCTAGGCTAAACTATGATGTTCAGTGAAGATTAGTTGTATTAAATGCATTTTCAACTTACATGGATTTATTGGGACATATCCCTATTGTAAGTCAAGGAAGATCTGTAAAGAAGACATGGAATTACAGAAAATATTACGTGAAAATAAACATAGTTTTGCATGACATGCTATGCACTGGAGTCTAGGCCCTTTGCTAACTTAGTCTAGGACTTTGTTCAAATCATTGATATTCTTTATAACTTAGTATCCTCATTTCTAAAACTAGGAGACTGAATCTATCTTTATGATGCCCACTAGATTCAAAACATTTTAGCTTTTAATAAGTTAACAAGTATGTTTCCTGGATATTATCGATTTAAAGAGAAGCAGCAGAAGAAAGTGGATAGGTAATTGGCTTTGGGGTCACATAGATCTATATCTTAGATCTATCATTCAGAAGCTATATAAACTTGCACAAAGAAGCAGTTTCCTCTTCTGTACAATGGTGATGGGCAGACAGAAATATTTACCCCAGCAAAGTGGTTGCAATAAATACAGGGGATGACTATAGAGCCTGCCGTAGATATACTACTTAATAAATGTCAAGTTTTTTTTTTATTCTTGCCATTATTATTTGTTATTTTTATATTCCTCAGAAAATATTTTGCACATTTCTCATTGGGCACATGTCTAAATACTTGACATTTTTGTTTGAATATAGAAAATAAAAAGTCATCCTTCAACCAATTTCTGAGTTCAGTTGGTTATGAGTCAAAAGTGAAGTGTTTTTAAATAACCTGCAGCAGCATTTGGAATTTATAAAAAGGCAAGGTTCAATTCTATCTAGAGTATTTGGAATACAATTTTTCTATTCAGACTAATTTTGGGGTCACAGAAACTATGTATGTTGTTGCTTCCTTCTCTCTGTTCCCTTGTCCCTATAGATATGGACATGGAGAAAGTGGAACAGTCATTACAGGCACTTCTCCATAGAATGATGCCATTAAAAAAATTCTCATCAGAAAATGACACTTAACTGACATGAGAAGTTAAATGCTATTTTATGTTGAGTGGCTATCACCAGCATTTTCAATACTTAATTAAAGAAAAGCACATTTCTTTTGAATAAGCACTTATTAAACACACTACATTCAAAATGATCTTTAGGTAATTGCAGAAAGAGGGATGGAGAACTCTCTGCAATTTGTATTATATCTCCTGATGCAACGTTTTATTTTATTGGTTATCATAATGGGATATGAATGTCATTGAATTCAAAAGAGAAACCAAAGGGAAAAAAATTAATGAACAAATGGATGAATAACACATCACAATGGTCTATTTTTAATTCTCAGAGAATAGGATTGATAGCTCCCTTTAGGATCTATTTCAATATACATATTTATGTTTAAAGATATTAATTTAAGCCAATGCACACATGTATCAACAGATAAACCGCATATATATTTTAGTTGACTATCTAAGGGCTAAATGTTGAAATCAACATTAATCCAAACTAACACCAAAGTCAACTATCTCCATCATAGAACAAATTGTATGAACTCTGTGGTGTAAGAGTAAATCTAAAATGAAAATCAAAGAAACAGGGAAGCGAGGATAATTCAAAACATCTAAACATATCCATATGATGGATTAATTCACAGCTATAAAACATATTGGCAAATCTCAGAAATATTATATTGAGTGAAAACTAAGCATAATGTTAAATTATATAATGATATTTACACATATTTTATGAAACACAAGAAATGCATATAGTTCATGAAGTCGTATGTGTAGTCAGATTAATTAAAAATATAGTCACCTCTGGAGAGTGAAAGAGGCTGACAGAGACTAGGAAAGGATTGAAAATCTAACTTTACTTTTAATAATTATTGTATAAAAAATTGAAACAAAAATGGCAAGGTGATGGGTAAACAGGTATACAAACAGGTATACAGATATGTCTAATTATCTTTATTATTTTCTATATGTTTTAAATCTTCAAGTAAAACCCGAGGGACTGATTCAGAGTAAGTTCATCTCTCTAGTTTTATATTTTAGAAAAGATAATATAACTATTTGAAGATTCTCTACTAATCTATACTTCCGTTATTGACAAATTTCAGAGTCTCCAAATTAAACAAGAATAATATATAGCAATTATAAACAAATGACGTTGCTGTTTCTTTCCACCAGGTTCAAGAAAAAAATCCTAATTTAAAAATGAAGTTAAACTTCCCATGACTCATAAGGCTCAGAGGCAACTGAGACTACATCTGTGTATGTGTGATTAAGGAAAAATAGAAACTAAAGCTGTAGAAACAGTGAAGGAATGACTAAAATTTTTGACTATCAAAACCACTAATCTTTAAAAATTAAAATGCTTTTAGATGATAATGAGTACACTGCATGTGTTTTTATTTTTCTGAACAATGAACATAAAGAGAGTTGTAAACATTTTGCTTAATAATACTGACTGGTGTTGAGATGCTATACAGACATTCTATTCTGTATGTATTGAGATTTTTCTTTGTCATTCAGCTGTATATAATTCCTTTGATGACTCTCTAGCTCTATGCATTACATAGCTAGCCAGTCAAACAAACACAAAGGTCAGATTAGCTTGGGATTCCTAAATGCTCCTAGAATCATTTTTACATTTTGTTCATGTATAGTCAAAAGAGAACCTAAGGTTTATAAGAAGTTTTTAATTCCTTCTTAAATGTGTTACATTATGAAAATTTTCACATTCAGTCACTATGAAGTCACTTTGAAGACTACCTAGAAAGCATGAAATGTGATCCTGAACATCATGTTCCATATCAACTACCGAATAAACAGAGACACGCTCCACATATGTGTATGTAGCTATCCTTAACAATAGTGGCGTTCCAAAATCATCCTCATATTAATAATATCTCCCCAAATACTTCACATAGTGGTAAATGCTGCTTAGACATTATTGTTGACCCCACAACCAGTATAATTCAAAATTCTTAATTTTGAATCTTAAGACCTAGAAAACTTCAGATACTGGAATCTGAGGCAGAAAAAAAGGCAGGAGATTTTAACATTACAAACTCACTTAATATATTCATGGTTATAAAAACAGACATGCTTAGCTCTATTGCGGATTTATTACTTCCTAATCAATGACTCCCAGCTTGCTTAATAATGCTTTGGATTCTTTATTAAACAATAACCCTTCTCCATTGTTTTAAATGTTTAGTAAAAACCGCG
This sequence comes from Canis lupus baileyi, assembly GCF_048164855.1. Classification (NCBI taxonomy): domain Eukaryota; kingdom Metazoa; phylum Chordata; class Mammalia; order Carnivora; family Canidae; genus Canis; species Canis lupus. The sequence continues at coordinate 77,281,558 of NC_132841.1, read as the reverse complement.
GCCCTTAGAGACAGTTCTTCTCAGATGTGATTGTGTAGTATCCAGCAGGGTGATCTACTGTGGAAATGGAATAGCATATACATCGGTGACATACACTCTGGAGATCAGTTTGGTAGGAAAAGGTTGTTGGGACCAAGGAAGTCCAGGTGAAATTTAAGCCCCCACCAAAAATCCCTGGAGATACTCGAAGCTAAGCTGGGTTCCACCTTTGGAGGAAAGGGTATGCAAGGCAATTTGATGCAGACCTTTTAAGTTCTATCTAATCAAGTGAGCCAAGGACTTGGGGGATATCTAGGTGCCTCAATTCTCAAGTATAGTATTTCTTATATTAAATATGTCTTGGTCTTAAATTATGTTTTTTATTTATTTATTTATTTATTTATTTATTTATTTATTTATGTCTTTTCTAAATGCTTTATACATGGGAGATTTTGCCTGAATCCTCACTATTTTACAAGGAACCAGCAGCTCTTTATTTTTTTTTTTTAATTTATTTATGATAGTCACAGAGAGAGAGAGAGAGAGAGGCAGAGACACAGGCAGAGGGAGAAGCAGGCTCCATGCACCGGGACCCCGACGTGGGATTCGATCCCGGGTCTCCAGGATCGCGCCCTGGGCCAAAGGCAGGCGCCAAACTGCTCTGCCACCCAGGGATCCCAACCAGCAGCTCTTTAGAAGGATATTACCAGTTTTAAAAGTTTATATGCTTCCTATCTGTGCGCCCACATCATCTTTTATTAACACAAACTCTGAGGAAAGCCATGTTTATACATAGACAAGAAGAGATTTCCTGTTGTGTTGATTGGAATCTTCCAAGGAAAATCCCCCTCAGAAAATACAATTTTCTCCATCTACATGTGAAAGTGCTTAAGAATAAAGAGTTACGTTATTTGGATTCATCATAGTCCTCTGTGAGGAATCTCTGTTAAACTTCAAATACCCTAAGAAAAAAGAAAAGACACAACAGAGAAACTGTCAAGTTATTGCCCTACACCATAAAGAGCAGACGCTAGCTGGCCACATGAAGGATTTAACATAATGACAAAATCCAGATATGGATAATGTGTGAAAAATAAATTTGAATGGAACTGATAATTACTCAAAAACAGAGATTAAGATGACTTAGACAACAGCAAGAGTGGGATGGGATGGCTGTGAACTTTGATATGAAGACAAAACAAGTAACTGAATCTGTCAGTTCCGAAAAATGAAGAGGGACCATGCTAGATGCTGTATACATTTGTGTATTACTGTTTAAAGGAATTATGTTTCCCTTCATCAAACACCAAAATACAAATAGAAGACAGAGCTTCTTACAATTAGAATGCAGGAGAATTAAGATAACAAAAGGATTTATTATCACAAGAAAGAAGTGTTATAGTCAGAAATATGAATGAAGACCAAATAATTTGGGCAAATTTATGAATGCTTAAATGATAAATTGCTAGTAAATATACAGAACCTTGAGACAACTCCAGGCCCCCTAGGCAGGGCAGGACCAGGGGTAATTTATAAATCATGTTTGACAAGAAAACTATGGAGAGGATTAATGTTAACACAGATAGCAATTCCCGTGCCTCTATAAAAAGGTGACGAATGAGGATTCTTCTTTTCAGGATGAAAAAAAAAAAAAAAGGTTCCTCTTTTTAAAGACTGAGCTTTATAAAAAGGAACAAAATCATGCTGAAATTTCCCATAGGGTCCACCCTGATGACCTCAGGGATTCCCAATACTGTTAAGGCATTCAATATTTTCCAATACTCAAAATCTTTATTGAGTATACGAAATACATTATTTCTGTATCAGGTACAGTAAGCAAGACACACATGATTTCTGTACTCACTAATGTTACTGTATATAAGAATGATAATCAAGAAGAAATTGCAATGCCCGTTTTTGTTATATTGCTCCTATAGCAATACTGACTTAAAAGAAAGGCAGATTATTCTATAGAACTGAAGAACAGGAGTAGACAGCATAGAGGAGGTGGGCAGTGGGGGCTGTTGATCAGGGTTGACTTCCTGGTCCAAGTGAAATTTGACTGAAACATGACAATAATAAAAAATAATCCAATAGATTGAAATAGTACATGTATGCTACAAAAAGATATGAGATTTGAAGGAGTAAACAAAGTTTACTGTGATTGAAGTTTATTATTGCAATGGGGACTAGGAGTGAAGGTGAGAAAGGTGTTAGTGGAGGCCTTTGAAATCATCCTAACAAATCAGGCATTTTTTTTTTTGCCCTCGAAGAGCAGTAAAAAGAAATTAAAAGTATTTCACTAGTGGAGTTTGTCTCGATTTTAGAAAAATAAAAATTTACCCAGAGGAAAAAAAATACCTTGGATCAAAACTGGAGATTGGAAAAGCAGTTGACAGGCTATAGAAGGACTCTAAATCTAAAATAATAATTGTTCCTTGATACATCATGGTAATGGCGAGGACGGAGATACGGTCGCATTAGAAAGATAGGATATTGTGCCTCAGTGGCAAGTAAAGGAGGGAAAGAAAAGAGTTAAGAAGGACTCCCAGGGTACTCACTTAGACTACAAGGTTGCTGCTGCCACCGTGATGTAAATTAGGAAGCCCCCTGAAGACACAGGGTCTGCCTTCCAGCCCCTGAAAACCAAAGATGGGGGTAGGAGTAGTTTGTGGAGATGATATGTTTAATTTAGGAAATTCTGAGTTCCAGGTAACAAAGATACCTCCAATTAAAAATGTTCTCTAGATGGGGCACTTGGGTGGCTCAGTTGGCCAAGCATCTCTCCGACTACTGGTTTCAACTCAGATGATGATCTCAGGGAATGGTGAGATCGAGCCCAGAGTCTGCTTGTCCCTCTCTGCCAGCTCCCACTCTCTCTCTCTCGCTCTCTCTCTCTCTCTCTCTCTCAATCTCTCTCAAATAAATAAATTAAAATCTTAAAAAAAAATGTTCTCTAGGCAGTTTGCTGTATGGGCTTAGTGAACAGAAAGAAGATGTGTCAGCCAGCCAGGAAGTGGATCTTTACTGACGGCCTACTGTGTGCCAGGAACTGTTTGGCATTGGTGGACACAGCCCAGGATCATGTTCTCCTGAGTTTACAGTCCAGCTCTAGGTACATATTTTGGGGTCAGTCACTAAGGAGGACAGGGAGTGAGTTGCCTAGAAATCCGTCTCCAGTCCAGAAGAGAATCCAACTCAGGAAGAACCCAGACAAGCCTACACATATGTGAGCAACGTGCAAAAATAATGTAAAAAGGAAGGGATTTTTTTTGTTTTTTCTTTGCCAACTACAGTGCTCTAGTAGCAACTAATAAAAGGAAGACAGTGATGGAAAGTTCAAATGTGATTTAAATGTCAGTTACTAGCGACCTTGCTGTGAGCTGAGCGGGAGAAGGTCAGTGAAGAAGCTATGTGACAGTCTGCTGGGGACAGGGTCGCGGGTGAAGAGATGCAGAGAACCTTTCCCTATTTGTGAAGAGGATGAGACAAGGCACAAGAGCACCTAGAGTAGTAACTGTGGGACGATGAAGCATCCATAGGGGAATTTTTTTTTTTTTTTTTAAGAGAGAGACTGTTGAAGCGTTACTGGGAAGGAGCCCACTGAGAGAATATCAGAAAAATTGCCATTTGTCCACAGTCTGAAACAAGATAGGATACTATTCCCTCAAACAAGATGCTCAGGGTCATACCTCCTTAGTTGAGGAATATATATTAGTAAAGGAGAATGTCCTCATGATCCCCATTCAGTGCACAGCCTCTCAGATACCAAATATAATTTAATGAAGGCCATTAAAGGCTAATAAAGTTCAGCCACTGTCAAATGCAAACTGAGCATGTGAAAGGTCTTAACAATGACTTAAATCACCTCATGTAACTTTGGTATTAGTCCTGTCGTTTTGTCCTCTAAACTTTAGGCTTTTCTTGTTTATATTTTATCGCAATACCTTATCCCCCTAAAAATTATTTTCTCCAGTTATATTAATTACTTGAGTTTCAAACGAAGTCCAAAAAGTCACTTAATGGCACTAAAGTTAAGGGAAAAAGGAGAAGATTAAACTGTTTTGGCACTCTGTCTTTCTTTAAAGCCTGGCTTTGGGCCTCGTTTTAAAAGATATCACTGAAGGTCTTCTCGTATTTCTTCCTGTATTCAATAAACGGTTAAGTGGTCATGCATTCATTATGCCATAAGCTGCACACAGATGCAAATGGATACCATTTATAATATTTTACAGTGTTTTGAAGTTCCAAGCCCATCTAGAATGATAAAGACCTGGAAAATGTTAACCCACCTCAAAGTCTTTTTTTATTGCATTCTTTAATAGATTGGTGCAATTTCTTTGCATGCTATAAAAGTCAGGAAAGTATTTCCATGGTATTAAATGGTAACACATGGAGACCATTTCGTTTTTAAGAAGAATGTTCTCCACTTTGTGATTTGTGTTTTTTAATGCCCTTTTCCTTCCTCTTGTTCTTTCAGGGACAGTTTGATTCAGAGTAATGGACCGGTGGAAATTAAATGAGTGTGCATGAAGTCCAATGAACTCAGTATACTGCTTATCTTGTAACTATACTTAATCTAAATAACCTTTTTTATGCTCTGCTGGAATGGCATTTTCAAAAGGCTATATAGTAGTAAATGAGAGTATATGTCAGTAAGGATTTGCTAGACAAATCAGATCTCACAGAGAAGTATATCTATCCATTACTATTTAATACACACTTCAGTTTGAAGGACAATTTTTGCGTGTGTGATCAGACCATTAACATTTACTGTCATTTGGGCTATGTTTTCTAACTTTTCTACTTTCCCTTTTTATTTTAATTTCATTTACTTTTTATTTATTTTTTCCAAGGGAGGTCTTCAGACCGAAATTGCCTCTGAAAGGAAGAATGAAGTGATTTATATCTGCACAAGTCATTGACTCAGTTTTTCTTACCAGATATACATTTTTTGGAAGTAAAGGATTTCTAAGGGATAATGTCAACTCAAATGGCACTGTGCTGGAGAGAATTTCATGCACGTACATAAAACACATGGCAGGCACATCCTTTGATAACAACATTTACCTTCCTTTCATTGATATAGCTTTCCGTTATTATTATGTTGGAAGGAATGATTTACTAAACAGTATTTAGAAAACAGCTTTTCAGTCTTAGCTACTGCCCCTCCCTTTGGTCTTTTGTGGAAAATGGTTAAGTGTGTGCTCCAGGCACCACACACGTGTAAGTAAATGATCCTGTAATATGTCTTCCCATAAAGCAAACCTTATGGTGCACTTGGGCATTTAGGCTGTGGCCTATGTCTTCAACCCATCCTACCACAGCAGGCATGGCTCTCTCTCTGCCAGATCCCACCCTATGGACCAACATTTTGCCTGAGATACAACAACAGTGAGGCCATCTCTCAGGCTACCTGATTGGTGTGAAGCTAACTTCCTCTCATCTGCCACCATGTGTTCCTGCTTTCCCCAGGGGCCCACTGTTTGAGGGTGCCCTAAGAGTGGAGCCAGTAAATTGGATTTTAATAAGCTCCCCCATAACTTTGATATTCAATAAAGTTTGGGAACCATTAGTTACTTTTCCCATCTATTTGTTTCTTAGTGAATATCATATGAATGATTTTTTTCGAACTAATTACATAAACTACATCCTCTGCTTACAACTAATAGTATTGAATGAAATAAAGTTTTACACAACTTAAAAACCAAATCACTTGATAATTCAAATGTATCATGTAAATTTTGAAGAAGAAAACAAAGTTGCAATTGTAGTCTCTAATAAGAACTATGCTGTATATCCAAATTTATGGAATGTGAACAAAACCATACTTAAATTAATAGTTATATCTATCAACATTGTAGTTATTAGACTAGAAAGAAATCAATAATTGAACTAAACTTTCAACTCAAGAACTTAGAATAAGAACAAAATAATTCCAAGAATAGCATGAATTAAAAGTAGAATTAATGAATTAGAAAACAATTAAAAATACAATTATAGAAGAGAACAAAAAAATAGAGTTCCCCTTGGAAAATCTAATAAAAAAGGCAATATAAACACACAGAGAAATTAAACTAAACTTTCTGTCTGACAGAAAGAAGAGAATACTACACTAATATATTGAAAAAAATTCATGTTTTTTTAAATATAAATAACTAGCAGTAACTTAATAAGAAGACAAAAATCTGAAAAACATTAAGAACATTTTGACCAATGATTTTGCTCCAAAACGATTGCTACAAACAAAAACTTTTATCAATGACTTCTTTCAAAATCTTCAAAGAACTGTATTCCAAGAGTTCCAGAACTTCTAAGAATGTAAGCTTTGAGATTTACTTCACTAGTGTAACTTCTGACATCGTCCAACAAGAGAACTCAATGACAGGAAATCTCAGTTCTAGACAGTCCACTCAACTAATACATTAAATTAATAAACACCATGGTTAAGTTGACTTTATTTCAAGATTATCTGAAACCTGAAACATAATATACTAACTATTATTAACTATCTCAGCAGGTAAGGAAAGAAAAAACATAATCATCTTGTTAATTATCAAAAAGTCCTATAGTAAAAGTAAATATCTTTTTTAAATAAAAAAGATTCCAGCATCTCAGGATTTGTTATTAAATGTACACAGACTGCTTATTATACAGATCTTAAATGAAAAACTAACAGTATGCTCAGCTCTTAACATAAATATACACCTAAAAAAGAATGCCTACAAATACTTTTATTGTTCGATACAGCTTTAGAAGTTATAGCCAGTTTACTGAGACAAAAATGAATAAAGTGTCCATCGAAAGATGAATGGAAAAAGATGTGGTCTATGTATACAATGGAATATTCCTCAGCCATTAGAAACGACAAATATCCACCATTTGCTTTGACGTGGATGAAACTGGAGGGTATTATGCTTAGTGAAATAAGTCATCAGAGAAGGACAAACATATGGTCTCATTCATTTGGAGAATATAAAAATAGTGAAAGGGAATAAAGGGGAAAGGAGAAAAAAATGAGTGGGAAATATCAGAAAGGGAGACAGAACATGAGAGACTTCTAACTCTGGGAAACGAACAAGGGGTGGTGGAAAGGGAGGTGGGCAGAGGGTGGGGGTGACTGGGTGAGGGCACTGAGGGGGGCACTTGATGGGATGAGCACTGGGTGTTATGCTATATGTTGGCAAATTGAACTCCAATTAAAAAAATATATGTAAAAAAATTTAAAAATAAAAATAAAAATAAATAATAAATTAATATGTTCGAAACAATATTTTAAATCAAAGATAATGAATGAATTATATGATATGTATTGCTGAGACAATTTACTAACCTCTTTAAAAAAAGATGAACAGCAGGTAGTATCTTTTTAAAATTGAGAGAAAAGGGTGCCTGGGTGACTTAGGCAACTGATTCTTGGTTTTGGCTCAGGTCATGATCTCAGGGTCCTGAGATTGAGTCTGGCGTCCAGCTCTTCATCCAGCCCTGCATTGGGCTCCATCCTCAATGGGGAGTCTAATTAAGATTCTCTCCCTTCATCCCTCCTCCCACTCGTGTTCTCCCTCACTTTTGCTCTCTCAAACAAATAAATCTTTAAAAAAATAAAATAAAATTGAGAGAAAATATTGATGTTTGATTTATTAAAACACTGTTTTTAATTTAGATAATGAATATAAAGGATTTAAGAGAGTAACTATCTCATAATAATAATAGCAAATATCCCATAATAGTAATTAGGCAATTCCTAAATCCTCATAACTCCTAAGGCTCTTTGCTAGCAACGATATTTGCTTTTCAAATGTTGAGGAAAAGTCAACTCTTCCTTCCTGTTTTTCACCACTGTTTATATCTTCATATTTAGAATTACCCTAATGAGACCATGGTTCATCTGAGATCCATTAGATTCTGAACTTTTCAGTTATCTCTATCACCACCCCAATGAAAGCCCTTCTATGAGTATGACATATTTGGTGGTTTTTTTTTAATTTTTCTTAAGATTTAATTTATTTATTTGAGAGAGAGAGAGGCAGAGGGAGAAGGAGACGCAGACTCCGCACTAAGCAGGGAGCCTGAGTTGGGGCTTGATTCTGGGACCCAGAGATCATGACCTGAGCTGAAAAGCAAATGCTTAACTGACTGAGCCACCCAGGTGCCCAGGGTGACATATTTAAACTATAATCTCAACTAGCCTTCTTAAATTCATTCTCCATTTTCTATCCAAATCATTTGAAAAGTATTCCAGCTTTTCATAATTTTATTTCACTACTTCTTTATCATCTACCTCTTCTTACCTCTAATTCAGCCTCAAGCTGAAACTCTGCAGCCTAAAATTAAAACAATCGACCACACATAAAATAGCATTTCTTGTCATTCACTTGAAAGGCTCATTTTTTTCTTTTTTTAGTTAAAACAAATCTCACCAAGCTCCTCAACATGCCAGCCCCTCAAACTGGCTTTTTTTATGTCAGTTCTTTTTACAGCTTTCCCATTCCACCCCATTATTTTCCCTTCTACTCACTTAAAATGGTCACTTCCTTTCAACCATTCTAAATACACATCATTCCTTAGACTGTTCCATACCATAGTGACAGCGTCCATTTCTGAAATTTACACCTTACGATGTAACTACACCTCTTTATAAATGTAATCGTTTGCTCAACTACATTATAAATTCCCTCTAAAATGCCCCACACAATATGTGCAAATAATACTCATTAATATTTGCTCAATAATTATATAATTGAAAGGATAAATCCAATCCAATGCCTAGGAAAGTGAAATCTTTTCCTAGAGAAAAAAAAAAAGGAGTAAGTGCATATCTAATTACAAAAGTGTCAATGAAAAGAAATAATTTATTTCCTCTTCCAGGTATTGAATTTGGGAGATTCACTTCTAATAATTCAGAACAACAACAAAAAGCAAGAAGCATAACTGAAATATCCTCTCATTCCAAACACAAAAACTATTTTTAATGACATAATAGCTAGAAATTATTTTAAATATAAAACATAACCAGAAACTCATTCATGAACAGACCTATGCTAAAATGCATTTTAAGAACACTTTAAAATATGAGTATTTCACAGGGATTTGAAATATAAACCCTGCAAATATTTATTTCCTCTTCTCTTCCCTGTTATTATCATTTCTTTTTTAGAAGATCTCTGGCTGAGTTATTTTATTCTTGATGGCAGCATTGAATGAATTGGCACCCAAAACAACAACAAGGAATTCTAAGCCAAGGTACATCAGCTTTCAAAAGCAGAGAAAACCCTCAAAAGATGCAGGTCCATGAAGAGAGAAAACAAAGCAACAGCCCCTGGAATTCATTCTCATCTATTTCATTGACTTGGTACAGATTCTTCCCTCTGACAACTTTTTAATTAATTGGATGATCCATTGTTTGTATAAAAATTCACATAAAAGGAAAATTCATTTTGAAAAATGCCATGTGTTATATATATAAATTATTATATAATCTAATTCAATGTTGGCAGCCTGATTCTGCTTGCTTGATTGATTGATCAAATATGTGATGTTTGTATTTTAACATCAAAAGAAATTTGGCTTTTTTCTCTTTTGCCCTCCTCTGGAACACATGCTTTCTTAGAAGCCTCATTATATAGAGAAATCAAAAGAATAGGTCTATTTTAAAAAAACACATGTTTCATTACATTCAACTTAAGCTTTAAATTGTTCAAAACATAATGGCTATTTCTTAAGCCCAGATTTTTAGGTAAAGATAGAAAGGTAATGCTGAAACAAATAATTTCCCTTCTTCAATTGTTATCAAGTAAGAACAGAAACAGTAAAAGGAAAAAAAAAACGTAATTCGACATTAACAACCACACAACCATTTAAGCTCATGCCATAAACCTTAGAAACTATTAGAAAGTTATGGCATACTGCTGCTTATATACTAACTCTAGCCCAACCAACAAGCAGTACTGAGGATTGAACGGGAAGTGAAAATAACCTGAGAATTGTTATTAACACCCCCATCACCGCCTCAAAATCATATACATACACACACACATACACCACCATCATGACCACAGTAAATTGGAGAAAAAAAGAGATCAAGTGTAACAAGTAAGAGAAACATTAGGGTGAAAAGAGCAAGCACAGAGGCAGTAGCTTAGTTAAGTCAGGGAAAGTGGCCATGATAAGCTGCTCTTCTATGTTTTCTGCTGAAAAAACATGAAATGTATGAACAAAGAAAAAGATTATGTGAACTTAGGAACACTGGAAACTAATTGTGTTATGTGTTTAAAGATCCATTTCTTAATATTTTTGTTTTAACTTGGAATTATCCATTTTTATTTATATATGGAATGTATATTCCTTATATTTACAACATTCTAAAAGAAAATGTCTCCTTTTTTGGAGTGAAATATCTGATATTTTTATCTTGAACTCCTAGCAGCAATTTGTCTTTTATATTTATTCCGAACAGCTATCAAAAGACAAATACAATTTTATTTTGATAAACAAGTCTAAGAAAAAATTTAAGGATATCTAAAGATGACTACCTTGGACAAAATAGCATTATTTTTAGGTTTTCATCTTGCACTTAGAGCAAAATTTTAATTATCAGTAATCTTGTTTGGCTTGACCATTCTAAGACAAAAGCTAACAGCCAGGTCTGACTCTGGACTTCTTAAGCATTTCCACTGGAACCTTAAATCTCTGAAGCAACTCCTGCGGATTATCAACATGCTCCAAACCCAGACAGTGAGGACTTGAGGAACATGGTGAATAGGAAGAACAAATGATGTAAATCAGATCTCTAGGACTTGCTTTCTCTCTCTGGGTAGAAATTACAAGCCTCATTTCAGTATAAAGAAACTGATCAAGCAAACCAGCTACAAAAGTTCAAAAGTTTTCAAAACCTAAGAATAAAATTGTATAATAAATTGTTTGAGAATGTATAAATAACACCAGTGTTTGGAGGGTCTTGGGATTATTTCACTCATCATAACTATTTACGAAAAGTTATGATTTTTAATAACTGAAAATCTTACCAACGTTAAGGAAACAACTATAATTTTAGAGTACAGCATGAATTAAAATTATTACCATAGCTGTTTAGAGGAATAATTTTGTATGGAGTTATTACCTTTCAAATTATTAGAAATTGCATTATTTGAGTGATAGTCTAAAAGAGATGCACTACAATTTCAAATCACCAACTACATGTTAGAATAGTAATAGGTATTACATACATAAAATGTGTGTATTTCAATATGGCAATTATAAGTAGCCATAAATTGAAAACATTTATGAGAATCTTTAGAAAATCAAAAAAGTAAAGAATCAAACATTATCTTCAGAAATATGCTATTATCCACCATATAATTCCATAGGTTTTAAGCAAATGGTCTTCTCTGATAATTTATAACATAAAAATAAATAAGATATTCATAGATTTTATTGCAGGAGATGAAAAGAACAGAGAATATCAGCTTAATATGTGTGTACATACGCATTCATGTGTACATATATAAATACGTGTTCATATTTTCATATTATTCATATATTATTTATTAATGTATTCTTAACATTTCATATTATTTTCATAATATTTCAATCTTATTTTAAACAAGTTGAGGGGGTAAGATGGTACTACTAAGGTTCGTCACTTATCCGTGTGAGGAAGAGGTAAAATGAAAAAGTTCTACCAGATAATCCCTAATATTTTTTTTATAGTAGCCAGGTATAGCACAGTTTTGAAATACATACTTTGAAAGGTATTAAATGGAAAGAAAAACTTAATTACAAGATCAAGCCCTTCTGCTGCTCAGATTGTATAAATCATACTTTTTCCTTTCTGAATGAGTTTCTATTGCATGGCCTATTAAAGTTTCCTCCAACAATATAATTAATTCCCTGCTTAATGCTAATCTGGACTATTCAATATATTATCCCAGATAGATTTTGGTTATAAGTTCTATTGATATATGCATTTTTCTATGCAATAGCCTCCGACTTTGTCTTCTTGCCTCTGTTTCTTGCTTATCAACACACTCACTATTCTACTGTCTATTAGATACAAACAGTCCATCCTAATTTAGGATTCAAGTTGATTCTCTTTGGCTTCCACAATACAGGCCAAACATCATACTATCAAGATCCTTAACAATGCAGCACCTATTTTCTTTCCAATCTTATTTCCTACTCCTTCTTTCCCCCCTTCTTCCATGCTGCAGAGTCCCTTCGTGCATTCATGCACACACACACACACACACACACACAGCACACATACACATACTCTAACATACACACATATACACAGCATCTCTGTTCACTCTGAAGTGCTCAGTGTTTCTCAATGATTCACTCTTTTTCTATCTTCTAAGGTTTTGTTAAAAAGCACTTTCAACTATTTTCCCTCTGGAGAAGTTCTACTCATCTCTCAGGTCTCATTTCAAAAGATACTTCTCCTCCATGTTTTTTCTAACTTCCCAGACTGGTGTCCTTATCTTCACTAGATACCCAATGAATATCTATCTCATTCATTGATTCAACACTAAATTAAGGTTTCTGCACTCAAACACATAATAAACATCAATTGTTAAGAATCAAAAAGAAATTAATACAAGCACTTATCCCCTTGGTGTGTAATTACATATGCGTCTTGAGTACCTAATGGGTTCCGGACACTGCGCTGGGTACTAGAATTTAACACTGAATAAGGCAGCCCCTGCCCTCGAATACATTAAATAAAAACAAATCATAAGAATCATGAAGGAATCAAAGTGAGTACTTAACACTTTGTGATTTTTATTTTTATTTTTTTGCCTTTTTCTAATCTAAGCCATAGGAGACGCAGAGAAGTCATTACTACGTCTGTAACTCCAGCTTTTAGCATAGCACAGTTATAGAATAAATGTAGAAATATATTATCCAAAAGCAGCTGAGACTATATGATGAATGAAAAAAAATCTAAGGAAAAATAAAACAAAGGCAAACACAAAGTCTACCCCAAAGAAAGGAAAATAATACATAAAAATAGAGAAATCAATAGGCATACAATAAATGTCACTGTATAAATAAAAACAAAAGTGTTAATGAGATATTAGCATCAAGTCTGATGGAGTAATAGGGACCAGATTTACCCTCCCACCTAGCGCAAACAAAAATTACAAAATATTTGAAAACAATTTTCAAGACATTGGACATCACACAATAAAGGGCAATGATCCCTTACCAATAGAACATAAATGATGTGACCCTACATTTGCCCCACTTACTTCCTTGAACGACTTTTCAGGCCACATTTCAGAAAATGGAACTTAAGTGGATGGAGCCCAATAAATTATCCAAGTTAGAGAGGAATTGCAAGTCTGAGGATATAGCATTAGCTAAAATCTGCCAGACAGAGTGCCAGGGAAAAGGGACTTGCACAAAGAGAATGCCAGAGATGTGTAGAAGATTCCCCTTAATTATTCGGCAGAGTACTGTTTGTCATGTAAGGAAGCTCCCTGAGGCTATAGGAAAAAAACACCCTAAAGGATTAGAGGTACCAGCATCCCATACTGTGGACATGCCTGAATGCCCAGAAGGTGAGGAACTGGGGAACACTTGAATAAATAGAAAGAAAAAGGAAGCAAGCCAGGTTTCTACCTTAAGTCTCTGGCTAGAAAAACCAGGTATATGAAATTTAAAATTCAAAATTTGAAATTAAACAAAATCCTCATTTCATTATAAGAAAAATTATCAAGTAAACCAGATATTCTAAATATATAAAGAACTCTCAAAACTTAAGAAAACACAATAAAACAATGGACAGATATTTGAACGGATACTTCATCAAGAAAGATACATGGATGGCAAATAAGCATGTGAAAAGATGCCCAACATCATTAGTCAAAATGCAAATTAAAACCACAATGAAATTATAGTAGAGATTTACTAGACTATCAAAATTTAAAAGCTAGACCACACCAAACACCGGCAAGGATGTGTAAGAAGAACTCTCATGGGTTAGAAGGTTTAAACTCATTTTGAAAATAGTGTACAGTTTCTTAAAAAACTATGATGAGTTTATGTGGAATATTACACAGCAATAAAAAGTAATGGACTATAATACATGTAACGGTGTGAGTGAATTTCAAAATAATTATGCCGAATGAAAGAAGATAAACAAAGAAATACATAATCATGGTGTATAATTCTATTTAAGATTCTATAATATGCAAACTAGCCTAGAGTGGTAGCTGATCAGTGGGTGCCCCAGTACTTTGGAAATGGGGAGCGATAGCAGAGAGGAATTGCAAAAGAACATAAGCGAATTTCTGAGGTGATATATACTCAAAATATATCACAAAACTATCAGTGGATAGTTTTGTGGATATAAGCGCATCCCAAAATTTATTTAGTTTACTAAATATGTGTGGTTTATTGCATGTCACAATTATGTTTACAAAGCTGTTAAAAAATCGTGGGTTATGTATTATAGGACACTTCAACTAGTGCTCACATCTGCCAAAATATTGTATATACAATATCTCTTTTCTGTCTTTGCAAATGTTCACTTCTGTGTCCAAAGTATACTCACAATAATAATTTACTAATCATACTCATCACAACATAGTCAATCTAAGTATGTGTTTAGACTTCATATCAAAACCGCAATTTCTAATTTAAAAAAATCACAAAGAAAGAAATTCTAAACTTTGACTTTGGGAAAACAACCCATTCCAGGGGAGTCAAAGCATTTGATATTTTCAACATTTAACACGAGCTCCTTAACTTCAATGTCTTTGTTCAGTGAAGACTAAAACTCTGCTGAGTTTCAAAATGGTCTTCAGATATGCTTTCTTTCCATCAGCTTCACTAACCCACTTACCTATTGATTCTGGATGCATGTGTTTCTTAATGGTTCTCTAACAGTGAGTGCAGTCCTTTCGGTAGAGAGTGTGGTTGATCTGTGTTCCTCTAAAACCCAGAGGCATACCTGCTGGTTAATGGTGTCCAGTCATCAAAAAAAAAAAAAAAAATATGGTGTCCAGTCATCAAATGAGCAGATGCTGGCCTAAAGTAGAACTCTATGAATCTTAGTTTTGTCTCTTTTAAAGAAGTTGATTTGTGGCATGGCCATAGTTCTCTAAGCTTCAATTTCATCATCTTTAAACATAGTATAACTGTAATTCCGACAACATAGACAACATATGCAAAGCAATTCACGTAGTACCTGACATATGGTAAGTTTTTTGACAGGTGAATGTTTATAAAAGTTATTATCATTATTTTGACCAATAATTAAAAACAAACGTTAAAACATGAGACATCACATTATAGAAACTTAGAACCAAACCAAAAAAATAATAATGATCATGAATATAATGCCATCATTTTTCACTAGGTTATGTTTTTGGAGTTCTTTGTTGTTGTTTTTTTTTTTTCAGTCAAGTAAGTATGAACATTAAAACACTGGTAAAAAGGTTAGCTTCATAGAGAAGATTTTAAAACTTTACAAAAGGAAGTAAAAATTACACACTCTACAAACCATGAACTCAGCATTCCCCAAAGTGTACTTGGTGAAAATATAATCCTACAAAATACCCTGTGAAAAAAGGAGTCCTATGGTCAAATAAACTCCGAGAATATTGCATGCTTTATGTTCCTTTGGGGGATTCACAATACAAATGGTACAGTAAAGAGTCTGGGAAGTCCTGCAGTTAAAAAAAAAAAAAAAAAAATGTGTTTCACTTTGTTTGACCCAGTGTTTTCCAAAGTTTCCTGACCACAGAGCTCTGTTTTCATATAAAACCTATGATTATTCCTCTTTGGGAAAAGTTACCTTAAATATTAAAACTTTTGATTCTTCTATGTTTTTCTATTATGATAAGAATAATGAAAACATTTCTCTCAACTGTCAACAGTCCCTGATCTTGTAAACAGATTTTCAGGGTCTGGTTAAGTCCCCATAGCTTCCATCACAGTGGCAGCTGTCTTCTACCTCAGTGTCTTCCTTGCTTGGCTACCAAAGTAATTCCCCAGAGGTACCTACCTCTCTTAGGTTCTTCTCACTTCCAAGTGACTTGTCAGAATTCAGAATAGAAAGAAAATGCAGTGTCACCTGCATCTACACAACAGCATTGGGGATCCCATTAATTGTCTTTCTACTTCTAAGAAGAGCAATTCTTTCTTTTTTTAAAAAAGGAATTCATCTAATTTCCAGTCACTCCATTAATGATCAGGAACTTGAAATTTGCAATACTTGATTCAAGGACATTCACTGGGAATTACTACAGCAGGTTGTGTCAGTTATCTATTGTTATGTTAATGTTGTGTATCAAACCACCCTACAATTCAGAACCTTAAAACAGTAAGTATATTACTACTCACAGATCTGTGGATCAGCTGGACAGTTGTGACTTCTGCTAGGTTCACTCACAGACCTACCATTAGCTGTGTTGGAGAGGGTCATTCTTCTAATATTGGCTGATCAAGTGTTCGGTCGCTGCCAGGAATTGGTGGGTCTAGCTCTTTATGTATTTGTCACATCCTTCCAGCAAATCAGCCCAGGATGTTCATATGGTGAGACAGAGGTCTAAGAAAAAGAAAGTAGAAGTGTATAAGGCCACTTGAAGGGTAGGCTAGGAACTAATAATTATTTATGCTGTATTTGACTTGTAAAACAAAGTTACAAAGCCTATCAACATTCAAGCAATTGTGACATCAACTCCACCTTTTGATGAGAGGATCTCAAGGTCATATTGAAAGGGTGCAGTTTTAATGAGGGTTGAAGAATTGGGGCCATGTTTACTATCAGTCTACAACTATTCCACTCTGTTCTCAATTTCATATGCTTCTCAAATGAAAATTACACTCACTCCACTCCCTCCCAAGGCTCCCCAAAGTTTCTTCCCATTATCATATTGTCATAGGTTATCATAGGTTTTAAGATACCTACATCAAGTCTAGATAAGGCTCTTCAGATGTGGCACATTTCAATTAGAGACTTATAAACCAAAACACAAGTTATTTGTACTTAAACATTTGCATTCAGCATACAAGGGCGAGAACAGGAAAATTACAATAGTGACAAGGACAGGAACACTGCATTAAACAGCACTGTCATTCAAGAGACAAGGATAGGAGGCATCCAGAGCTCTCTGTACCTTAAAACTTCTGAAATCTAACTGGGTAAATGTTGAAGGTGCTCTAACACCGGAAGAAGAGAATGTCCCCAGATTTGGCATCCATTCTGCCCCTAATACAGGGTTCCTAGTCCATCCTTTCCAGTTCCTGAGGCCTCCTTCCTTTTCCATCTCTCACTTTACCCATTCTGAATAGATCAGGGGAACTTATATCCTCCTGAATATCTTTTTTAGTGGACTTTCTCTTCTGAGGAGGATGGGGACTCTGAAGTGTTTGTACATCTTGAATAATCTCAGTATCCTTGGAGCCAGGATGATGAAGCCACTATTGCCTGTACAACTCCTGAAAACACTTTTGTGGGCTTTCAAATAATGTAATTTGCATCTGTTCCATTCAACAAATTCTTTCTAATCACACTCACTGGGGGCATATTAGATAATTGTGGGAGACACTCTTTGTTCCTACCAGCCCTTTCGTCTACCTGAGGGGACCAGTTAAGCACTTTCTTAATTCCTTCAGAGGTCTTAACAAAGTGTCTTAAGCCATATTGATGATTTGATCTAGGCCTGGAGGCTATATTTTACTTTGATAATCTCTTCCTGACTGGAGGGACCACAGATGAGAAACTGTTCTTTTTGCAACCCATAAGTCTCTCTCTCATATTACTTCTAAATTCTACTTTGGAGATGGCCAGGCTTTTCTTAGTTCATCACTTTCTTGCTGTACCATACACAATTAAGAAAACCCAACTGACACTCTCAACATTCTGCCTGGGGATCTCCTTAGGCAAATCCAAAAGTTCATTAGATACGTTTTCCATCTTCCAAGTCACTGCAGGAAACAGTTTTGTCAAGTCTTTTGTGATGACATTACATGGATCATCATTTTTTCAGACTCCAATTACAATTCCTTACCATGTTCCCCATCCTTGTTCACAATTTGCTTAGCATTTCCTGCCCCCACCTACAACCTGTCTGAACGCTAACACCTTTCAAGTTTCTCTTACCATAGCACCCTCTGTCAAGTATAAATGTCTATCTCAGTTATCTGTGGCTACAATAAATTATATAATAAACTACCTCCAAACTCAATGTCTTAAAATTTATTATTGCTCACAAAGCTATGGATAGGTTTTGCAGTCCTTTTGGTCTTGACTAATAAGTCTGCACTGAGCTATGGGTTGGATTGGTGGTTCTGCTGATCTTGACTGGGGCCTCTCAAATCTATGTAGTTGGCTGATTCTTGGCTACTCTTCTCCATGTGCCTCTCACGTCCCACCAATGTGCCAGTTCAAGTGTGTTCTCAGGATAAAGCCAAGTCAAGAAAAGAAAAGAGAGCAGAAACATTCAAGACTTTTTGAGTCCCACTTCAGCTTGTTAAAATTAGTCAAAGGACAGCCTCAATGTAAGGTGAGGAGATACCATTTCTTAATGAGAAGAGACTCAAACACAGATTGTAAAGCATGCTGATAAAGAGAAGTGTGAGAATTGGGTTCATTTTCACAATCGATCTACTGTACAGGTAAACAAAACTTTGGTATCTTTATCCCGATGTCTATGTTTATTAAAAGAGCTAACTATTATGATCCTTCCTATTAAAAAAAGATAACCTAGTATTTACTCTGATCATGAATGTCATTTATTATACCACAGTAAGTACAAAAAAAAAAAAAAGAAAATACAAAATCACCCAAACTCCAACCAAAAAAATGCCACAGTAATTTGATACTGTTTCCTTTAAAATATTTGCATTTGATATAGATCCACATATATGTGCATACTTAAGTTGACACTATATGTATAGTTCTGTATTCTGCTTTTTTCACTTAATATCATGAACACTGAATCATCATTAAAAAGCATTAAAACATTTAATGTCTTGTTCATAGCTTATGCTGGTTTAAGCCTTCATTACATTCTCCTCTTATTGTATGTTTACAGGTTTTGTCAACTCGATTTTTTAGGTCTAAGAGATAATTTCAAATCTTTCAATATTTCAAATCTTTCAATATTTTTTATCATTCCTACAATTTAAAAAATGATTTTGAAATTATGCTCTGTTAAGTATAGAGAATCACAGCAGATCTTCACTGTGAAATGTAACATCTTTCATAAAAAAATTCTTCTCTGTCATTCTCAATTTTTTTTTATTTCAACTCTGAAATTGGGAATATTTTATGTTTTTTTTTTAAAGTATGTTTGACTCCAGCACTCTGATCTTTATTCTAAATTATCCCCTGCTACTCTTTCTCCTAACACCCTGTTCTTTTCTTTTATAAACCCATCACAATTTTAATTACATATTACTCTGGTAAACTGCCTCAAATATAATGTATTGCTATCTCTGAAAGAAACAAGTGATAAACCAACTCTTTTTCCCTGACCCATTCCAAGCACAAGATAATTAATACCTCCCTTCAGGATAGAACATAGGCTGGTGATAAAATGAAGTAAGTTAGGGTCTAAGCAGCTAGGGACCACTAACACCATCCAGTCTTTGATGATGGTGGGAAGAGTCCTGAAATCTATAACACTTGAAGTTACTAGAGCTACCAGTGTTCAGAAGAAAAGGTAGTAAATTAATAATGCATGAAATGTATGCAGCAAATACAGACCAAATTGCACTGTTGTACAGTTCATAAAGAATATTTCAAACCCCCCGTTACACTTTTCATTTATAAGATAGTATAAATCTAAAACTATCTACGATTACTTTTTTATTCCCACATTTTCAATGAAAAAAAATTCATTTGCAATGAAATTGAATGAACTCTAATGACACTGGGCAGCAATGAACTCTAAGAAAACAAAAATACACGTTAATAAAGAATTAAATAACAATTTTCATTTCTCATGAAATATCATTTTGAACATGTAACATGCACAAGATGTTTACCGACACTCTCCTCTTACAGCTGAAGTGATATAAGGATATAAAAACCAGAAGGCACAAATATGTTAAAGGATGATCCATCTGTTATTTCAAAAGATAGTAATAACTATTTTATTTAAGAACTCTAGGATGGAAAATAACAATTTAACATACATAGTTTCAAAAGGTATGTTTACTTATCACTCTATAAAGCATAACTTTTCATTTAGATCAAACAATTTCTACATTAATTTTTGGTTTTTCTGTTTGACATTGTCATATATAGACAAAAAGTAAAACTATAACTATTAATAGGTTATCAGCATTAGAATTCTACAAAGGGTTGAAGAATACTAGATTTTTATCAAAGTCATAGATGTTTTAAATAAAAAATAAGTTCATTCCTATAGTGTTTTGATATCTTTTATATAATATAAAGATTTGTAATCGCATTCAGTTGAAGAAAAACATTTGACATTATTATGAATGCTACTATAAATTTGGCTCAAAAGTTAAACATTAAAGTTAAAATTATTTTTATTATTAAAGTTAAAATTATTTTTATTATATTTTTCTGAAATAAAAATCCAAGTTTTGATGGAACACATTGTCATATCAGTGCTCTTTGTAAATTAAAAAAAGCTTTGTAGTAGGATGCTCTTGGAATTAGTTTTAGTAATTAGATAGAATTCATAATTCTTCCCCTAAAGCTACAACATCCTACCAATATAAATGGGCCCTATAGTTAACAAAATTCCCTCTCTGTCTCCTCCTCTCTTTCTCTCTCCCTCACTATTTTTAAGTGGATAATTTGATAATCTATATAAAAACTGAATGAAATCAGAAAGCCCTATGATTTTATAGCAATGTAGTTTGACAACAGTTAAGAATCATAAACGAACTTATTTAAAAACATATTTGTCTTATTTGCCAAAGAAAATTCTCTACATAAAGAAAAAAAAGTGGAAACCCTGGGTGGCGCAGCGGTTTGGCGCCTGCCTTTGGCCCAGGGCGCGATCCTGGAGACCTGGGATCGAATCCCACATCGGGTTCCTGGTGCGTGGAGCCTGCTTCTCCCTCTGCCTATGTCTCTGCCTCTCTCTCTCTCTCTCTCTCTGACTATCATAAATAAATAAAAATTTTAAAAAAAAAGAAAAAAGTACATGGGAACTTATTTCAGATGGAATATTTACACATTTAAATAAAAAGGTAGTATTTACAATAATCTCCATTTAACAGCATGGTTTCTGAATTTACCAGGTACTTTAACTATAGTGTATTTTTTAATTAAAATATTATAATCTGCAAAGATGACTGAATTGACTATTAATATTTTAAATGTATTACTCAAAATATTTAACTTTCAAGATTGCTGATTTTACAAAAAACACTAAGACTTATTACAGATTATATTCTTTATAATATAAATATGTCAATTCTTTGACAGAGGTGCCTTGGTGGATCAGTTCATTAAGCAGCTGCCTTCAGCTCAGGTCATGATCTCAGCGTCCTGGAATCAAGCCCCAAATCTGGAGCCCTAGCAGGAAGTCTGCTTCTCCCTCTCTCTCTGCCCCTCCTCCTGCCTGTGCTGTCTCTCTCTCTCTCAAATAAATAAATCCTTTTCAAAAAAGAAGTATACTTGAATACAATATTATATTAGTTTTAAGTATACAACATAGAGATTCAATATTTATATACATCATGAAATGATCACCATGAAATGTCTAGCTACTCTCTATCACCATACAAATTTATTACAATACTATTGACTATATTCCATATGCTGTACAGATTAAATTCTTTATCAGAAAAGGTGGCATTGTATTAGAATCAGGAATAACTGAAAAACTGAGAAAAGTATAAATATGCACCAAGTAAAGTTATTTTGCTCATGATAGTTTTTAATGTTTGCATACTCAATCTGAAGGTTTTTTTTTTTTAAATCATGCTTTAATGTACAAAAATATGTTACTTTTGATTTTTTTTAGAAATAACTTAAAATATTTGGAAAAAATTTTGCTTTTACAATATGATAAAATCAATTCCCTGATCAAGAAATATTTTTAAAATTGCATAATTATTTTTAGTATGCCTTTCACTCAGTAGTGTTCTGGTTTGGATGATTAATTAAATGGTCTCCTTACCTATGCATCACTAAAATAAGTCCTCCAGCTTCCACTTATTTATTCCAATTGGGTTTAATCAATAAAATGAACTTGATTTTTGTGGCTGGGTTCTGAGAAGAATTATCAAGCCAAAAACTTATTTGAGAAATCTCGTCCCTGTGTGTCATACTTTCATTGGTCTGGACTTTAAGGGTGTTGCTTTGGAATCACTGCATCTCATCATATCCTAAATAATTTCCTTCAATGGAAGGAATTTCCTTCAATTCACATTTTCTGACACCTGCACACTTCAAAAACGCTGGATAAAATAGTCTTTTTACACAAAGACCCTAAAATGGGAGGCTTTATTTCATTATACAGGCAATCCTCACTTTGCACAGTAGTGTGAGACCATAAAAATGAACATACACACTAAAGCCATGCAAAGCGATCTTAAATAATTAATGGGGAAAATTATGATTGTGCTGTGACCTATAAAACTTGTTTTCAAAACCTTAAAAACTCTTATTGTCAGTTATAAATGCATAGGGATAAGAAAATATATATAAATAATATTTATTTTGCATACTCTAACTTACAGCATAGAGATTTAAAGTGTTTTATGCCTTTGTAAGAAAAAATTATCAGGAGTAGTTTGAACAGTGTTTGCCTTTTCTTTTCAACTTACAATTTACCATGTGGAATCAGCATCTTTTCCACATCTAGCTGGATTTGCATAATTCTAAATTTGGATTAGCTCCCAACATTTTATTCTTTGCACTTTCAGTGTTGTGAGAGATTTCAGATAGCTCCTTTTAATATGAGGATTTTGCTAGTGTCACCCTCCTCTAGGACATCTTCACCCTGTTCGTCACAATCACTTTCTTCTTTGGGGTTAATATGTTTGTCTTCACTAAGTTCTTCTGCATGCATATTTAGAATCTCTACAACAGTGGCAGGGTCAACATTCCCATAGATAGCTATTTCTTTTAGACCTCCATTGACATTCAATCCAAATTTCATTTCAGAATTAAAACATTTCAACTTTTATGCTGCACTTTTCTTTGTGGTCCATCCCTAAAAGACTTCAAAACAAGAGCCATTTATAGATTGTAGATAATTTAACATTACCTGGTGAAATGCAAAAGGTGGGCCTTGTTGATTGCCTAAACATTATTCTACTTCAACACAAAAGATTCACAGAATTGTATGAAAAACGAGAATTTCTACATCAGAGGAAAAAAAAAAAAGACAAGGTGGAAAAGACAGAAGGAAGATCCAGCGAAGTAATGTTTCATTCATTTGAACTGTGTAAATCCAGTTGTTGAGCTAATTCTGGAAAGCATGCCCCCTTTGTGTGATTTTTTTCACAAATCCAAACTAGGTAAAGTACAAGTGCTGGAGGCAACTCACCTATGGTTTAATTACAATGAATGATTAGCTTCTCAGAAGGCAAATTTTTATCTCAGGGCAATCTGTCAATCAACTCAAGTTTTCTTGTTGCTTTCTTTTCCCATCTTCTTTCTTTCCCCAAAGAAGTAATTCATTGACAACAACTCAAGTTGCTGAAGTCAGCAGTTAACATTTTGAAGAACATCCAGATCTAGCATTTTATATATGTCTAGGCTTTATAGCCAGTCTCTAACATTGGGGGGTGGGGGTGGAAAATGAATGAAGAGGAGCTATATAAATAGCAAAAGGAGTAACATCTTCCAAGAAAACTGCCAAAGATAGCATATCAAATTCATCTCTCTGGACATTCTGTTCATTCTCTTTCATTTCCACCAAGGCATCTCCTCCCTACAATCATTCGATAGAAAAGGAAACACAGCCATGAAAATGAAAGAATTGTGATCCCATTCAATATCATTGTCCAGGCAGATAAAGTACTGCTGGAAAAAAAGAACTCGAAGAGCTTTTCCATGATCTACAAGGTTTAATTTGTAATCGATGTTTCTTTCCTCCTTACCACGGCCTGATCTACTTTTTTTTTTTCCCCAGCATAACATCTTTGAAATCCCTAGCTCATTATCAGTTATCTATTTTTCAATTAATCTACAACTAGATGTTTTATGTTCACTTCTAAGAAAATGTTTCACAATCCTTGCTGCGATATTGTTTCTTGCCCACAGTTATATGATAAAATAATCCTTTGATAATATTTACCAAGTATATTAATAAATCAAATAATTGGTGAAAATAGTATTTTCATTAATTCCTTGATTTAAGGAAAATACTAAGAGAAAAATTGGTGTTTCTTCCTTAATTCAGCAACTTCCAACTTGCCAACATTACAATTTTGTCCTACGGCTACTTTAACTGGTGTTTCACTTGCAATCCCATGATGGAAATCTGTCTTATACAACCTGCATCCTATATACTAATCACTGGTAAAAATGAAAGTCCATTTCTATCAAAAGCTTCAGCTTCCTCTCATGCTCTGGAGCCCTTTCTAGATAGACTTCACTTCAGCAATTATCTCTGCTGGGTCACCAATTTCTACTTCTCTGGTTGGGCATTCCATTAGCATAAAAATCTATACTGTCTTCCAATCTAAAGAAACACCTTCCTTAACACCACACTATCTTTAAACTACTGGCTTCTGTTCCTGTTCTCCACAGCGCATTAAAATGACACAGAAGAGCGTTCCACATGGAAGTCCACTTTCTTATGCTCTCTTTTTTTGAAATTAAAGGCCTTATTGTTTTATTTAGCCAGGAAAAAAGAATGGGTGAGGAAAATTTAGATTTGTTAGACGAGCAACCAGAATTGTCTTCTACATACTCTAATGCATAATGACTGTTTCTGAATATACCATGTTTGTTTGAAAATAAATGTGTGTTATCTTTTCTGAGGATACGTCTATATATCTACGCATACACACATATGATATACACATACACACAGAAGCTTGGCTTTAGGTATTTTGTAACTATGTACGTAAAAAAGTTCATGACTGTCACATCACCTTGGTGTACTGCTATTTTTGCCACTATGAAATATTTCCCTTTGCCCCACATAAATCATTCACTTTGAAATTCTATTTTGTCTGATAATAACATTTCTTCAACTCCTTGCTTTTGATTAATATTTGCTGGCAATACATAATTCTACCCTTTTGCATTCAATCTTTTTTATGTATTTTAATTTCAAGCATGGCTCTTATATAGCAAGTGAATTTGGGTTTGGGAATTTTTAACATATTCTAAGAATATCTGTATTTTAAGAATATCTGTATATTAATAGTGGAATTCATTCACTAACACTTTTACAATTAATGAATGCTTATATGTATTCTGCCATTTTACTTTATATATTCTTTTTATTATTTTTTTAAATCCATTTCCTTTCTCTCTCACTCTATTCGACTGATCCAGTAGTTTCTGTTATTATTATGTGTTAATATTTTTCCTTTTATTCGGGAGTTACACATCCTTTTTCTTTTCTGTTACAGGCAACCCTTAATATTTAACACATATAATTAAATCTCTTGAATACATTAGAAGCTGCTACATAGCACACTGGAACATCTGATATTTCAGTATAATTTTTACATTATCATTAAAAAATCATTTAGTCTCAATTATAAGTTTACTTGTTTCTTTACATACCACTGTTTCTTGATACCAAAATCTTGCCTATTGTAGATTTTTTAAATTAAAATTTACTTAGGACACCTTCAACTAAAACACAAAAAAAGGTCCATGTGCACTAAACTTTCTTATGCCCTTTCTGTTCCAAAATATGCCTATTACTCGCTCACTCTTGAAAGAACTTTAAATTTTAATTTTACTTAAGATAGTTGAAGATTCATATTTTGCTGATGCCAATTTTATTTCCTTCTTGAAACTATTTTTAAAATAATTTTTAAACTCATTTTAGATCTACATAAAAATTGTGAAGACAATACAAGGAGTTCCAAATATACCAGCCCCAGCTTCTCTTATGTCAAGAGGTTAGCTAAGCTACTCCATGGGACTGATGCTCTGTGTCCATTTTGTTTGGCCAAGCAATCTGCAGTGATCCTAAACAGACACTAACCTCCTCATATAAGCACATGCCCTGGATAGCAGCCCAGAGAGTCACAAGCAATGTAAGTTTATGGTATGATTTCTCCAACAGTTCTTGTAATCAAGTTTCCCCTTCCTCCCAGCATCTTCCCTTTATGGCCCTTAGATAAGATCCCCACATGTCTTATCATAACTGGTTCTTTTAGTTTGAATTGAGCAATCTGGCCCTAGCCTGAGAACCCCAAGGCCCTAAAGCCACAGACGCCAATAAAGGCATGTGCCCCAGATCCAGCCTGTCTGCACTTTGCCTTGGTCTCTCCATGCAGCCCCTCAAGAGATACTGTGTATTTCCTCCAGGACCTGTGAATAATAACCTCTATTTCAGTTTCCTTTGTGCTCTGTTATTGAACTGCTCAACATCCAACATCCTGCATTTCACATAACAGGTATTAAAATGACAAATTCATAACAAATTATTACCATCTTATACCAGTATTGGACTGTTATCATAATTAATGAGCAAATATTGATATATTTTTATTAACTAAAGTCTGTATTTTATTAGGATTGTCTTAATTTTTACCTAATGTCCCTTTTCTGTTCCAAAGTCCTACATGATACTAGTTTTCATCTTTTCTTAGGGTCTTCTTGGCTGTAACAATTTCCCGGACTTCCCTTGTTTTTGATGCCCTTCAGTGTTGAGGCAAGGCAGTTAGGTATTTTTTAGAACATCTCTCAGTTAAGGTTTGTCTGATATTTTTGTCATGATCAGTCTGCGGAATAGGAGTTTGGGGGAGGAAGACCATAGAAATGTAATGCTATCCTCATCACATCATGGCAAGGATATACATGATCTATCAATGTGACTGATCACTGCTGATGTTGGCCTTCAACTCCCGGCTGAATTAGAGTCTGTCAGATTTCTCCACTGTAAACCTACTCTGATATTTTTCCCAAGCTTATTGTACTCCTTAGAAGGAAATCATTATCTGCAGCCCATTCTTAGGGAATGGGGAGCTATGCTCCAATTCCCAGAGTTTGGAATATATACATTCATTATTTGGAATTCTTCTGGGAAGGAAAATGGTCTACTCATTCCCATTTATTTATTTTCTTATTTAATTGCTTATTTATATCAATATGGACTCCTGAATATTTATTTTTTGCTTTGGATTATAATCCAAACTAATTTAAAGGCATTCCAGACCACTGCAATGAAGCATACATTGCAAAAAAATAAGTCAAATGACCTTTTTAGTTTCCCAGTGCATATAAAAGTAATGTTTACACTATACTATAGTCTTTTACATGTACAATAGCCTTATGTCTAAAAACATGTATACCTGAATTTAAAAAAAATACATTGCCAAAAATGATAACATCATCTGAGTTTTCAGCAAATCATAATCACTGATCACAGATCACTGTAACAAATGTGATAATAATGAAAAAATTGAAATACTGCAAGAATTATCAAAATGTGACAGAGACATGAAGTGAGCAAATGCTATTGAAAAAGAAATAGTGCCAACAGACTTGTTTGACACAGGATTTCCACAAACCTTCAATTTGTTAAAAAAAAAAGGAAGAAAGAAAAAGAAGAAAGAAAGAAGAAAGAAAGACCAAAAGAAAGAAAGAAAGAAAGAAAGAAAGAAAGAAAGAAAGAAAGAAAGAAAGAAAAAGAAAGAAAGAAAGAAAGAAAGAAAGGAGAGAAAAAAGAAAGAAGAGAAAAAAGAAAGAGGGGAAAAAAGAGCAATATCTGAAAAGCACAATAAAACAAAGCCTGATGAAATGAGATCAGCTTGTATTCATTTTATTGCTCATTTTTTTTTCCCCAGCTTTGGACTCTGGGAGCTCTTTCAGTTAGTACCTGCGTCCCTTTGACATGTCCCCATCATTTGTGGGTTTTGTTGTTAATTTGTTTTCTTTAAGTGTGCACTCTTCCATACTTTCTGGTATTACAAAATACCAGACTCATATCTTTCCTGCTTCAGTCCTAGAATCAATCATTGCTCCAAGGATGGTTGGTTCCTTTTTATTGGGGATTGACATTAGAGCTTTTTTTTTTCAATTTTTATTTATTTATGATAGTCACAGAGAGAGCGAGAGAGAGAGGCAGAGACACAGGCAGAGGGAGAAGCAGGCTCCATGCAGGGAGCCCGACGTGGGACTCGATCCTGGGTCTCCAGGATCGCGCCCTGGGCCAAAGGCAGGCGCCAAACTGCTGCGCCACCCAGGGATCCCAGGGAATGATATTAGAAACCAAGATCTGTATGCTAAATACAGAGTACAGTTACTCCTGGAGTTGATTGCTTCTAGGCCCTTTCATTGGCATGGCAAAGAAATATGTATGTGCATATTAACCCATGTATAGACATAAATCTATATATTTCTATATGTAACTATCTGCACGTATCTTAAGCTAAATCAAACCTGAGTTCATACAGGTATATTCAACTCTAATTCATATCATGTAAATGTTAAACTCCTTTAACAGCAAGAAATTTGCCCCCATCATCCACCCTCCACTTCCTTAATTGTTTAATTCCATTACATATAGAAAACAGTAGCAGAATTGTTAACCCAGATTCTGATAGAAAACTATCAACCAGGGTACAGTATTACACACAGCTCTTTTTTTTTTTTACTTTAATTTTACGAATTCCACTCATTTTTAAAGTTAATTAAGATTGGGATGCCTGGGTGGCTCAGTGGTTGAGTGCCTGCTTTCGGCCCAGGGCTTGATCCTGGAGTCCTGAGATCAAGTCCCACACTGGGCTCCCTGCATGGAGCCTGTTTCACCCACTGCCTGTGTCTTGGCCTCTCTGTGTGTGTGTGTCTCTCATGAATAAATAAATAAACAATCTAAATAAAATAAAGATAATTAGGATAAAATTTATCCACCACATTCTTCAGTGAGGTTGTTTCATACATTTATATTACAGTTATTTTGTCACATTCTGCATACTATTCTGGGAGCCTCCAATTTTTTTAAAATCTGCATATACTTAAGTTCGCTCTTAGTGCTGAAAAGTTCTATAGATCTTGATAAATGCATAGTCATTATCTACCCTTGCAGTCAGATACACAATTGTTTTACTTGTCTACAATTGGCCTGTGTTTCAGCTATCCAACCAACTCCCTAACCCCATGGGAACTGTGGCAGGAAGCATATATTACATAGCCTTCTAACAGCCTTCAGACTGTCTGTTTTCACTTGGCACTAACGTGTTTGAGATTCATCCACTTACTTTAATAGCCTGATTGCTCATTTCTTTTTACTTCTGGATAATACTCCACTGCATGGATGTACCACAGTTTGCTTATCCAGTCATCAATTAAAGGACACTTGGCTGTTTCCAGGTCTAGATGATTACGAATAAAGCTGCTATAAACATTCATGCGTAGGTTTTGGGATGGATATGTTTTCAAGTCAGTTCAGTAAATATCTAGTGGTGTGATTCCTGGATTGCATGATAATTCTATGCTTAGATCTATAAACTGCCAGAATATATTCTAACATGACTTTTTAGTTTTATAAGAAATTGTCAAACTCCTTCCTCCCTTCCTTCCTTCCTTCTTTCCTCCCTTTCTTTCCTTCCCTCCTTCCTTCGTTTCTTCTCACCAAATTATTTTCAAAAGTAGTTTTCCAGTGTTGCATTCCCACAAACAAGAAATGAAAATATTTGTTGGTCTGCATCACTGCCAGTAGTTGTCAGGTTTTTGCACTTCAGCCATTCCAACAGGTGTATAGTGGTATCTAACTATTGATTTAATTTACAATTATCTACATATAAACAAAGTTGAGTACCTTTATATATGTTTATGTGTTATCTGGTGTAATGTCTGTTCAGATCCTTAGCTCATTTTTAATTGCTTGTTTGTTTTCCTCATGTTAAGTTTTAACATCAATTTTTCTTTTGTGGATTGTGTTTTTGATGCTATATCCAAAAATTCATCACCAAACCCCAGTCATGTAGATTTTTCTCCTATAATTTCTTCTATATGTATTGTAGGTTTGTGTTACATGTAGAAGTCTATGTTCTATTTTGATTTAATTTTTGTGAAAAATGTAAGGTCTATATGTAGATTCTTTTTTTTTTAACATATAAATAGGATTTTTCAGCACCATTTGTTGAAGAGACTATCCTTTCTCCATTAAATTACCTTTCCTCCATTTTCATAGATTGGTTGCTTATACATGTGTGAGTATATTTCTGGGTTCTAAATCCCATTCCATTGGCCTATGTGTCCATTCTATTGCCAGTACTACTCTGCCTTGACTACTACAGCTTTATAGAAACTTGGAAATTTGGAAACTTTTCCAATTTGTTCTTATACAGAACTGGGTTGCCTATTCTTGGTACTTTACCTTTCCATATAAACTTTAGAATTAGCTTGTCAATATGTACAAAAAAGCTTGCTGGGATTCTGACTGGGATTATTTTGACATTATAACAATTCATGTGTACTTCAAGTATCTTATAAGAAAGTATCCCCAAATCTGCCATCTTGTCTCTTATGACATTTCTGTTATTCTTTCCCTTATCTACAAGCTATAATCACCTAATACATTGTTATTACAACTGCCTTAAAGAAATGTCTTTTAGGTCAATTAAAAAAAATAAAAGCTTTTGTTTTACTACCATTTATTATCTTCTGATACTCTTTTTTTTTTTTAATTTTTTTTTTCTTCTGATACTCTTATATAATTTTCCTCCTCCCTGAACAATTTCTTTATGCTTCTTTGCAGAGTGGTCCTGCTGGCAATAAATTCTTTAAGTTTTTATTTGAGAAAAATCTTTATTTCACCACTTCTAAGAGATAACTTCATTAGACATAGAATTCTAGTTTTGGTAGATATTTTCTTTCAACATTTTAAATATTCCATTCCATTGTCTTTTTGTCTGCATGTTTTCTTGTTAGAAATCTTTTGAATTTCTTATTCTGACTTTTCTATAGACATTTTTTTTCACCTGACTTCTTTCAAGATTTTTAATAAGTACTCTTTTTTTGTTTTCTTCACTTTGGCTGCGGTATGCCTGGGTTTAAAAAATTTTCATCCTTTCTGGTTTTCTTGGTCTTTCTGTATCTATGTTTTGGTGTCTATTATTAATTTTATAAAATTGTCAGCCATTACTACTTGAAATATTGTTTCTGCTCCATTCTCTATGTCTTCCTCCTCTGGTATTTAAATTATGTGTGTGACACATTTTAAAAATTTTCTGCAGTTGTTGGATATTCTGTCTTGCCACCTGGATTTTTGAGTTCAGTTATTGGGAGCTTATAGTGATCCTTTGGTGATGTCATTTTTCTTGATTATTCATGTCCCCTGGAGTTTTGCATCTATCTTTATGCATGTGAAGTCGCCATCACCTCCTCCAATCTTTATTATTTGCCTTCAGGTGAGAGGTAGTTTTTATTGGTCCTGCTTATATTCTGGAGCTTTCTCTGACCTTGTATGGACACACCAGCTTGACATTTCTTGTTCCCACTTGTGGTAGAATTCTTAAGCTTGCATGTCTTACTTCAATCTTACAATGCATCAGGCTAGTTGTGGATAATCTCTCCTTACTCCCTCCCATGTCCCCATCAAAGGTGGTGCTACAGCTCAAGGCTATGGTTTTTCCCTTCCCCTATAGACCCTGTCTTGTTTTCTACATATATTCCCTGTCTACCGAGTCTATTCTCACTGTCACCCTTGAGAAAGTATGCATAAGGAGCTTGCCACAGAGAAGAGGGAGGTATGGGTTTGGCACCTGGGGCATTAGGAATGCCTGGGGCCAGTTGGAGAGATGTTCTGATGAAGTTTTGCCAGCCACTTATAGGTGCTCTTCTCGCTGAAGTCTAGAACACGGTCAGCAGGAACTGTCATTTTAATGCCCTCTAAAACTCTTATCTGCCTCTTTCTTAACCTTCTCCCTGCCCCATCCTTCCCCCCTCCCCCTCATCATACAGCTCTTGCTTTAATATTCTGGGAGACGAATAGGTTTCTTTAGCAGTGTCATGAACAACTGGGGAAACTGAATGGTCACTCATCACTCTTCCTTCTCCCTGCAGGAGGGATCCCCAGCTTCCTCTTTTTGTAAGCTGTGCCACCTTCCAGAGAGGAGAGATGCTGGCAAAGTTCCTCTTGCCCAGTCCAGTATGTCCAAACTTTTTTTCTTCAGTGGACTGTTAGAATTTCTCCTTTAGAAACTGAACTTATACAAAGGATCTCATATCTGTGGGCATCCAATGAAGTCAGCATTTGCCAGGTGCCATGGTCAAGGGAGGAATACATTTCTGGTGGTTCATAGTCCACACCAGATATGTCTTCCTATAATCCAATGCACAAGTGGGTGATACTCCTCATATGTCTCTTGGCACACAGTGCTGGTCCAACTCCCACAAAGGAATTTTTCTTCCTGGATTGATGAATTTTAGATGTTAAGGAGGAATAGAAGCAAGGCACAACTTATACTGCCATGATATTGATATCATTCCTACAACCAGTTTTGTTGATCATATATTATCTGTAATTATTTATTATAATGTAAATATCTCTAACTTGAGGCACAAGGATTTTTTTTTTAAGATTTATTTATTTACTTGAGAAAGAGAGAGCATACAGGCATGCAAGTGGGGGGAGTGAGAGAGAGACAATCTCAAGCAGACTCCCCACTGAGATGGAGTCTGATGCAGGGCTCAGGGTTCCATCCCATCACCCATGAGATCAAGATCATGAGCCAGACACTTAAACAACTGAGCCACCCAGGTGCTCTGAGGTACGAGGATTTTTAAACTCAAAAGTAACTGCCCCAAGCTTTCT
This sequence comes from Canis lupus baileyi, assembly GCF_048164855.1. Taxonomy (NCBI): domain Eukaryota; kingdom Metazoa; phylum Chordata; class Mammalia; order Carnivora; family Canidae; genus Canis; species Canis lupus. The sequence continues at coordinate 77,248,673 of NC_132841.1, read as the reverse complement.
AAAGAAATATTATCTGCTAACTGTGACCCTATATATAGGATCCTCCCTACAAACTCAGGGAGAGTGGTCATTGATTATAGCACCTCTAGAATCAAAACCCTTTTACATATATCTGTTATCCAGATTATCATTGCCCACAATTCTGAAACTCAGCTATCATGTTTCAGACACTGATACTCCTTCCATCTATAGCTGTGAATCCTGACAGACTATTCAATTTTCACCTACTATTCCCCTGGATATAGTCATTGGATCAGTGCCAACTTAATAGCAAAATTCTATTTTAATATACTGGTAATTAAGAAGGAAACTTGAAACTCAGATTTCTACTGGAAACTTCTCTAACCACCAGGTTAAGTAGATTTAATATGAACCTGTCACTGTAGAAAGCAGAGCACTGAGAATCTAAGAAACTGATCCTTCAGAATTTTGGCGCTACTGAATCAACAACCCTAAACCCGCCTTAACTATGGACTTCTCAGTACTTGAGTGTATTATATATATATACATTATAAAATGAAGAATTGGCTCACAGAATTATGAAGGCCAAGAAATCTCCCCAAGAGCTATAAACTGGAGATGCAGGAGACCTGATGGTACAACCCAGTATGATCCAGTATGATCCACAGGCCTGAGAAGCAGAAATGCTGATGGAGTAAACCCCAGCTCGATTCCAAAGACCTGGGAACTGGGAGAACCAATGGTATAAGTTCCAAACTGAGTTCAAGTATGAGAGCAGGAGAAGACTGATGTCCCAGCTTAAAGACCATCAGGCCCACCCATTTTGGGGAGTGAAAGAACAATTTACTTTACTCCTTCTACCAATTCAAATGTCAGCCTCAATCAGAAACACTTTTACAAACACACTCAGAATAATGCTGACCCAAATATCTTGGTGTCCCTTAGCCCAGTTAAGTTGATACATGAAATTAACGTCACAGCCAGGTTAGTTTGAATTTTCACTATTTGCAGCATAAGGCATTTTAACTAATATACCAGGATTGTCATCTCTGAAGGAAGTAGCATTTTTTAACCAGTTGATGTTTTAAACCCAGTATTTTTGCTATTTATCATTTACTAAAACTTTTTTTAAATTTAAATTCAATAAGCAAGCATTAGTATATCATCAGTTTCAGAAGTAGTGTTCAATAATTTATCAGTTGTGTATAATACCCAGTGCTCTTCACATCATGTGCCCTACTTATGCCCATCACTTAATTACCCATCCCCCCCACCCACCTCCCCTCCAGCAACCCTCCCTTTGTTTGTTTCCTGTTGAGTTGCTCTTGGTTTTTCTGTCTCTCTGATGACTCTCCATTCAGTTTTCCCTCTTCTATGCTGTTTCTTACATCCCCATATGAGTGAAACCACATGATAATTATTATTTCTGACTGACTTATTTCACTTAGCATAATACCCTTCAGTTCCATCTACATTGATGTAAATGGTAGGTATTCATCTAATCTAATCTGTTCCATTTTGTCTTGAATGTGATAGCTATAAAAGTACCTCTTTCATTTTGCAACCAATAATTAATTACTAGAGGAGTTTAATAACAGTGAGAACCATTTCTGTAAGAATTATTAAAGAAGAACCTGAAAAAAAAAGAAAAAAAAACTTAAAAAAAATTAAAAAAAAAAAGAAGAAGAAGAAACTGAAAGAGAGTGAACCAGAGAGTTCTGACACCCTAGGAAAATACATAAATATAGGAGAAACAGGAAACTCAAAATCAAGTCATTTCTCTTTCTCCATTTCTCTGTGTGTGGTGGTGGTGGTGTTGGAGTGGTATGTATGTGTGTGTGTGTGCGTGTGTGTGTGCATCTATGTCTGTGTGTGTTTCTGTGTATGTATGTATAGACACTGGTGTTGGAAGTCAATCATTCTAAAGCTACAATTCACATCAACTGGTGTCTTGCACAGCCAATACTTTACATGGATTTTCTAACATGGTTAGATACAATATTTACATTATAGGACTGGGGGCATTCCTATGATTAATCACAATTAATCACAAGCTTCTCGTCTATAGTTATTCACAGCCCAGTTTACATTTTACTTTTTCAAATTCTAATTAAATGAATGGTTTAAAACTGTATTAATATCTGGCAAAGTTTTTGAGAATGAATATAAGTCAATTTGAACTCTATTGCTACTTTATGAATGATTAAGCCATGTTCTATCAAGGCCTCACATCGAGAAATGAGTGGAAGCAAAGGGTAGTTACCAACTTATTAAAATGGGATTATTTCAATTAATTAGATGTTTATAGGAATTTGTGTAGACAGCGAGCATATTTATTCATGTTTTCTTACATTAGATAGTATCCACCAGAGCCAGGCCCTTGCTACCAGTAGACAGAATATAAGTGCAGTCAGAGGTATGATCTCAGCAGTTTTGAAAAGTAACTCACCCTGAAATGACTTATTAGCTCATTAACACTTCAAGGTGGAATAGTTTTCAGATTAACTAGCTTCATCGAGCACAGAATGGGTGAAGGCACAAATGCATCTGTTCTAAAACAAAATTTCCTTCCTTATTGCAAAGCTGATACATGTTCATTTGAGGATAGTAGAGAACATACAAAAATTAAAGAAACAGAAGTCATCCATAAGCTCACCACATAATATTACTACTCTTAACATTTGGGTGACTATACTCACTTTTTGTTTATTTATGTGCATAAAAATAGAGGTATTTTAAAATTTAATATCACTACTTAGAGGTGCAGGCATTTGATTTTATTTCTTTATAACTGGATTTGTTCACAAATCTTCCTTTTCACATTTGCAGTAGAAAATAAACTTGAATTTTCCATATTAAAATGATGTAGACACTTTTTGTTTAACTTAATCATTTCTGCATTAGATCACTCTCATTATTTCAAAATTTCAACCTCTCCCTCCTTTTTCTTTTCCTTTCTCTCCAAAATATGATGGTGCTAGAGCTAGATGTTTGTCCCCCTAGAAATTCATATGTTAAAACTTAGTCCCTAGTGTGATAGCATTAGAAGAGGGCAGGGAGGGGATGATTTGGTGAGGTGGTTAGATCATGAAGGCAGAGCCGGTGGAAGAGTCCCCACAGCGTTCCTGAGCCTCTACCACCTACCACTAGAAGTCTGTAATCCTGACCATGCTGGTACCCTGAGAGAAGACTTGCAGCCTCCAGAACTGTGAGAAATAAATTTCTGCTGTTTATAAACCACTTGTTTTGTGGTATTTTGTTAGAACAACCTGAGAAGACTAAGACAGATGGCATGGTGGGAAGGCCCCAGCTTGCACAGAGACATGGTCCTTGGCTGAGGGGTCTCCACAGACACGGATTTGAATGTGTGTGTGCTCCTGATGCATCTGCTGCCGATGTTTCCTTGTCACAGGCAACACATGGCAGTTTCTCCTGCAGAGCTCCCTGGTATTATGTCCAGTTGCTGACTAGGTTGTCACCTTGGCCCGTGCTTGAACTCCCATTCAGGTCCTAGTTGGAGCAATCTCTCTGCTCAAAGATATAGATGATTTCCCTGACAAATGGGACACCCAACTATTTTCTGCACCCTCCTCCCTCCCACAATGGGGTACATGATAACTACTTAACTCCTCCATTCCAAAAGTTTTTAAACTCTTCCTTTCTCTCTAGTAACATACACCCTAACTTTGTGAACCTTTCCATACTGATTCTGGGATTAATGATGTGACTTCCTTTGGCCATTGGGATGTTAGCAAATTTAGCTCAAGCAGAGGTTGGAAATACGCTTAGGGGTTGGAGCATGTCCTCTCTCTTGCTGCACTTACTAAGGCCATTATGTGAGTAAGTCTCAGCTATTCTGCTGGAAGACGTGGAGCCACATTGAAGGACCAGAGCTGTCACAGACAACAGCCAGTCAAATGTCAGACATGTTAAGTGAGGCCACCTGAGACAGCAAGCATCCAGCAGTCATCTGCCAACTAATCGCAAAACTGGCAGATGCTTACAGAAGAAAGAGCAAATCTGGTTGGGACCAGACCAAACTGTGACTCACAGGATCAACAGCTAAACAAATGACTGTTGTTTTAAGCCATTTATTGGGGGACAGTTTGTTATATAGCAATAGCTAACTGACAGTCAGAGTGATGGCTATCACAAGTCCTCTCTCTGCCTGGACCTTCAATGCCACCATTTCTATGTTCTACTCTGCTGGTGTTGGAGAAGGTCACTCTGTGGGTCAGCTTCCTACCTGAGTCCCAGGTGGTAACAGATGGACAATATATTCCCTAAGCTGGGTTGCTTTTGAGAGGGAAAAGAGGTGTTATTGATAATTACTGTAGTATAATAATAGGTAAAATTGGGACTGTCCAGGGAAACGGAGATATATGATTTTATAGGTATAAGCAAATTTGCTCCTTGGGTTTCCTTCTAGAATTTCTTTAGTAGAAAAAAAGATTTCTATGCCCCACTGCCACCCATGCCCTTAGGGTTTGCTTTTGTCAGTTTGGGCTGCCATAACGAATCACCATAGATTGAATGGTTTAAATAGAAACATTCCTCAGAGTTCTAGAGTGGGGGAAGTCCAGGATCAAGGTGTTGGCATGGTACAGGTCTGTTGATGGTCCTCTTGCTGATTTGCAGATGGCTGCCTTCTTGCTGCATACACATGGCAGACAAAGAGGAAGCAAGCTCTCTCTGGTATCTTCTCATAAGAGTATTCATTCCATTGTTAAGGCCCTAAATATAATTACCTCCCAACACCATCGCTTTGGGGATTAGGGTTTCATCACATGAATTATGAAAAGACACAAACATTAACTCGATAGCACAGTTCAAACCCAGAAGGCAGAACTGAGATTCAATCATGTGTATGCATCTACACTGTCTCTCTTGATCTCCTTTTTGATTCTGATTCTTTTCCTCTTTCTAGCCCTTAAGTGGCTGAATCAAGTTTATTTTTGTAGCCAAAGAAATACTGTATCTTGGACGGGCTGCATTGTGTACAGGTGAATGGCATGTACTCTGGAGCCAAACCACTTGAATTAAAATACCAGCTCTACTACCATTTGTGTACAACCCTGTATAAGTTAACTAATCTGCTTGTGCCTCAGTTTTCTTACCTAGAAAATAGCAGTAATAAAATAACATCAACTTCACAGGAATTCAACAGCTTAAAATATGAAAAATACTTGCAGCAGTTAATTTCGCCCAGTGTGGAGCATTATGATTTTATGTCCTCCCATGCATTCATCCGTATTCAGTGATTTTTCTCAGGTCTGAGTCCTCAAGGCTCTGGCTTATGATCTTCCATATCAACGTATAGGAAAACTCAGAGAAAAACTTTCTATCTTAACCCTCTAGTTCTTACATATCAAATGTGCTTCGGTTTGCAGATTATTTCTTTGGTAATTGAATTTAAAAACCCTATCTTGAAAGTTAAGGGAAGAACTGAACACTTTTGTAAGATGCTTTCACTCTTCTCCCTAGAGCAAGAAGTTCTCTATCTTGTAGCCTGCTGCTAATGGTGGGAGGGGGTAGGGATTAAAACATAGTTATCAAGAATGGAAAATGACATCAATTATATTTCACAATACTTTTTATATTTCACAATATTATTCAAACATAATTTTTGAAAAATGTGACCATCTACACACTCATAGTAAACTATTTTGCCATTTTACACAATATGTAATTTATAATAATTACAACATAATGGTCATAGAATTTATTCACCAATTTTTGAACCCTAAGAATTGTTTTTATTTCTCTGATGCAAACATTATATAAATGAAAAACCTTTTAGCAAAATTGTACACAAATATGTCTTCAGCATACATTTGCAGAGATGAATGTGCTAAAACAAAAGCCATTTTACATAGTTTGCCTATATACATGCATATGTATAGGCATCCTCAATTTTATGATTAGATACTTTGTTGATCTTTAATTAAGATGACCTTGTATAAATAGTTAGAGTCAGGGGGTAGACTATGTGAAAATGAGTTTTCTGGGTGGCTGGAAACCTGGAACACTTGACCCATCCTCAACAGGGATAAGGTTTTGCTCATGCTTTTAGCTTGAAACCCAAAAATGCTTCAGATGTCTATGAATACTCTTTGTAAGGGCATTTTATTTGTGACTATATAGTCTTCATGAATTTTAATATAAATCAATAATACAAAACAGCATTGGTAAACTTTTACTGTGAAGGGTCAAACAGTAAATACTGTAGGCTTTATAGGTTATATGGTTTTTGTTGCAATTACTCAGCTCTGGAAAGTAGCCTTTGACAATATGTCAATGAATCAGAGTGGCTGTGCTCCAATAAAACTTTATTTATAATATAGTGGTCCAGAGTTAGCCTTTAGCCATAATTTCTTTACACCTGGTATAAAGGAACTGTGCATTAAATAAATGGGCTTTCCCAACCTGTAAAGGCCCAACTCTATACACTTCACTGCGAGGGGATATATATTCTCATTAGGAATTTGGGAACCAAGAACAACTGAACTAATGTACACTATATTTTTCCCACATCATGTGGCTACTCTCTTCTGAGAAATATGAGACTTAATCTAATTCACAATTATTGTTTTGCTGTATGACTGTGTGTTTGTGTGAGAGAAAGAATACATGTTATTGTGTAGCAATAAAAAATATTAAAAAAGTGAAATACAGTTCTATAAGTCAAATCAACTAATATAATCATTAGCTTTATAGGAAAATGCATCCTTCTTATATAACAAAAATATGGTACAGTATATTGATGTTTTTATCTTAACCAATTTGATAAATATTTTAAAAGATAACTTTATCTTTTTGGTTTAATTTATATTTTATAGATTTCTAATACAGTTGAGATTTCTCTTTCTTACAATTTAAACAATTTAATAGGTTGCAATAAGACCTAGACAAATTTATGGTCCTCTTGAAATGACTGGGCCATAGTTTTAACTCAGTATTACTGAGGCCACCTTCCCCCACCCCCAATTAAGATTACCTAACATCTGTCACATGCCTGTAGGCCATGGAGAAGATGGGATTTTAGTGGCAGGAAATTCATTGAGGTCCAATTCTATCTGGTTTATTTTATGTTCCATCTGTTCAGTAGGCCAGAAATGAGATAGTGGATGAGCCCAGGTTCTCTTATTCCTCATGGGCACACTCAGACACTTCCTGGGACACAACTCTAACCTCCTACCTCAAACGTTCCCTCTTGCCACTGAAAGATGAGAGTCTGGGATCCACTCAACACAGACCCAAGGTGACTGGATCATCTGGCCTGCCCCATGAGGTTGCAAACTGTAGTTGAGCAGGTATGGAACGACATGAATAGTAAAGCACTCCAGGTCCCAGGTGCCATTGGTGCTGTCTTGGCATCTGGAATTTCAGATGGCCAAACCCAGAAGAGCTCCATGGGAACATCAATGGGAGACAGGAGACACCAAATAAATTCTATTTAATTCCTCTTCATGCATCACCTCAATAGACTTTGAGGGTATTCAGAAATTCATAGGAATTCTCTTATGATGTTCCTTGAAGCCATGGAGCAGCCAGGCGTGCCTAAGATACTGTAGCCAATTTAGAATTGCACTTCTTCCCTTCTTTTCTACCTAATAAAATTAGGAATTTCCCTCCTAATTAGGGAATTAGGTATTTCCCTCCCTAATAAAATGTTAACACATAAGTTTTTGTCTTTAAACCTGTTTTCTAGAGCAACTGTGCCACGAACGGGTGCATTTGTTTGTATGTGTGAAAGGGAGGGTAATACAATATCCTTTTTGAAAAAACTTTCAAACTTACATTGTTATTTTGGAGAGTGGATTTACCCTAGACTTTGCATATGTTAAATCCCAAATTAATTTGCGTTACACTGCACTCACATGACCCTACCAAAAAAATACCCCATTTCACTCATTTTCTTGTATTACTAATTTTTGTGTGCATGTCAAAGTGGAGGAAGGGTGCACCTGTTTTAAATTTTTTATTTGAAATATAAAACCATGGGGTGACAAAAAAAAGTTTTAAATGGCAAACTCACTTGGCTGAGTTTTTTTTTAAATCAAATATTGATAAGGTAAACACATGGCTCTGATTAACTAATAAAAGACCATTCATTCAAGAATGAACATTTTCTTTAAATTAGCATTTCAGTAAGCAACTTGGCCTTACTCACTGCTTAGGCCATGGTCTCCTTCAAGTTAATTCAATAAATGACTCATATTTAAAGCATCTTCTTTCTCTTATTTTACTTTATAGCACTTATCACCAATTAACATTAGAAATTTCACTTATTATTGCTATTTTAATTCACTGAAGTTTCAGTTCTTTGAATTAGAATTATTAGAATTGCCCTGTTTTGTTTACTGCTATCTTCCCAATGCCTAGAACAGTACATACTTGAAAAATAGTAGGCACCTATTAATCTTTGAAAAATAATGAAAGCTGATTTAGGAAAGAAGAAGCCATGGTCAATATTTAGATGATTATTAATAATGCCTTAGATTTGTAAAACACATCTAAGAAATTTCAGAGGGGTTTTACCTGTATGAACTCAAATATACCTAATAATAACCTTGTAAATAGAAATAACAGCTATTTTTGTGCCTACTTCACAGATAAGGAATCTACAATTTTTAGTTTATGTGACTTCTCTAAGTTAATCTTCTCAGTTATAGGAGGAAGCATGATCTTTCCTGCTTTTTCAGACTTAAAGATTGATTTTGGTGTTATTACTTTTTTAAGAATAAGTCATTTCTGGATATAATATTATAGCAAGTAGTTGGTTATATCATAACTACATAATTATCATACCTTGAGACCACTGATACTACATAAACTGATAAATTTCCTTGGCTAATCAAACAGGTTGGCATAAGTTAGACAACGATGAAATGGAGCAAGTGTCAAATGCAACTCTGTAGTATCACACACACACACACACACACACACACACACACACCATGCACACAGAAGCTATGCCATTAGACAGTATTTAAAAGGAACACATATCTAGGTAATAATTCATGACCTGCTATTCTGCAATCAACTCTGGTGAGAGCCTGATGATAAACCTAGCATTTTCATCACCCTAAAATTTAATTTTTTCTCTTTACCTCAATTTATCACCTCATATCTTACACTGAAAACAGCTCTTCTATTTTGTGTGATTCAAGAACTAATCTCCTGACCTCCTATTCCTGCCAATCAAATTAGTCTGAACTAATTAGCATGAAAACAAATGCGATCATCTAAGGAGATGTTTGTTTCCTGCCTTTATTGGGAAACAAAGACGTAGTGGTTGGATTACTTCAGTAAGTAGCAAAACAGGTAATTTCCCTTTTTAAAGCTACTTAAAAGCCAAAGGTGATTTCAATTATTCACCAAATATGTACATCGTATGTGTTAACCAGTGACTGTACAAAACGACAGAATAATAGCATTCCTCATTCAAACGCAGCTCTATTATATACGATGCAGAGATGTGCTCTTCACACTAAAGCAGACAATGAATACACATTGTGTGACACACAAAGCTTAAAAATAGAGATGTGTGGGTAGCCAAGTATCTGCTGTGACAAAGATCTGATCTACTAATTATCTGCAACACATTTTGGGTCCCATGGCTGCTACCCCAATCTTTTTACAATTCACCTGAGGGTGATTTTGGCAGGCTGTCAACAGGCAAACAGGGAAATAAGTTGGGAAACATTAATAAAGGTTGAGAACAACAGCTTTTCATGCTTTGAGCTCATCATTCAAGTATAACAAAAACTGTAAGATGAAGAATGGGGACAATGTGCTGAGAAGACAAGAAAGAGAGAAGCAAACATTTAAATGGCTGTAAAGTTACATTTGTGAACCTCTTGTCAAAACATGTTTGTTGTAGGTTTTTTTTTTTAAGTTGTCTTATACTTTTCCTTTTTTTTAGAAAAATCAACCAAGAGAGTTACACCCTCCATAACAGCGAAACACTTCTGTTCCTTAGTACAGCAAAATCTTTGTCCATTTTAACATAAAAAAATGACCACATACTATTAAGTCTCCAAAAAAGAGAGCAGAACTGTAATAGCTACATTCAGAAAAATAAAACCAAGGCATAACACGGAAATTAGCTTTTCTATGATTAAAAAAAAAAACAGAATAGCTAATATTATTTATTTTCCTTCACTTACTAATGTGTATTTCTAAAATTTTTATAGGTCTTATATGCAAAATACGTGAGCATTGTGTTCAATATATTTAAACTACCTATTAACTGAATGAAACACCAACTTTAAGGAGTTATGAAAGTTAGGTATAAGTGGAAGTTATACTATGATTTCTCTAAGCTTAGGAAATTAATGGTGTGGTATTAAAATATACAATATACCAAAATGAGACTTTTATTCTCCATGATAAAAATGTAAATAATCTATTTAAACTTACTTATGGGAGTCATAAAATTAATTTAATTTAAATATACAAAGAATAACATAACAAACGTTTTAAACACTGTTATATATAGTTTAAATATCAGTTTATATAAAACATTAACTCGAAAAGCTTTCTTTATAGCCTGTCCCCAGTCTGGTTTCCTTCTCCAGCCCAATAATTAATCAGAATTCCTTCCTTCCTAGCTACTTCTAGCATTTTTACATACATGTGCTTCTATAAAAGGTAAACGATTACAAGTATCATTCTAAGACCTACTTATTTTTTGCATTCAACATTCTGTATTTGTGATTTTATATAGAGAGATATAGATACAGGTCATTTTTTAAAACGCTAAATAGCATCGTGTCATATAAACATAGTATATATTATTTATTTTTGTTGGTGCCTGCTTAAGTTCCTTTTTACTTGCTGTTTTAGACAATGTTTTTAGTGCAGATCCTTATACATGTCCCCTTGTGCAAATATACAAGAATATTATTAGGCCATGTACCCAGAAGAGCAATTACTGGGGAGACATCAAATTTTAAAATTAATAGGCACCTTAGAAATTATCTGACACCATTAACTCCTTTTGCCGAGGCACAATTAACAAACAGTGGCAAGACTAATAGTAGATTCCAAGTGGGGATCTAATTTCTGTGCTCTTGACATTGTGTCACTACTTTCTGTCCATTTTGGCCTTTTTATGTACCACACAGGTGCCTGTGCATTTATTCTCAATACAACCCATGAAAGTAGCCCCTTACAATCTAGTTCACATAATACTATAAAGTCACTGACTGCACATTTGCAGGTTGCAAGGACACAGGACCAGGAATGAGAAGACTTCAACTGTGCTATTCATGTTTGATATACTGTGGTCACCATGCACCTCACTTAACTTCCATTTCCCCCAATTCTTCTTAGACCTTTCTTTGGCTGGACAAACTTCATCTATATTATTCTGCTGCCACAAACCTATCTCAAAGCTGAGTATCTGGTCTGATGCTGTCATTTTCTAATACATTCTCCACTTCCCCTTCTGTACTATACACAGTAGTTAGAATTTATTTAAAAAATGTAAATTGGGGGCACCTGTGTGGTTAAGCTTCTGACTTCAGTTGGTTGAGCCTTCAGCTCAGGTCATGATCTCAGGGTCCTGGGATCAAGCCCCAAGTCAGGCTCAGGCTCTCTGCTCAGCAAGAAGCCTGCTTCTCCCTCTCCTTCTGTGATCGCTCTCTCTCTCTCTCTCTCTCTCTCTCAAATAAATAAATAAAATCTCTCAAAAATTATGTAAATTGAATCATGTCACCACCTACTTAAAGCCGTGACAGTCTCCTTATTGCTATTAGAATAAAATTCTAATTCCTTACCAAGGTCTATCTAGTCTCATCTGTGCCACTATCATCTTCATTGGCTATGCTCCTGGCACACTGGTCTTGCTTGTCCCAAGTACTTTTCTTTGCGTATCATCTTTCTTCTGGCCAGATTGCTCTTCCCACATTACTTCACATGGCTGATTCACTCCCCCTCTTCAGGTACAGTCTAAATATAACTTCTTGAAAGAGGCCTCCATTGTCCATCCAATCCAAAGTAAGCCTCTATTCCCTTACTCACCCCCAGTATCACCAATCATTCTCCTTTACAAACTGTATTATTTTGTGAGGGTTGCCATAACAAGATATCACCACCTGGGTGACTTACACAACAGAAATGTATTGTTTCACAATTCTGGATCCAAGACCCAAGGGTCAGCAGAGTTGATTCTTTCTGAGGGCTGTGAGGAAGAATCTGTTCTAGGTCTTTCTTTTCTAGTTTTTGGCAGTTTGTTAGCAATCTTTGGCATTCCTGGCTTATAGAAACATCATCCTGACACCTACCTTCATCTTCACATGGTGTTCTCCCTGTGTTCATGTCTATATCCAAATTTCCCCTTTTATGAAGACATCATCTTGTATTAGGGGCCCACACAATTCCAGCATAACCTCCTCTGAAGGTAATTACATCTGCAACAAACCTATTACCAAAAAAAAAAAAAAAAAAAAAAAGGTCATATCCTGAGGTCCTGGGAATTAAAACTTAAATATATGAATTTTGGGAGGGGACACAATTCAACTCATAAGATGCACTTTTCAAAATGTATAATTATGTGTGTTCATTCATTTGTTTAATGATCATTTCCTTTACCAGACTGTAGAGGGGCATATTTTTGTTTTCTTTCTTTTTTTTTTTCTACATATGTATACTCAGTGTCCTCAATAGGCTTGGCACCTGATGGATAGTCAATAAATATTTGTTGTTTTTCTACACATGTCATTACATGATTTATAAAGTCTATTACTGGTTTGAATTTTGTGATTTTTGTTTTCACTATGCCCAATTTTATCATCATAATTTTATCCAATGCCATCCCAGGGCAAAGTTTTAAAAATGTAAACCATATGTCAAAATAAAGCAAACATAAATCCTGTTTTGCTGCATAACTTCCTAAATAATTCAACCCAAAATATGTACACTTTCAGAAAGGAGATGGAGGTATCGCCATAGTTCACTTAGTAATTTTTCAACCAACTTTCAATTTACTTTCGCTCTGAGGAATGAGGTCTAAGAGCAATAATATAAAATGTAACCCCACTATATTTTATACTGGACAAGAGAAACTTCAGAAAACTCACCTCTACAGTTCAAAATATCACTGCCTTCTGCTGTACTGTCAGTTTGTCTTTTGTTCTTTTTATGTCCACCTCCCTCTACAACCAGAGCCCTGAATCCTATTATAGCCTACTTTCTGAATATACTTAATCATGCATTTATTCTCTTTTTCCTCAGCCTTCTCTTACAGTCCCTTTTTTACCAGTTCTATCTCCTATGCTGTCAAAAAAGCATGAGTCTCCCATTTTAAGAAGGCCTGTTTTAAATCCTCCAAATCTATTATTGGATCTGGTCCCTCAACTCAACCTTCTTGATATTTTCCTTCAGCCTCTTTAAATCAATCCCGTCACCTCTGCTAGAGGAATCTTCCAAAAATGCCATTTTCATTATGCCACTTCACTGATTTAAAACTATATTGGTGCCATATCACCTATTGGATCAAGTTTAAGATTCTAAGTCTCCATTAACTAGCCTTAGATTGCTCACCCTTTTTTAACTTCCACTGTAATTTCTCAAACTTATACCATCTGCTTTATTCTACCAACAGCCCTTGCCAATGTCAACTCTCTTACTTTATTTATGTTGCTTTTCTAAGTGAGAAAGACCTGCCTACATCTTCCTGAAAAATCCAGCTCTACCCAGTCATTAAGTTTCAGCTAAGGGAAATTTCTCTCATGGAATTGACTCTTCCAGTCCATACAATCTTCTCTGTCTGACATTCTATAGCAATTTTAGTTAGGAAGCAATAAGGGAAAAGATGTATTTTTAGTTATATGCGTGAACATTACACTTCTAGTTCATCTGTGCTTTCTGGCATTCTTCAAATCTCAGTAAATACATAACCATCCTCAGCACTGTCGTCCGTAATTAAGCCTGAGCTACATGGAATCTATTAAGGCAAGTCTTTAAGCAACACTGCGTTTATGTCACGTATACACTATTCTCTGTATATTTTTAATTGTTTTAGTTCTTCATATTATTATTTTAATGCCTAAGTTCTTCATATCAGTTTTCATGTACAAATTAGGTATAGTTGCAGACTTCACGTGGAATAAACTACTTCTATAATAAACCTAGAGAAGATCTATAGACTTACTAGTAAAAAGACTTTGCAAACATATGTCAGCAGAAATCACAAAAACTGTAAAGCTAGGGAAGGGCATGAAAAAAATATTGAATTTCTTGTCATAAATGAAGTTCTTTCTGATAGTTTATCCTTATTTTGTACCTAGCTACTCTATTTTTTAACCATATATAATGAGTAAAGGATTATTATGCTCCTGGCTCATGATTCTTTAACTTCAAACGTAATAGTGCAATACTGATGGAGGAAAAATGGGATGTATGAATATAAAATGATATTAATGGACTACAAAAGAGTGTTAATTTGGAATGCATTTCTTAAAAAATGACAAGAATGATCTCACCCATATAGAGAACACATTATCTATAACATACATAAAGTGAAAATATATTAAATACCTGTTTTAACAATATTAATTTTATGTAATCCTTTTTAGAAACTATAAAAAGTATAAAATTTTACATTTTGACTTATTGTTCAGAGTCTGTTTTCCATATCAGACTATAAACTCTCTGTAAGGAGTCACCATGCCTCTGTTGTTTATTATTGTATCCCACTCTCTAGACCCAGGCTGCCAATCCTATAGTCACCAGCTACACACAGTTTTCATAAACTTGAAATGTGGCTAGTCCAAAATGACTTGTGCTATAAGCCAAATACACACTGAATTTTGAAGCCTTCATAAAAAAATTACAGTAGTTCAATAATTTTCATGTTCAGATACAATATTTACATATATTGTATTAAACTTTACCCCCCAAAAATGAAATTTACCCATGTCTTTCTACATCTCTGAGTATGGAAACTACAAAATTTAAAATTGTACATGGGACTTGCATTATACTTCTATTGGACAGTGCTGGCCCAAACTGTGCATAATATATTGTACACTATCACAAAAGTCCTTCATATGCATAAGTGAACCCATTCCAAAATATGTTAAAATAGACGTTTCTGCCACAATTATTTATTGACAGTTTATAATGTCAGCTATTTAAAACCATATTTTTTACAAGTCTAGAAAGTTTCTTGGAGAAGTGATTTTCTCTTTTATGCTCAACAAAGCTGACCTTTTATTCCATATACAACATCATTTGCATTATTTATAGCATGCAGGATGAATAAATTTTAGTTTTCTCATAGGCTGTCAACACGACACATTAAAACATGCCAGTTCAAAAAAAATTAAATTTCCGATCTTGCACTCACACAAATGACAAATTTCATACTTTATTTAAAATTGGGTTACTATTTTCTCTGAATTGACTAGATGTTTTGACATTGTCAATCCTTTTGGTAATACACAGTATCATATTTACAAATATTTTGCCAATATGCTTTGAAATAGAAGTGTAGGGCAATACACCCCCAGCACGTGTGCTCAGTTCTGCTTTACAGATGCCTTGCTCATTGACACACAAGTTCTATTACCAAGAACCAGCCTATTCATTTAAGTTCGTACTTACAGGCAAGACTAAAGCTCTCTGGAGTTGAGTATTAAAATTTAATAGAGCTTGGGAATGTCCAGTCTAAATATGATTACATTAAGAATTACAGTCAGAACAGCTTTTGAGAGCACTGTATTACCATTTGTTCCTCCTCTATGGGCAGCATCCATGGTCTATGAAATTGAGATATTGATCTTAATGACACAAAATGGTTGTGGATCCAGATAGATACAAAAGCCAGATGAGCTCCCTAGCAACACAAGGAAATATAGAACTTTGAAGCAGCACTTCTCTCCAGAAAATTTTAGAACTGACCTGTGAAATTTAGCCCAACTCATTTATTTTACAAATGAACACACAGATGCCCTGAGAGATTGACTGCCCATCGCTCAGAGAGATATCAATGTGATCTTTATTTGATTCTCTTCCCTTTGCAGCACCTGACTGAATTTATTTCATAGACACATTCATATTTCATATTAACTAACTGAACTGGGTTTCAAACAAGCCATCAACATTTCTCAAACTTAGCAAATGAAAGAAATAATAAGACAGAGCAAAATTGCTTAAATTCAATGAGAATAGTGAAAAATATGATGGCAGCCATAGATATTAATGAACCATCTTTTTAGCATAGTAACTGCCAAACGTATAATTTTATTTTTTATACTTCAGAGTGTATATGCATTTTTCTTTCTATATTTGTGTACTATTTTTCCTAATTATAAATTAAAACAGCTTGTAAAAGAGTCACCTTGAACCCTCATACCTTTGTCTTCTAAACTTCTAACCATTATTTCTATCAATTGTCATCTATGTCCCTTTTACATGATTATTAACACTCCAGAATTACCTCCTTTATAACTAGATTATGATTACAAACATTTTGAGAGCAGCAACTCTGCCTTATAAATTGTTATTGTTCTAATAGACTCTCATTAAAGAAAGGTCTAATACTTAGTAGAATGCATTTGGCATATTAGACAATCAATAGATGCAAGTTGATTGGCTGTTATGGGTTGTTTCCCTTCACTGACTTTGTGAGAGGAAGGTTAATATGTTCCAGATGCTGAAAGAAAGATGTGTGTTGAAGAAATTAGAAACTGGCAAAAACTCACTGTCAACTGTGTCATAGGGACCCCTGACTAAACACAGAACCAAGGGGCAAGCTAGACAGGTCTCCATGAGAGGATGTTAAAATGTCTACAAACTCTGTGGCCTTACATCTCTGCACTATTTTTCTGGATTACAGGTCATAGCACTTTATAGACAATGTCATATTTACCTTGATGGTGTTCTCTGATTGTTAAGAAGGGGCTAATGCTTTGCCCATTTCCCTCTATTGCCACAGGGAAAAATATAAGCAAAGTAAGTCTGAATCATTTATACAGTGTTGCACCATAAGGCATCGAAAGAGGCAGGTGCAGGTCTCAGATGGTTGTCTAAGTCCAAATTCCACGCTCTATCTGCTAGATAATCCTGCTTTCCCTCTCCCTCTCAATAGAATATTTCCCTAGATAGTTCCTGAAACATTTATAGCAGAAGCCTGCAGAGTGACTGTTATAGAAGTTTGTGGAAAACTTCCAGGCATCTAAAAATGTAGGAAACGGCCACATTTCACTTTGGGTATTCACATTTGAGAAGTGATGTGTTTTTTTTTCTCCCCCTCAAATATTCAAAAGTTTGATCTAAGGCAAAAGTTTTACTATTCCTCCCTAAACTAGAGGAATGAAAACACCCATGAATTTTCATCAGTTTGCTGTAGGCAGAAATTTGCCAGTTTGCAGGAAAATGGCTTAAAAATCGAAGCTGAGATGAAATACTTGAACTTCTTGTGTGAACCTATGAAAGTAATATTTTTCTTTATCAGCTGATATGAAGGTTTGCACAAACCCTACATTACTTCAGTATAAAAATGACTTTTTCTGTCTAAAATGTCACAAAACTGTTTGGATTCTTCAAAACACATCCATAAAAGGATTCTCGTCCCCTTAATTTTGGCATATGCCATCATTTCCCTTTTATTCTTTATCTATTACCATATTTAACAGAAATTCCCTATAACTAACTTCCTTTAACCTCCACTGTGAGATACAGTTGTGGGAAGAGTGGTAAATGGGATGAAACTAGAGAACTTTTTCTTTCTCCAGATGTCAAAAATCTGCAAAGGCCAGAAACTTGCCTCCTACCTTCTGAGGAATCATGATTATACTGAACACTGTAGAGTCTTCTGACCGAGTTCTACACTGAAACATACACATTGAATTTGCCTTTCTCCAAATTATCAACTGCTTTGTGACAACAACACGATGATCATTTAGGCTGTTCGGATGGGAGCTGTAATCATCATAGGCTAAGCTGCTCATGTAGTGGTGTGCTTCTCCCACACATGGTATTAGAAGGATCCATTTGATGACACCTCGCTCTCCTTATTTCTTTGTCACACCAGCTCATGAGTTTTACCCCCTACAGTCTGCATCTAATCAAACCCATTTCTCAAAGATACTTTTTATTTCAGATCAATAAATATTTCTGGAGGCATCAGTCGCCTGAAAGCTTCTGTATTATTAGATGCCATAAAATATTTATGCTGATCATAACATTAGTAATGTAAATATGAATTTATAAATTCATCCAATCACAAGCATCTGTTTAATTCAAGAAGTTGGTTAGCACTGTAAAAATGTGTGATTCCTGATCAATAGACTATGGGTGAATTATGTGATAAGACTTTCACTAATATTCTCTTTCTGCAAACCATTTTGTGAGCTTCCTTAATTACCAGAATTCAAAGCCAAAGAAAAGACTACACAAAGCAGAAGTATCAGATATTGGAAGCAAGTGGAGGTCTTGACTTTCGTTATTTTTGCCTCCTCCATATTCCTACTTCACTTTCTAATATAGATCCTCTCTGAGAAGTAGTCTATTGTCAGAAGGGCGCATGTTTTGAGATGCTTTTCTAGTAATTGTGAGCAAACTGTACATATTCTCACTGTCTTGTTGACTGATTCTTCCTGACTTACATTAAGTGAGAAAGAATTGAAAGGCTGCTCAATGGAGTAAGAGCACAAGTTATCCTTAGTGAACAAATGAAAGCTACTTGGTATACACAAGCAGCAAGAAATACTCAGGGCCTTCTTAGTGTTACAAAACAATCTAGATTTAGGATACAGTTTAATTAAATGCCACAGGCTGTCTCGTGTTTTCACTCAACGGTGATGCATGCTATAGGTTCTCTTAAAAGGAGATGTTAGGACAGAATTAAAACAGGTTGAGAGATTTATTAGGCACAATGCCTATGAGAGAAGATTGGGAGGGAACTAAGAAGGTCTTGGAGAGACCTCACCAAAGACGTTTATTTGTTTGACTCTGGAGAAGGAGAGGAGTGAAGGTTGATTGGAAGAAGGCAGTTCTAAGAGAGTTTGGCAAGGTTAATGGTCAACAGGAAAGATGAAGCTAAAGCAGACCATCAGAGGAGTTCCCCATCTCCCAGGAATGCCCTACCCTGTTGGTGAACTCACCACAAACTGGGAAAAGTGACAGGGAAGGGCAGTTTTGATGCCATAGCGGTAATGGATTTCTAAATGCAGCAGCTGGAGACACTGCTCAGTTATGCTCCCCTCCCAGACTGGGGAGTGGCTTAACCATGGTCCCCATGGTCCCCTCTTCCTGAGAAGATCAGAAGAGGTAGTTTTGATACACTTGATCTCAAGACCACAAATGATACTCAAACTATCCCTCTTCTACTTTCCATTCAGAATCCCCTCACACTCAGTGATCTCCTCAGCCAAGTTGCTGGTAGTATCTTGTTGTGAGCCAAACCTTCAGTCCTGGGATGTCTGTTTGCTTGGCAATCATACGCTCCTCAGGTGGGGCTGCTGTATATATCCATTCATAGCTATGGTGGGGCACATGGGTACTAGGAGGGTCCCTTTGTAAATTATCTGGGGTCTTCACATATCCTTTCCCACAGCTATTGTACAAAAAGTAGCCCCATGTCCTCTTGCAGTAAGGGCCAAGTGCTTCTGGCAGTATGATGACTTCTCTTCTACTCTTAGGTCTTGGGTACAAGCGGTTCAAAGTGCTCAGGGAGCTGGTGTAATATAGTTTGCTTGTGAAATAATTGACTCCTTTGTTTTTTAAGGTCAACAGGAGTATGGAGGAATAAAATCCCTAGCTGGCTATTGAAAGTGATGGTAAGTACAGATGCACCTACTTTTACTCATGGTTCAGAGATCTATATATTCTTCCCCTCAGGGACACAGTCTTATATAGATGTTGCTTATTTAATGCATACACCACATCCTGAGGATGGCTCCCATAATTCCAGAGTATTCCTCTAGGCTGGCTCTTCAGTTGAATTTTTAGAACCTATTTCAGGGTTCTGTGAAGCTGGTTGATTCTAGGTGATGCACAGTATTACATAACCAGTGGATCCCATAGCCTATTATTTACTTCTTTCATTGTAAGTCGCATCCACTGGGTGTTCTCATGTGAAAATTGCCTCAAATGTGGGAAATGAGCCAGAGACTGTTATTATTTATTGGAGCAATCATCCTCCACTTCCATCCCTGCGCTTGCATTGCTATTGTTGTTACAACTACTGACCAGCACTCTTGCTCCCAGAGACACATGTTCTCTTAGTCATATTCACATCTACCCCTAGGTCAAGCTCATTTGCCTGGCCCTTTGACCTTGCCAATCTTTAGGGTAATTGTGGCCTCCTGGCATCTGGCTCTGCTGCTTGGCTTCTGAAGACTGTATCTGTTTCTTGTACTATCATCCCTGACCTACACGAGGAGGCCACCACTGAAATTCTGATGCTGGTATCTCACTAGCATCACTAGCACATTGATGATGGCCTTGGGGAAAATGTGACCTCTGGGTCATCCTGCAGAACATAATTGTCTACTGGATCTTCTGGCGTTACATAAATCATGGACTCTAGCATGGCTTCTTTGTTCCTTCCTTTAACACTTGATATATGGCAACCCAGGCATTTCTGCTTCCTTTAGTGCTGGCCATCACTTCTCTATGGCCTCCAAGAGTCACCAGAGCAGCAAGTTTGCTCCATCTCCTAGAGTCTTTGCTAGGATATGCTTTGTCCCAAGAAAATCAACTGCCCCACATCAACAGTACTTGCTTACATAGGATTACATTCTGGCCTCTTTGATGAAGCACATTCAAAGTCCCATCACAAAGGTATTCTTCTGACTTAAACCAGCATATACTATCTAATTATTTGAACTCATTCAATGTATAAAGTCTACTTCCTTCTTTATCAGGCCCAATATGGCTATTCTAGGACTTATCAGCCTATGGCCAGAAGTGAAGAAAAGGGCAATTCCTGAGGGAATCACCTGTTTCCTTGGGAGGAGATTTTTTCTGTTTATTTTGTTTCAGCAGCCACCATTTTTATTGCACATCTGCCATGTGCCCAGTCCTTCCATACTAGATGTCATTGCATCCTTACCAATCAATTACCATGACCATGACTACAACCATGATCTTCAAGAAACTGAGGCTCAGAAAGCTTAAATCACTTGCCCAAGCTCCCCAGCTGGTAAGTAATAGAGGGGGAATCCAAATCCAGAACTGTCACACTCCAGAGCCCATGTTCTTTCCACTTTGCAACCAGTTATTCTCCTCAATGAAGGGTCTCTGTGGTGGCAATGAATCATTCTTGTGGAAATCCCTAACAGGTGTCATAGGGTGAGTTTAGACTCAAAGAATTATGGCAATAGGGGTCAAGAATCTTCAGAGATCCTAGACACTTCTTGGCCTAGAGACCCCAGATATAGACAGGAAGATTCTGATAGTTCTGTGAGCAAAAAAACAAAGTTCCAAGGAAACATACATTTACCTCCCCATGGTGTGATTATGTGGGTTCACACAGGCTCTTAGTCACATATCACTCAATCCCACAGAAGGGCTATATTGTTCTGGGAATGTGTACACACCCACATATATTCACTATTCCCTTCTTGCTCGTGCATGAGCATACATGCACACACATTCACACACAAACACACACACACACATACACATTCATGCCCTGGCACAGATATGCGAACACTGAGGCAGGTGGTAGGAAAGAGGCTCTTGCTGTATCAGATGAGGATGATGATGCTAGATGTGGTCTCATGACACTAATGAGCAGACAACCATCCTGAGATGCTGAAGACTCTGCCATTGCCAACACGGTCACTGTGGGTGGAGGGAGTGGCCAAACAGATGCGAAGGCAGTGTCCACTCACACTCACATGATACAGCAGCAAACCCAGCAGCAAGAACAAAGGCAGAGCAAGCTAGGCCCATGAACAGCAAGGCAGCCAATGGCTGAGCAGGGGCAGTGACCAGGCCAGCCAGCATTAGGCCAGTGACCAGCAGCAGCAGCACAGGGCCACTGAGCAGCACCCTGAGGACACTGACAGCTCCACAACTGCATATTAGGGAAACATAGTGGGGCTGGTATGTGTAATTCATGTCCTGAGTGGTTGAGCTTATCATTTGCTTAACCAGAACCAGCAGGGGCAGCAGGCAGAAGTAGTGCCTTCCACCAGCCACCATTTAATCAAGCAGCTGCTGGTGGAGGACAGCAGTGCTGTTCCACTATGCCACAGCCCACTACAAGTCCTGCAGCAGAAATGATAGGTCTTTGTCAGGAAAGGTAGTCTATCTCTGAACCCCATAATGCTCATAGGCAAATGTAGATACATCCTCAGAGTCCTGTGCCAAGATATTTCCATCTCATGTTTTAGGGCCCCCAATTTTTCCAACCAGCACCTTGGCCTTGGTATAACAAAGCAGACCATTGAGTGATCATTCAACTATCTCTGGAATTTTGCAGATCCTCAGCCCACTGCACAGCTCTGTCTGTGCTTTCACTACGAGAGATGAGCTCTTCATAAGATACAAAAGCTTGTGGACAGCCTTCATTCAGTCCCTTATTATCCCTCTGGAGGGTATCAATATAACTTGGAAGTAACCAGCCAATTCCACTAATTTTGTAGGCACTGTTAACCCAAAACTTTCAAATGTCTGAATCCTTAAATTTTGCCACAGCATTGACCTCCACCTTGATATTTTCCTGTCACCACTAATGAAATTCACCATCACTGTAACCTTGAGCAATTGTAATACTGATTGTACAAAGAATTAGTGTTGCTTCATCTGCCAAACAGGACAACATCCTCTTCCCCACCAGGCAATGAGTAAGCCAGTCCAAAGTCCCTGTCTTATTGCTTGTTTTGTTGGATAACTCCCAATATCACTTGTGTTATTTGGATACTCTGAGAAGCACATGATACCAAGATAGAATTAGCTATGCAAAGATTTATTAAGGAAAACATCTGTGAGGGAAACTTGAAAAGAAGCCCTTATGAGGGAAGAGAAAAAACAGAAAAGCTGGGTACAAGGGTAGTAGACAGCATGAGGGTTTTAAGAAAGTTTGACCAAATTGTTGGCACAACCTGAACCCATCAGAGGAGTCCTGTGTCTCCAATATTGGGCCTGCCTTAGTAACCTTCAGTTTCTATAGCACATTTCTGACTCATGAGGCAAATATGCTTTCTTTGATTGTTAAGTAAGTTACTGGGCTAAAGTGTTTAGTTTCATTGAAACTTAAAAGTAAGCAAAAAAATATAGAGACTTTATATGTATCTTAAATTTATAGCTCCCTTCATTTTGCTATGCATATGTCATTGCCACAATTGCTATATTCTCTTGTTCTATAATTTTAGTCTTTGAAGTCCTCAGAGGTAAGACATTATATAAATGATCTATAATTAAATTATCACCCACAAATTGTTTTGTTGAAAATACTAGATGAATCAATGTGGGGTGGGGATTGTAAGTGATTTTTTAAAAATAATCTGTTTTCAGCTATAAGTTAAACATGATTAAAACACAAAAATTTTGTGGCCAAATAATTAATCACTCTTCCTATGGTAGTACATCAATGCAGATATCATTTGGGTTTTTAATTTTTTTAAGTAATCTCTACATACAATGTGGGGCTTGAACTCACAACCCCAAGATCAAGAGTCACATACTCTACTGACTGAGACAGCCAGGCATCCCTCCTTTCTTTTAATATAATGACTAGATAGTTCCATATATTACTCAGTACTCATCAAGATAAGTGTGCTCTCAAGTTAGAGGCTGGGAAGATGGCAGAGTAAAAGAAACCTAAGCTCACTTCATCCCATGGCTTCAACTAGATAACACTCACATCAGCATAAATAACCCAGAAAATGACCCAAAGATTGGCAGAACAAACTCCACAACTAAAGATAGAGAAGAGGCCATATACAAGAGGGTAGGAAGAGAGTTTACTCCTCACAGGAGGGGGAATAGATGGTCTATGGCTATCCGTGGAGTGCAGAGATGGGAGAGGGCCACAGGTGTGGAAAAAGGCAAGAAACATACTATCACACAGAGGGACTTAAAGCCTGGAATTTTATAAATCAGTGGGCTCTGTTTTAGGAAAAGGCAGAGAGCAATAGGAAGCCAAGTCCCACCCTTAAAGAGATAGCGCAAAAAAACAGCCCTAGGAGATAGAGTGTAGAAACAGCAGTTTGAAAAACACCTGCAGCATAAGGGAGGGAGAGCAGTTTATCCATTCCAAAGAATGTCCTAGAGAGAGAAGCAAAGGAGCTGGCAGGTGCTATCTCCCTCCCCTTTCCCCCCAGCACAAACGCATAGCCACCTGAGAGAAGCAGCACAGTTCCAATGCTTCCAACTAACTTGCTTACACCAAGCCCTGCCCCACTGCACTTGGGTGGATCTGCCCTTTGCAGTTATGAATGCCTCAGTTCCAGCTGAGTCCCTTCACCCAGAAGACTGGCCCAAAGCTTGCCAACACTGCATTTCCCCACCTGTGTGTTTTGCAGGGCCTCAGTCCTACCAGCAGTGGTGGTGGTCCCTGCAGGAAGAGGAGGTCTACCTTGTTAAAATTGCACACCCTGCCTACACAACGCAGATGCCAGAAATGGCTTTGGCACATCTCATTTCACAAGCAGACCTACTCATACCTTGTTAAAACTGCAAGACCCACACTGGCAAGGGACCACATTGCCCATGATAGGTAAAGAGACCTTCTACAGATGACTGAACTAAAGGAAAAAGTGGACATGACAAAACAGCAGGGTTCATCCAAGACACATAGGAGACACCCCCTGAAATTCCACATTCTGGGGAACAGGGAATCCTATAATTCACGGCACTACAGGACTTATCTTTCATAAGACCATTACTTTCAAGAGCAGGATATATCACTGACTTTCCTGACACAAAGAGGCATGCACAGAGACTTAAACAAAATGAGATGGCATAGTAATTTGTCTCAAATGAAACAACAGGGTAAGGCCACAGCCAGAGATCTAAGTGAAACAGGTATAAGTAACATGCCTGATAGAGAATTTAAAGTAGGAATCATGAAGATACTCATCGGACTTGAAAAAAAGAGTGGAGGACATTAATAAAACCCATAACATAACAAAGCAATAAAAAAGAGCCAATCAGAGATGAAAAATACAATAAATGGAGGTAAAAATATGCTAGATGGAATAAACAGCAGGCTAAAGGAAGTAGAGGAATAAATCAGTGACCTCGAAGACAGAGTAATGGAAAGGAATCAGGCTGAGCAGGTGAGAAAAAAATATTATATAAAAGGAGACTAGACTTAAGGAAGTCAGCAACTCCATCAATTATAATGACATTTGCATTATAAGGATCCAAGAAGGAGAAGAGAGAGAAAAGGAGGCAGAAAATTCATTTGAGTAATAGCTGAAAACCTCCCTAATCTGGGAAAGAAAACATATCCAGATCCAGGAGGCACAAAGATCCCCCAACAAAATCAACCCAAGGAGGTCCACACTAAGACACAAGGTATGTAAAATGGCAAAGAGTAGTGATAAAAAGATAACTTTAAACAATTTTTAAAGTGGTTATATGTTAACTATACTGGAATAAAGAAAAGAAAAGAAGAAAACAGAAAAGAAAAGAAAAAGAAAAGAAAAGAAAAGAAAAAAAAGAAAAGAAAAGGAAAGGAAAGAAAAGGAAAGAAAAAAGGAAAGAAAAGAAAAGAAAAGAAAAAAAAGAAAAGGAAAGAAAAGAAAAGAAAAGAAAAGAAAAGAAAAGAAAAGAAAAGAAAAGAGAAAACGCTCCAGCTAACTTGCACACCCTGCCTACACAGGCAAGAAAAGAAAAAAGAAAAGAAAAGGAAAGAAAAGAAAAGGAAAGAAAAGAAAAGAAAGAAAAGAAAAGAAAAGAAAGAAAAGAAAAAAGAAAAGAAAAGAAAAGAAAAGAAAAGAAAAGAAAAAAAAGAAAAGAAAAGAAAATAAGACAGTTATATACAATGGAGAGCCTATAAAGGTATCAGTAGGTTTTTCAGCAGAAACTTTGCAGGCCAGAAAGAAGTGGCACGATACATTCAAAGTGATGAATGGGAAAATCCTGCAGCCAAGAATACTCTATCAGTCAGAATAGAAGAAGAGATAAAGGGTTTCTCGGACTAAAACTAAATGGGTTCATGACCACTCAACCAGCCCTACAAGAAATGTTAAAGCGAACCCAAAGAAAAGATCCTAAGTAAGAGTATGAAAAGTAGGAAATACAAAAGCAGCAAGTATATATGTAAAAATCAGTCAAGGGTTCACAAAATAAGAGGACATTTATTATATAAATATAAAATATGACACCATTTACCTAAGACATGGAGGGGAGAGGAGAAAAGAATTGGTTCAAACTTAAGTGATTATCAACTTAGTACAGACTGCTAAGTGCAGAAGAGGTTATACACAAACTTAGTGGTAACCATAAATCAAAACCCAGTAATAGATATGCAAAGAATAAAGAGAAAGGAATCCAAGTATATCACAAAAGAAAGCTAGTGACAAATGAAAGAGGGCAAGAAAAGGATCAGACAAAAACAACAGAAACAGCCATAAGATGAGCTATAAAATGGCAATAAAAACATATATATCAATACCTACTTTGGATGTAAATGGACTAAATGCTCCAATCAAAAAGACATAAGATGACAGCATGAATTTAAAACAAACAAACAAACAGGGACGCCTGGGTGGCTCAGCGGTTTAGCATCTGCCTTTGGCCCGGGGCATGATCCTGGGGTTCTGGGATCAAGTTCCACATCAGGCTCCCTGCATGGAGCCTGCTTCTCCCTCTGTCTGTGTCTCTGCCTCTCTCATTCTCTCTCTCTCTCTCTCTCTCTCTGTGTCTCTCATAAATAAATAAATAATAAATAACAAATAAATAAACCAAACAAACCAAAACAAGACCTATCCTTTTGCTGCCCATAAGAAACTCATTTCAGACATAAAAACACATGCAGATCAAAAGTGAGGGAATAGAGAAACATTTATCATGCAAATGGATGTCATTAAAGTGATACTTATAAGTATCAAAATTGGACAAAATTGACTTTAAAATGAAGACTGTGGGATGCCTGGGTGGCTCAGTGGTTGGGTGCCTGCCTTTGGCTCAAGGCATAATCCTGGGATCTGGGATCGAGTCCCACATCAGGCTCCCTGTATGGAGCCTGCTTCTCCCTCTGCCTGTGTCTCTCATGAATAAACAAATAAAATCTTTAAAAAAAATGAAGACTGTAACAAGAGACAAAGAAGGATATGCTATATTAATAAAGGGGATAATCCAACAAGAAGATATAACAATTATAAATATCAAAGATAAAATAAAAATTTGAGGTAGGCCTGTATTGCTATACGGTTTCCTTTTAGAATCTCTTTCACTGCATCCCAAAGATTTTGGACTATTGTGTTTCATTTTCATTTATCTTCATGTAATTTTTTTATTTCTTGAGTTTCTTGGTTGACCCATTCATTGTTTATTAGCATGTTATTTAACCTCCATATTTTTGTGCTCTTTCCAGATTTTTTCCTGTGGTTGATTTCTAGTTTCATAGTGTGGTCAGAAAAGCTGCATGGGATGACTTCAATCTTTTTGAGTTTGTTGGAACTTATTTTGTGGCTGACTATGTGATCTATTCTGGAGAATACTCTGTGTATACTTGAACGTGTATTCTGCTGTTTTAGGATAGAATGTTCTGAATATATCTGTTAAATCCATCTGGCCCAGTGTGTTATTCAAAGCCACTGTTTTCTCATTGATTTTGATTTTCTGTTTAGACTATCTGCCCATTGATGTGAGTGGTGTGTTCAAGTTCCCTACTGTTATTGCATTACTATTGAGTTCCTGAAACTATTGGTTAGTTTCTTGATTAACTGTCTTATGTTTTTAGGTGCTCTTGTGTTGGGTGCATAAATAATTAAAATTATTTTATCTTCTTGTTGGATCATCCCCCAGATACCATTTCTATAGACTTACTGCAAGCTTCAATCATTCCATCAACTTTTCTGTACTTTTTTTTCCTATTGTCATATTCATCTCTGCATAGAGGCTTGGAACAGGTGACTTTACCTGCATTTGCATCTTAAATGGAATTTCATTTGGTTGTGTTAGTTTCTGTCAAAGTGCCATGCTCACATGATTCAGCACTAAACACCTAGAGACCAAAATGTGTCTCAACACTCAAAATTATCTCAGTTATTACTTTTGCAAGATTATCATTTCATATTTGTTTTCTTTTGTTACTCTTACTATATCAAATATTTCCACTTTTACTTGGATTTCTACATTATATGCACAATATATGTAACATCCTAGTCACATTATACCTAAGATATGTCCTTAATGATACAAATGTTTCTGGCGGGTGACTCAAAGAGGATAAGAACTTGTATAACCAAAATCAGTTTTCTCCTGAGTGAAATTCACATGTCTGTCTTTTCAAATGATTTCGGAGAAGATAATAAACCTTGTCAATACACTACCATTGATTCCACTTGTCTGGTAACATTTTATAAGAATGGCCCAACTCTAAAGAAATGATCAAATCAACCATGAAAAACTCCACACAGACATTAACATTGGCATTAGTATAGCAGAAAATGACGTAGTCTGCTCTTTTTCAGTCAGAGAGACATGACCTTAAATAAGACACATTTTCAGTAAGTACCATGATTAGTTAATTTCCTTTCAATTCCTTAAGAAGAGAAGGGATTTATTACAAATGGAATTCCCATTATGAGTCATGTACTTTACCAATTCTCAATGCAAACTTCGCAGATTGAAATACGTATATATGAGTCACATGTACTCCCTTTATTGGTTGCAGTATATCTGCTTGTGCTCCTGTTATAGGAACATGAGTGGGATCATGGATGGAACTCAACAACCCCTTTTTTAGACTTTTAGTTTTAGGTCTGAGGTAGAAGCCACTCTGAAAAAAAAAAAAAAAGATTCCATCTCTCATCTTCATAGGGTCCTACCTAGTTCATGCTTAACCTTTAAGGGAAAAAGCAATTACAGTCAAGGGAACATACTCACATCCCTTAGGAGTTTACATATTAAGGAAGACAGAGGAGGCTCACCCAAAAAGGAGTCTGAGCAGCAGCAGCAGAACCAAGTAATAATCAAAGAATGTAAATGAGTCTCTATGTCTTTCCATTTATTCTCATTTTTAAAAACTACTTAAGCCTACATGCCACAATGGTGACATTATCGTGTTTCTGAAAATTCCATTTTCCATCTCAATATAGGCAGCCCAAGGTTGAAAACCTTGGGAGAAAGTCTTATATATCACCTTAATGAGTAACAGCCTTTAAAAAATATTCCCTTACTGTGTAAAGATCCTTAATTCATTGTAGGAGAATATCTCACTAGCTAAAATTCTTTGTAAAATACTATGAACATGCATTTATCTGATAAAAAGGATTCACAGCTTTCATTAAATCCTTGTCAGAACTATAAAAACAACCACATTAAATAAATTAAGTATTATCCTTGTACTTTCTTTGTGTTTGCTCCCCATCCCCACCTTGTTTCCTGTCATATTTTACTTTGTAAAATTTACTGTTGTAGAATTTCTGCAGCACTGTGGAAGTATTTGCTTTTGAATTTCTTGACCTGAAAGTCTAGTACAACTTTTACTTTTCCTCAAATCCACATCTTTGCTTTACAAAGATTCTTTCACCTCTGCTTCACTGAGAAGATGTCATATGAGGTGATCATTCCAATTTAAAAGTGCTTTTTCCCTAAAAAAAGATAATTTCCTGTTTCTCAGATGACAAGTTCCTCATGTTCTCCAATATTTATTTACCCATTCAGAACATCCATCACATTTCTTCATGTTCCTGAGGATGCCAGCTATCACACTTAACTACATTCCCTCCAGTCTCATCAATTCTACCTATATCTTAATGTAACTTGTTACTTTCTTGTGAAATTCATCCTTTCCTTTCTCCTATACCAATACATACTTCAGAATTTACACCAATCAAAAGACCAAATAGAATGAGTCTAACTCTTTCAACAGCGAAGAAGGCGTAATTAAGTCTCATGTTAGCATAATATGTTACACTATACCGCAATAGGGATCAGAGAAGTATAATTAAAGTAGCAGTGCTGCTCAGTTATTCACTTAAAAATTAGCAAAAACTTTTTAAAATATGTTTATACCAATGTAGGTGTGGGTAAGTGCAGATTGGTACTTAATCTGTTGGTGACACCATACTTAAAAATAAACTAAAAATGGATAAAAGACCTGAATGTGAGACCTGAAGCCTGAAAAATCTGAGAAGAGAACACAGGCAATAATTTCTCTGACATCAGCCATACAACATTTTTCTAGATATGTCTCTCCCAAGGCAAGAGAAACAAAAAGTAAAAATTAACTAACTGATGGGACTACATCAAACTATGATTTTTGCACAGTGAAGGAAAACATCAACAAAATTAAAAGGCAACCTACTAAATGGGAGAAGATATTTGCAAATTACATATCAAATAAGGGGTTAATATCCAAAATATGTAAAAAAATAAATAAATAAACCCTCTACAACTCAACACAAAAAAAGGAAAAAAAATCTATTAAAAAGTGGGCAAATGAACTAAATAGACATTTTTTCAAAGAAGACATACAAATGGCCAACAGACACATGAAAGGATGCTCAACATCACTCATCTCAGGGAAATGCAAATCAAAAATCACAATGAGATATCATCTGACACCTGTCAGAATGGTTAAAATAAAAAAGACAAGAAATAACAAGTGTTAGCAAGAATGTGGAGAAAAATAAACCCTCATATACTGTTGTTGGCACAGCCACTGTGAAAACAAAATAGAGGTTTCTCAAAAAATTAAAAATAGAAATACCACACAATCCAATAATTCCACTACCGGGTATTTACCTGAAGCAAATGAAAACACTAATTTGAAAAGATATATGCACACCTTTTTTAGTGCAGTATTAGTTAAGATAGCCAAGATATGGAAGCAACTTAGATGTCTATCAATAGACAAATAGATAAGGATGATGTGGTGTACACACACACGCTCACTCACTCACACAGAGGAATATTATGCATCCATCAAAAAGATGTGATCTCACCATTTGCAACAACATAGATGGACCTAGAGGATATTATGCTAAGTGAAGTAAGTTAGACTGAAAAACACAAATACTATATGACTTCACTCATATATGGAATCTAAAAAACAAAACAAATGAATATACAAATGAAAAGCAGAATCAGAGCTGTAAATATGGAAACAAAGTATTAACTATCAGAGGGGAGAGGAATGGGGGAGATGGGCAATATGGGTGAAGGGGAGTCGGAAATACAGGCTTTTAGTTATGGAATGAGTAAGTACAGATTAAAAGGCACAGCATAGGCAATAGAGTCAATGATACTATAATAGTATTATAGGGTAGCAGATGGTAGCTATACTTGTGGTGAGCACAGCTTACCTACGAGTTGAACCACTACGTTGTACACCTGAAATTAATGTAACATTGTCAACTATACTCAAAACAAATTTTTCAAAGAAATCTGCTGGTGACAATGCAAATTAGTAGTCTTTCCGGGGAAACAAAATGGCCATATGCTGAATGTGCCTTTTCAGGATATAAGTCTTTATTTCAAAATGTCACTTTTTCAGATTCATCTTGTAGAAAAACATATTAGACAAGTGCGAAAAGATGAATGCATGAAGATGTTTAATTTAGCACTAATTTTAAAAGCAAAATTAGTAAGCAATCTAAATGATAAGGAGTAGGGAGTAAATAAAATAACTTTGATACAAGCATACGAGAAAATATCATGAAATTTTAAAGTTATATTTTAAAATGCATTTACTTGACCTACAAAATGCTTAAAATATATTATAAAACACTCTGCATAGCACCTGTGTTTTAAGACTGTATCTCTAATGCAAATCTGGAAATCCGTAAGCCAAAATATTAACTTTTCTTTTTATTCTAGATGGTAGAACTCTGACTTATTTTCTCTTGCATTGTATCATTCTATAATTTCTAAATCTTCTAAGAAAAAAAGCTAGGTTTGTATTTATGACAGGAAAAAAATCAGAAAAAAATAAGTGCTATTTTAAAATAAATTCCAAAAAGAGGACTGAAAATCTACAATAAAAAAAAATTGACCAAAAAAAAAAAGAGAAAGATTTTGAAAAATTCATAATTGAAAAAGATTTTAAATGGAAGGTCATCTTGTTATATAATTTGTAAAATCTACAGCTAGTGATAGAAGAACATTAAGGCAAACCTTCCGGTTCTAAAGCTACTGTTTTTGCAGGTCTATGTAAACTAAAATGTTTCTGTTCAAAGTAGTGCCAGTATAAGGAAAGCAATGGTTTATTTTTTCTTTGTTTGTTTCAAGTTGTTATTTAAATTTCAGTTAGTTAACATACAGTGTGATGTTAGTTTCAGAAGCAGAATTTAGTGATCATCACTTACATATAGCACCCAGCGCTCATCACAAGTGCCCCCCTTGATACCTATCACCCTTCCAGCCCATTCCCTCCACCCACTTCCCCTCCAGCAACCCCCAATTTGTCTTCTAGAGTTCAGAGCCTCTTTTATGGTTTGCCTTACCTCTCTCTCTCCCATTCTCTCTCTCTCTTTTTTACTTCATGTTCATTTGTTTTGTTTCTTAAATTCTACATATGACTGAAATCCTATGTTTTCCTTTTCTGGCTGACTTATGTGGCTTAGTTAGCATAACACACTCTAGCTCCATTCACATCACAATGAATATCAGGTTTTCATTCTTTGTTATGGCTGAGAAATATATATATATATATATATATATATATATATATATATATATAATACATATTATTATATATATATATTTACCACAAGTTCTTTATCCATCCATCAGTTGACGCACATTTGGGCTGTTTCCATAAATTGGCTATGGTTGATAATGCTGCTATACACATGGGGTGCATGTGTCCCAAATCATTATTTTTGTATTCTTTGGGTAAATACCTAGAAGTGCAATTGCTGGATCATTCTATTTTTAACTTTTTGAGGAACATGTACATACTGTTTTCTAAACTGGCTGCACCACTTTGCATTCCCACCAACAGTGCAAGAATGGGTCCCGTTCCTCTGCATCCTCATCAATATCTGTTGTTTCCTAAATTATTGTAGCCATTCTAACAGGTGTGATGTGGTATCTCATTGTAGTTTTGATTTGTATTTCCCTCATGACGAGTGAAGTTGAGTATTTTTTCATGTGTGTTGGCCATTTGTGTCTTCTTTGGAGAAATGTCTGTTGATGTCTTCTTTCCCTTTCTTAACTGGATTAGTTGTCTTTTTGATATTAAGTTTGGTAAGTTCTTTATAGATTTTGGATACTAACCCTTTATTGGCTATGTCATTTACAAATATCTTCTCCTATTATGAAGGTTGCCCTTTAGTTTTGTTGATTGCTTCCTTCATTGTGCAGAAGCTTTTTATCTTGAAGTCCCAATAGTTCATTTTTGCTTTTGTTTCCCTTGCTTCAAGAGACATGCCTAGTAAGAAATGGCTATGGCCAGGGTCAAAGGTTACTGTCTGTGCTCCTCTAGGATTTTGATGGTTTCCTGTCTCACATTTAAGCCTCTCATTCATTTTGAATTTATTTTCATGTATGGTGTAAGAAAGTGGCCCATTTCATTCTTCTGCATGTCTCTGTCCAGTTTTCCCAACCACCATTTATTGAAGAGACTTTTTTGCCATTGAATATTCTTCCCTGTTTTGTCGAAGATTAGTTGACCATATAGTTGTGGGTCCATTTCTAAGTTTTCTATTCTGTTCCATTGATCTATGGCTCTGTTTTTGAGCCAATACCCATAATAGTGGCTTGATCACTACAGCTTTTACTATATCTTGAATTCCAGAATTGTGCGTCCACAGCTTTGTTTTTCTTTTTCAAAATTTCTTTAGCTACTCAGGGTCTTTTTGGTTCCATACAAATTTTAGGATTGATTGTTCTAGTTCTGTGAAAAATATTGGTGGTATTTTTATAGGGGTTGTATTATGTGTTGATTGCTTTGGATAGCACAGACATTTTAACAATATTTGTTCTTCTAATCCATGAGCATGGGATGTTTTTCCATTTCTTTGTGTCATCTTCAATTTTTCATCAGTATTCCATTATTTACCGAGCACAGATCTTTCACCTTTTTGGTTAGGTTTATTCCTAGGTATGTTATGGTGCAGTTGTAAATGGATCAATTCCTTGATTTCTCTTTCTGCTACTTCACTGTTGATGTACAGAAATGCAACAGATTTCTATACACTATTTGTATCCTGCAACTTTATTGAAATCATGTAGCAGTTCTAGAAATATTTTGGTGGAGTCTTTCAGGCTTTCTACTTAGAGTATTGTGGCATCTGCAATGGAAGTTTTGGAACCCAAAACTTCCAGTACTATGTTAAATATCAATGGTGAGAGTAGATATCCTATCTTGTTCCTAACCACAGGGGAAAAGCTCTCAGCCTTTCCCCACTGGGGATAATATTCTCTGTGGGTCTTTTATATATGTTTTTTATGATGTTGAGGTATATTCCTTTTAACCCTACTTGTTGAAAAGCTTTTATCAAAAATGGATGCTGTACTTTGTCCAATGTTTTTTCTGCATCTATTGAGAGGATTATATGGTTCTTATCCTTTCTTTTATTAATGTGGTGTATCATATTGATTTGTGAATACTGAACCACCCAGGAAGCCCAGAAATAAATCCCACTTGATCATGGTGAATTATTCTTTTAATGCTTGCTAATATTTTGTTGAGAATTTTTGCCATGTTCATCAGGGATACTGGCCTCTAATTCTCTTTTTTTAGTGGGGTCTTTGGTTTTGGAATCAAGGTAAGGCTGGCCTTGTAAAATGAGTTTGAAAGTTTTTCACTCCATTTCTATTCTTTGGAATAGTTTGAGAAGAATAGGTACTAACTTCTTTAAATGTTTGTTTGGTAGAATTTACCTTGGGAAGTCATCTAGCCCTAGACATTTGTTTGGTGGGAGATTTTTGATTACTGATTCCATTTCTTTGCTGGTTATTGGTCTGTTCACGTTGTCTATTTCCCCCTTTTTCAGTTTTGGTAATTTATATGTTTCTAGGAACTTACTCATTTCATCCAGATTACTCAAATTGTTGGCATACAATTTTTTATAATATTTTCATAATTTTTTGTATCTCTGTG
Source organism: Canis lupus baileyi (assembly GCF_048164855.1). Lineage (NCBI taxonomy): Eukaryota > Metazoa > Chordata > Mammalia > Carnivora > Canidae > Canis > Canis lupus. Next base: position 77,213,518 of record NC_132841.1, on the reverse strand, counting down.
GTGTTGGTTATGATCTCTCCTCTTTCATTTGTCATTTTATGTATCTGGGTCCTTTCTCTTTTCTTTCTGATAAGTCTGGCTAGGGGTTTATCAATTTTATTAATTCTTTCAAGAACCAGCTCCTGGTTGCATTGATTGGTTCTACTGTCTTTCTATTTGTTTCTATATCATTTACTTTTGCTCTAATCATTATTATTTCCCTTCTTCTGCTGGCTTTAGGCTTCATTTGTTGTTCTTTCTCTAGTTCTTTTAGGTGTAGAGTTAGGTTGTGTATTCAAGATTTTTCTTGCTTCTTGAGCTAGGCCTGAATTGCTATAGACTTCCGTCTTATGACTGCTTTTGCTGCATCCCCAAGGTTTTGGATCAGTATGTTTTCCTTTGTTTCCATATGTTTTAAAATTTCTTCTTTAATTTCCTGGTTGACCCATTCATTCTTTAGTAGGATGTTCTTTATCCTCCATGTAGGTGTGGTCTTTCCAAATTTTTTCTTGTGGTTGACTTCAAGTTTCATAGAGTTGTGGGTGGAAAATATGCATGTTATGATCTCAATCTTCTTTGTATTTGTTAAGGCTTGATTTGTGACCCAGTATATGATCTATTCTGGAAAATGTGCCATGTGCACTCAAAAAGAATGTGTATTCTGCTGCTTTAGGGTGAAATGTTCTGAAGGTATATGTTAAGTCCAACTGGTCCAGTGTGTCATTCAGAGCCACTGTTTCCTTGTTGATTTTCTGCCAGCAGTGACTTAATTTTAGAAGTTTTCTTCATTTATCAAAAATATTAGAGTCTTGGGGGAAGGGATGACATGTGATTTTAAAAGTTTAGTTATCTTTAGGAAAAGATAATCAGTTTTCTTTAATAAGATAAAAAAATTGAATGATTTTACAAATAGATGAAAACACAAAATTAATGGGAGTCTGTAAATTTCAAAATAAGTACATACTTATTAATTATATTAAAATATTTAAGTAGAATATTTTCTCATTTTGTTACCCAGGACCTCAATTAGTTAATAACACTCAAATAACGTAATGTCCTAAATACAGATTAACTGCATACTTTCTAGTTGGGAAGTCCTCTTAAAAAAAAAAAATTTATTCCACTTTAAAAATAAATTGTCTACTTCTAAAATTAAAAGGAATGTTTTCCTGGCCTTTAAAAAAACGTCATCTTTGGTACTCTGATAGATAGATAGACATACATTAATTCATATATATATATATATATATGTTATATATATATTCTCTATCAAAATAATTTTTTAAATCGAGAAAGCAGGTAATTAAAAATAGAATGTTGTATTCCTTAACCAAAAAGTAATGGATTTAGCATCAAGACACAGATGTTCATTTGTTTGAGCTTCTAAAGGTTTAGATAATACCAGAGTTTCTTTGTTTTCCCAAAAATCTTCTTCTAATGACATCCCAGGAATTTGGTCATTCCCCATACTTCTAGAGAGCCTATGCTTTTCATAAACCCTGCTGAGACTCCTCTAGTCTAAGCGAAATGATTGGCATGGCTGGAGAAAGAGTGCACTAGAATCAATGGTGCTAAGCTGGTTCTGCCTTGCTACAAGAGCAATCAAAACATGCCTAAGAAGGGTATATAAAACGTGCATTCTGGCAAAGGGCAAATGATAGTTAACAATTATACCCACACAGATGAAGGAATTTAAAGAAGCAGTCCTATTACTCAAAAATACCCATCCAAATCATGACTGCTAAGAAATTCCAAGGAATTTAAGAAAATCTAAACATCTCCCAAAGAGGCACATAGTTTTAGTGATAGGAAAACATTTATACTTCATTACTTTTTTAAAGAATCCTGCTAGCAAAAGACATCAATATTTGTTTGAAAATAGGATGAAAGCCATATTTGGCAGAAGCACATTTGAAATCTTTCCAGAATGTATTTTTGTTCTCAATGGAACAACAGAACTTGGCCTTTCTCCAATTTTAGAAAGGCACACACATATTCATATATGTACATGTTTATATAAAAAAAATGAAAAGTGTAACTTTAACGGATATTCCTCCTCCTTACCTCACCCAAGTCATTTTTTTCCCCCAATAGATGCATAGACACAATTAATTATTACTTAGATAGTTATGAGAGCTGTATTGATGCTTTGAAGGGCTGTTTTGGGGTGAGATGGAGATTTTGTCAAGTGTCCTTTGCTAAATGTGCTTTTATATATAATATGTATTTATGCAAATATATAGCTTATAAATATCATGTTGTGTCAACTGAAACTTATTTATTTATGTTTAGAAATATGTCTTTGAGAACTTTCCATTTTGAGTACTTATATCTGTTCTTCATAACTATGAAGGTCTATTACATAATATTAGCTGATATTCTTTGAACACTTATGTGCAAGACATTTTTGTTGCTTTACTGTGTTGTTTCCTTTAATTGTCACAAATAGGTGAGATCCTCTTATCCTTGCCATTTTACAGATGAGAAAATAAAGTCACAGAAAAGTTTATTTACCTCCCCAAGGTCACACTGTAAGGAGACAAAAGAGCTGGGTTATAAATCCAAATGACCTGATTCTTCTCTACAATATTTCAGAGGATTCTTTATAAATATCTAACATTCCTTAATAATATTCCCTCATCAGTTTATGTTTTTTTTTAAATTAACATTGCTGCAGTAAACATCCTTATCTCAAACTCTTTATGTATATAAGTGAGCACCCCCTAACGTACACACCTAGAATTGCAATTCCTAGTGGAAAATCAATCATTGGCCATCCTTCAGTATTTACTCCCCCCCCCCCCCAATGCAAAATGTGCTTTTATTAAAGCACAGGAACAGGACCTGTGGGCAGAAAGAGGTGCACTTGTAAATGTGAGGAGGACTGTATACTCTTTAGTTAGTGGGAGGTAAGGATAAGTGAGTCTCTAAGGAATTTTGTATGTTGAAAGTGAGGTTTGCAGAGGCTACTGTATCAGACAGACCTAGGGTCAGGTTATGTTTTTCTACTTAGGCTTTTTTTGCGAAAAGTCTCTCTAAACATGCTTACTCATATGTGAAATGAAAATACTGACAACAGTTACCTCAAAATTTTGTTGGAGATTAGATGAATTAATGCATGCAAAGAATTTAATACAGTGCCTAATACATAGTGAACATTCATGATAATTATCATTATCAACTTCAATGGGAAACTGCTGAATCCTAAGTCTACCCTCATTTTATGACTCGTACATTATCCCTTCCCATTACATTGTAAGCAATCATTTCTTTTTTCTGTCTGTCTCTCTCTTTGGATATTGAGTTTCCTGATAGAAGGGACTATAGTTTCTATACATACCTGCAAAAGTACCTGGAAGGTGCCTAGTATTATTCATGTTTTAGGAATAAACAAATAATGGAGGTGCAGAAAACAGATCCCAAAGTGCTGTAACTCTTCCATAGCTTTCTGATCATCTCATCTAAGAATCTCTGAACATATTAATTTCTTTACATTCCCTCCATTCAAACATATCCAATTTCCTTTATCACATTATTTTCTGAATCAGCATATTTTTTAAAAAGATGAAAAAGAGATAACTGATTTTAAAAAACCTAAAACCTCTCTAAAATATATAATTGGGCCAAAACAAAAGCAACCAAAAAAATTTGACTCTTAGTGCTCTGATCTGATCAAGATGCAACCGTTCAGGCTCTTCAGGCTACAAAGTAAAAGCGTGGCTCCAGCTCTCTCATTTAGTCATGCACATTGACCAAAATAAGTGGCGAGTGAGAAATTTCCATTCATTCTCCGTTCTATAGACACAGCATGAAGTTGTTGCAGTTTGTTTTATTGTCTGCCTGGAGGAAAAGTCATTCTGTTGTTTTAATAATACATTGAGATGGTTTAATGATGGATGGGGTTTCAGAGCTCTTAATAAGCTTACCACAATGACTACCATAAGCTGAACCTGTGTAGCTGTAACAAGTTCAGAGATGAAAAGAGGCAAAGACGAGAAGAAATGCCGGCTAATTTACAATGAACATGCTAACATCACTTATGACTTTATCATATGTTTTCACATTTTGTTTCATTAATTTTGTAGGAGTTTTTTCTGTCCTCTTTTCCTGTCTACTTTTTATTCTCATTTTGTTCATCTCATTATACTTTGTGTGTTCATAACTGACTCCAACCTCTATATTTGGAAATTCTGCTGTCATTTGAATAAAACTTCAGGATTCATTCTTATTAAGGTTAAAGGAAAAAAAATATTTGAAGCTGAATGTGTGTGCTTGCCGAAGTACAAAAGTGAAATGAAATGTAGGGAAAGTACCAAAAATGAAAATAAAAAAAAAAAATACACGAGTGCAGGGAATTGGAAGTGGTCTGGGTTCCATTTGCCTGATATGCATAACTCCTCCCTTTTACCACAGGTGTTACCATTCTGCATTCAGATGTCACATAACTTGTTAAAAGAAAATTGTGAGAAAATGAAAGGATGCAATAGAGAGTTAGAGACTAGGTTCAATCTCGACATTCATTTTCAATATTGGGCAATAAAGGGGTTAGCTCACAGAACCTAGAGAAAGCATTTATCCAGAGTGCAATAATAGGGCACAAAGAGACAAGGCATAAAAAAGAACAAGAAGCAGAGTCCTGTCCGTGATCAGGTGCAAACTTGGAAAGGAGCTCTGGGAGCTTCTGCCAAAAAAGCAATACCGTATGGCAGAGGCAGATGTCCAAATGGCCCAAATAATCAGCCCCAATCCTACCATCACGAACCCAAAACACCCATTACGGGTTGGTGCACAGCAACCTTGATCCAGTGCCCACTGTGATGTGCTCCAACTCTACTTTCAAAGAACATGGTTATTTCTGACTTCTCTCCTACTAACCACTACACTAATGAATTGTTCCTTTAACTGTCACGCAAGATCTTGAAAGAAATAATTACTTTAGTAAAGAGAAATATTAAAATTGCATTTTTGATATCATAAAAAAAAACTCCCATTGCCATATATCAAAGTTCCAAAACAAAAGTATAATTAGTTGGAGCTCTGGTGGAAAACATGTGTAGAGTGAAGTCCTTACATTAGGGGTAGGGCCTTAGTTCTGCAGAATTGGTACACCTCTCAGCGTAGGATATGCCCCTATCTTGCTTTCCTCAAGATGCTTGTCTCATGTAAGGTTCTCAGTTGTTTTGCATCACTATATAGCTATTTTCTATGACCAATACCAAACCACAGCATGCCACGCATTTCCTTATATTCATATTGATAAATATTTTCATAGAAGTCTTAGTATATCTTACCGCCATTTTTCAATTTTACAGACCTTGTATAGAATCTATATTCATTAAACCTCTATGGCTCTAAGCACAGTTACTCCTACTTGGACACACTCAAAGCCAAAACATATGGTGATTCATTAATTTCCAGTTGGTGTTGTGTACATGCTCTCAGTTAACTTATGGCTTGGACAGGTTTGCTTTCTAAGTTGCTTTCCAACCACCAAAGAGTTAACTGATTATACTGAGTTCTTGGATAGTCCTCTAAAGTAGCTTCCCGAGTTGCCACTAAGTTATATACACATTTCCAGGTCAGTAAAGTATGGTTTACTAAAGCTTTTATTCATCCATTTACACATTAGTTACTGAACCCACATTTATGGTGAGGCAGTGTAATAAGCCCGAGGTTGTGAAGACAGCTTAATCACATTACAATCTGGGGAAGAGAAATACATGCATAAATTCATGGGTACACACTGTAAAAAGGATACCACGGAAGAACAAAGGAATGGTCAGTTCTACTTGGGGAGATGGAGTGGCCATTTCTATAGCTCAAGGATTCCTGGGGTACCATTAAAAGAATTTCAGATGCAGCTACAGTGTGTATGATTAAACTGAACCTCTGAAGATACAGAGTAATGTCCAGAATAGAATATTCAATGAGCTCTCCAGAACTTTGTCCTCATCCCTATCCAGGTGGATTCATAGTTTGCAAAATGTTGATCTCAATCAGGAAAATAAAGACAAATATGTTTCCTACTGGCTCTTCCAGACACTCCCCTAGTCTCCTCACCACTGTGTTTTACCTCTGTGTCAGAATGCAGTAAATTCAATCTTTCCAGTGAATAGTTAATAGCTATGCTCACTTTAGAAGAAAGTCAATGAAATATGTGCATTTTGTACATTCTCACCTGCTAGAATTATACTTAGATAAATTTTTGTATATTTATTCTTCTTTAAAGTTATTCTCTTTTAAAAAGCATATTCTCAAATCATTTCATCAATATAAAATTTAAAATATTACATATTAAATATTCTCTGTGAAACACATCTTGGTACTATAGCTCCTCATCTTTAATCCTTCAAACAAATTCAGGATAAAATTGTAGCACTACGGTAAGAATTCCTAATGCTTTCTATTAAAAAGTTTTTGATGATTTTCATTTTCTCAGAAATGCAAATTCCATTTTGTGGTGACTTTTTTGTTTTTAAAGTAATCATCAGTAGAATTAAGTCATTTCTAGTTGTCAGACACCCAAAGACTAGTAACAGAACATTTGTTAGCTGTTTCATAGGATTCTCAAGTTAAGATTGATATAATTATTTACAGTATAAAATCTCTAAAAAGCATGAAATTCTATTTTATATCCTTATCTTCCTGGAAAATTGATCAGTTGAGATAGTTCATATTCTATTTCCTTTAAGAAATAAAGTCAGTAAATAAATATTAGATATTTTCCTCATGACAGACATCATAAAATCCAACCCTAAGAATAAGAATTTTGATCTACATATGATCATACCCAATGCATGGTCATAAATTTAATAACAGAAGGAAGACAAGACTTATTTAACCTATATGGTCAGATGAAGTTTTGTAATCATTAAATAATGCCTGTACTTTAGTAGAAAAGACAGAAATACATTTGAAATAATATACTCAGTCATCATGCTTTCCCCCAGAAAAACTAATATTTCCTTGCTCAAAAAAATGAACAAAAGCATTAATAAACTATATAAACTACTGACTTTCAAAAAATGAAAATTTCAGTTAAAATCTTTTTTTTTTTTTTTGAGAGAGAGAGAGAGAGTGAGTGGGGGAGGAGCAGAGGAAGAGGGAGAGAGAAAAATCTTAATCAGGCTCCACACTCAGCGAGAGTAGAGTTGGTCATGGGCAGAGCTCCATCTCAGGCCCCTCAAATCATGATCTGAGATGACATCAAGAATCAGACACTTAATCTACTGAGTCACCCAGGCACCCCTCAATTAAAATCGCTTTCATAGCAATGGAAACCATGATATGATGCCCAATTATAATAATGAACAAACCACAATGCACAGAAATGCTCACATTTTTGCAAAATTCTTTCCTTCATTAAATATATTAATAAATACTTTTTTCATAGTAATAGATATTGCAAAAGTTAAAATTCCCATCAAAAAGAAACATTACCACTGAAACATGGATGTTTAGTACAATTTTCGTATATTGCCTAGGCTGAGATAATGGCATCAAGGCTGCCGGGAATAGGGTGACACTGCGAAAGATCAAATGAAAACAAAAACAGAAACAAACAAGTAAACCTTGTTAGTCACAAAGGCAGTGGGAGAAGCAGGGACTGGGCTGGGGGCAGGGGGAAAAAAAGAAAAGAAAAAAGAAAAGAAAGAAAAAGAAAAGAGAGCAGCCTCGATGGCCCAGCGGTTCAACGCTGCCTTCGGCCCAGGTCATGACCCTGGAGACCCGGCATTGAGTCCCACGTCGGGCTCCCTGCATGGAGCCTGCTTCTCCCTCTGCCTGTGTCTCTGCCTCTCTCTCTCTCTCCATGTCTCTCATGAATAAATAAATATTTTTTTAAAAAATTTAAAAAGAAAAGAAATGTGCTTTTTAATCCTACCTCCTACTGTCTCATAGGAAATATGTTGATTCTTTGTGCAAGTAGCTCCCACAAGAACCTACCTAAGGAGCCCTGGCTATTTCTTTACTTTCCAGGAACTATATAAATGGTATCTTTAATTATTATGAAGCTTCCACCAAGACACTCAGGACCGACGTAGCATCCATTCACAATTCAGGCATTATCATCGTAAACAATAATAATTAAAACCACATAAAGTTCACAGCACAGAACACCGCAGGACACTGAGCACAATGGCCTGGTGAATGAAAAGGGTCCTTTCGCATTTTTCCCAGCAATGTGATATTACAGAGTCATTTTCAGACGTTCAAAACCATTTTAAAAAGCATCATCAAGTTACCAACTGCAAAATGCCTACAGGTTGATCTATGGAAATTTGCTCTCCTATTTGGGAGAATTATCTAGTACCATTGTCTCCTCTAAAATCAGAACTTTCAAAAAATAGTGTAATGCCAATTAAAGGAGGAAAGAACCTGCCAACAGAGTTTCTGACTGAACAGAGAATACTTGTAGGATTTTAATAATTCTGTCTCCTTTTTGCATATTCCCCTGCTTGTAATGATTAGTAAGTTGTGTAACCCATTTATAGTTTTATTTTAGCATCTGTGAACAAGGAGCAAAATTGTTTCTGACACTGGAGAAATTATTCTAAGTTGTACAAACTACAGATTCTATTTATCTACCAAGTAATTCACATAACCTTTCCCTCAAATCCAGTGTTTACCCAAGGATACCACCTCTTCAGTCTGAAGTACATTTTTTTCTTTTATATACTTTAAGGAAATAATTCAGTGACTTCTTCTTTATAGAAATGCCGAATATCTTTTCTTTTTTTAATAAACATCTTATTGAAGTCTATTCCACACACCATAAGGTGAGCAGAGTACACATGTGCAGCCTGATGAATTATCACAAAGTGAGCACACCCATGTAATCCCACTCTGATAAATAAAATGAGCAGTTCCAGCATCACGGAAGCCTCCTTCCTGTTTGCTCAAGTTATTACACTACTTTCAAAAAAATATCCAATATGCTGGTTTCTATGGCCATCTCTGATTAACTGGTTTTGACCTGTATGGAAATAGGTCTATACTATGGCTTGTCTTTTTATGATTCTTTTTTTGGTCCATATTGTGTTTGCAAAACTCATCCATTATGCTGTGTGTAGCCGTAGTGCCTCTTCTGACTTACTTTATGGCATCACTTTATGTGAATATGCCAGTTTATTTGCTCATACAAGACTGTAGGCTGCTGTTACGAACATATCTATACAAGTCATTTGATGCACACAGGTTTTCATTTCTGGTATGAAAATAGGTAGGACACCAGGTCATAGAATTTGTGCATATCCAGCTTCAGTAGGTATTTCCATACAATTTTCCAAAGTGGCTGACTCATTTTTACATAATCACCCTCTGAATGCAAGAGTTCCAGTGGCTCAATATCCTCATCAAAACTTTTCATCTTTTAAAATTTTAATTTTCATTTTTAAGTTAATTCATTCTGTTTCATTTTTAATATCATCTCATTTGGGTTTTGTTTTGAATTTCTCTGATAATTAACAATGTTAAGCAACTCTGTATACGCATATTGGACATCTGAATATCTCCTTTTGTGAAATGCCTCTTTCATACTTTTGCCCATCATTTTTAAATTGAGTTGTCTGCATTTTTTTAATGACTCAAAGGAGCTCTCTGCATACTCCTGACGTGAGTCCTTTTTCGGATATATATATTGCCAACATCTTCTTCCACTCTGGTTTGTCTTTTCTTTTTCTTATTGGTGACTTTTAATGAATCTTTTAGAAGATGTATTATTTTACCTTTACATTTAGTTCTACAGCCCACTGAGACATCATTTCTTTTTTAATCATTTGAAGTGGGGCTAAAGATTGTTTTGGGTTTTGTTGGGGGTTTTTTGTTTGTTTTGTTTTGTGGATACCCAGTTAACCTAGAACCATTTATTGAAAAGAACACCTTTTCCCTATTGCACTGAAGGGGAACTTTATCATAATTCAAGTGACTATTCCTTAGCGCTGTGTGTTGCTTTATTTATCTAGTCTCCATTATGTACTGAATAATTACTGAATTTCTCAAGATTTATAAATCTAGATATTTCATAAAGTAAGATTCCTCACTTTATTCTTTTTCAAAAATATCATTTTAATTCTTGGTCCTTTCTTCCCATTTATAATGTAGATTCAGCTTCTCAATTTCTACCAAATAAAGATAAAATTTTTACTGGAATTCCATTAAACACATAGATCAGTTAGTGTACATTTTATATTGTTACAATATTGGATCTTTCCAGTCCATGAATATGGAACCTCTTTCCATTTATTTATTCTTCTTTAATTTCTCTCATACCTAGTAGTTTTGTTGAAGGGAGTTTGCAAATCTTATGTTAGATTTATTCTTGGTTATTTGATGTACTTTAAAGCTATTCTTAAAGTTATCATTACATAATTTTTCTAAATTTCCCTTATCATTAGAAATAATTTTTTTGTTTATTTTTAATATCTTATATAGAAACTTTATATTCAGAAGCTGAATCTACATTCATTTTTACTAGTTTTTTTTTTAAATTATGTCGAAATAATGACAATTTTGTTCTTCTCTTTCAATAACTTTTCCTTTCTACTTATTTAGTTCCATTGCACTGGACAAGCTCTTCAGAAAAATGATGAATAGAAGAGATAATGGCATTTTTATCCCATTGACTCAAGGGGCAGCCTTCAATATTTAACCACTCAATAGGATATGTTTTCTGTACATTTTGGTTAATACCTTTTATGAAAATGAGGAAGTTTCCTTTTATTCCTACTTTGTTAAAATTTTTTATCCTGAAAAGGTGTTGGATTTTATCAAATATCAGTTCTGCATATATTATAATTATTATATGATATATTTCTCCTTAATTCTGCTAACATGGTAAATTACACTCATTGATTTTTGGATGCTAATCTCATGTTGAATTCCCAGAATAAATAGGCCAAATGAATTTCTTTGCATTTTCTACAAGATTTTCAAATATGAGAAAAATGTTTCATTGTAGAATTAATAGAACTCTTTACAAATGATTTATTTATTTGAGAGAGACACAGCGAGCACAAGCAGGGGGAGGGGCAGAGAGAGAGTGAGAAGTAGGCTCCCTAGTGAGCACGGAGCCTGTTGTCGGTCTTGATCCCAGGATCCTGAGATCAAGACCTGAGCCAAAATCAAGAGTTGGGCACTCAACCAAGCAAGCCACCTGAGATGCCCTAAATTAATAGGTCGTTCTAAAAATCTATCTTATTTTCAAATTTTTCTGACACCTTTTCATAAGGCACACAAAGTTACTTGCTCTAGATACTATCACTGGTTTTCCTTTATCTTCAGATATGTTTTTACAATCACCTGAACAATTCACATTTTCTTTGTCCATGATAGTTCATATAATCTAGAAATTGGTCTCTGAATGTCTTAATATAGGAATTAACCCGAAATGTTGTCTATTTATCTTATTATTGGAAAATAGCTTACTCTTAAACCAATGGTTTAAAAAATATATTGACCTAATAATCAATTCTGGTGTCCAGTTTAAAACATTGGTAAAATCTAGGATAATAAGCAAAATTTTCTGAGCTTCCTCAGGTCACAGAACAGTAATCAACCCTTAAGCATCTTCTTCTATCCATCTTCCACTTCTAGATGACAAAGTTTATGCAAACAGGAAGATAACGTCTATGAAGAGTCCACATATAACACAGAAAAAAACCTGTATAGGCTCAATACATACCTGTATAGGCTCAATCACTTTAAAAACTTTCTTTTTCCTTCTTCCATACCTTTACCGTTTGGAAATGGAAATGCTATGTACATGTACAAAGTGCTGTAGTATAGAAGTACTTAAATAGGAACAGACTTGCCTTTTTAAGAAGTATTTGAAATAATCGTTTAAGTTACATAAAAGGAACACTTACTAATCAAATGAAGTGAGTGAAAGAATTTAAAAGCAAGCCATTCAGAATTTTAGAATTGCCACATATTTAGGCGAGAGGATTAATAGCCAGTATTTGGGACGCTAATACAGTTTCATGTTCAAATAGAAAATTGTGGAAACCAAGCCAAGATGTTAGTTTGAGAAGCAGCTGCAGCCCATTCTAGAAGCATACACGGGCATTCCTTTAAAGCTGTCACTAAGATACCAAATTTAGCATAAAACAATAAGGCTTGGAAAAATCAAACAGTGAGGCCCTGGAAGCTCATTTTCACCAAGAAAGTAAAGTTTGTGATAGGTTTGCTGTATTAAATTCATATGATTTAGTTCAGCTAATTTTTTTGTCCCTTTGTAGTAAAATATAAGTATTCCTCTGTCTCACTCTCTAAAACCTGCTAGCAATGAAAGTCCATCTTTTCTAATTTGTGAGAATGTTTAATCAAATAGGAATTTGAACTTTCATTATATCCTTCCAGTAATGTCTAGGGATCATCTCCTAAGATTCTGAATTCCTAGCAAGTAGCACTGTGCCTGCCATTTACTAAATCATCAAATTATTTAATAAATAAGAAACGCTTGTTATGTGATTTAAAAAATTGATTAAGGAATGAAACAATTTAACTTTCAAACTTTATCTTTCAAAGTTCTGATTGTGAGCATCCTATGGATCAAATTTATTAGTTAATGTGGAAAAAAAAGTTAATGTCCTTACTCCTATCTCTTGTTACTATTAACTTTTAGGCAAATTGGATCTTGGGATTCATATTTGAAACTACTGTGCTATTTTAGTATTGGAAGTAAAACCTTCTCAGATACTTCCAAGATATAGCATCATTAAGCTGCAAAAATAAAAACCTTTTCTAAAAGAGAAATCACAACTTTGAGGGGAGATTATTTTGCTCCAGTTGGCCTTACTTTCCACCCAGATTTTATTCTTTGTGTTATTTATTATTCTGTCCATACAATCTCTAATGAGCTACTTTGAGAAAATAATTTTCCCAAAAGTTGCAGTACTTTTTTTACTTTTTATATGAACATTTCCTGTAAAAGTTTCATATTGTACTTTCAGAATATCCTGAGAAATAAAAAAAATTAGTTCATGTCTTACTTATTGAATAACGGTAGGCATCCTTCTATCTTTATGTTGTATTATTCATTGATAGCAAATTGCTCCTTTCAGAGTGTATGAGACAAAAATGGCCAGTGTTCAAGCATTTTGGTTGCACAAAGTTTAAAGGAATATAACATCACCCTATGAGAGCAAATGTGGTCCACACCATCTAACAGGGCAGATTATCACTGTCATATTCACATTCCAATTGCTCCCTTGTCAACCCTTCAAATATGTCAACACTTGTTTTCTTTAATTATTCATTTAAATAATGAAATAGGGGAGAAACTTCATCCACTTCTACCAAAAAAAAAAAAAAAAACTTCTAGACTGGATTTTATTGTTCTCTACACATTTCTATCAACTTGGTTAATACTTTGATTATGGAATGAGAATGGAGAATCATACTGGGAATTCTAAGCTCTTTCAACACCAAGCTGAAAACTTTATAAAATTCCTTATTAACTAACCAGAAGCATCTGAAAATCACCATTTCACATTCATAATTCAGTTCAGAAATTTAGAGGTAGGTTTAGGGAACACGATTACTTGGCAATACACACAAATCACTACATTAGTCATTCACTCTATTTGTTCACAAGAACGAAGGAGATACCTTTGAGAAAAAAAAGAGAAAAATGTTTGCTAATTCCATTCCCTGAAAGTTCTGAATCATATCAATTATGTTTGGAAAACATGCGCCATGTTGTTGCATTTGAAATGTAGTTTTTACAGTTTTATGCTGGTGACATTTTTAGTGCTGGAATGTATTTTTCTAGAAAGTTATCTGTCCAGAAACAAATATGAAACATCATGGACTTTCTAACAAAAGAGAGGTTATGAATATTGAATTCAAAGAATTACAATCAGGGGTCCCTGGGTAGCTCAGTTAGTGAAGTGTCTGCCTCTGGCTCAGGTCATGATCTCTGGGCGTAGGATCAAGACCCACATCGAGCTCCCTACTCAGAGGGGAGTCCGCTTCTCCCTCTCGCTCTGCCTACTACTCCCCCTGCTTGTGCTCTCTGTCAAATAAATAAATAAAATATTTATTTAAGAAAAACAACAACAGGGATCCCTGGGTGGCTCAGCAGTTTAGCACCTGCCTTCGGCCCAGGGCGTGATCGTGGAGTCCCCGGATCAACTCCCACATCAGGCTCCCTGCATGGAGCCTGCTTCTCTCTCTGCCTGTGTCTTTGCCTCTCTCTCTCTCTCTCTCTCTCTCTCTATTCTCATGAATAAATAAGTAAAATCTTTAAAACAACAACAACAACAACAAAGAATTACAATCCCATTTTGTTTGAATTCACAGTTGAATTCATTAAATGTTCATTGAATAAAATTCTAAATTGAGTTAAATCCAAAAATAAATTTATATATTAACTCTTCCAATGACAACTCCTTCTCTACATATTAACAGGCCTAATATGCAATATAGATGTTATTTTGTTGTAGATATTATATACTATATAATGCATCTATATTTCTATGTATAAGAACAATATTTATATATATAATGTACATACTCCAAAGTATCAAAGATCAAAATTTTGAATTCACAGAATCTGAAGATACACTATTATTCAAATATTAAAATAAAGCTATTTATATAATTTATTCAAGGTTATACTTATTTATATACTGTATATTATATAAATATTATATGTAGGTATTATTTATATAACATGTATTATATAAATATTATATATAACTATGCAAATATTAATGTATATAGACATATAAAATATATTCCTAAATAGATTAGGATTTCTTCTAGATTCCATTACAGAAATTAAAACCAAAATTCCCCTTCTCAAAGAATTTACAAATGGCTAACAAACTGCCTTTCATAGTACCTGGAAATAATCATGCACATATATGTCTAATTATATAAACCGAATTACTTTACAGTATTTTCATCTTATTGTAATGACTTTGTTATGAGAAAAACTGTATATTGTAAGACGGTAGATATTTCCTATTATGCACTAGGTATCCTTGAACAAGTTCAAGATTCAATGTTCAGCTGAGGTCAAGTCCACTAGAACTAGCTGTCCCTTATGACTTTCCTATTACTCTTAATCTCATAGTAAATCATCTCTTATGTTCCTGTACCTTTCCCACATTGTTCATTACTCTGTTCCCTTTTGTTTACCTAGCACCTAGTAGGTATTCAGCCCATGTTTTTTTAAGTAGCATTTAATAAATTATTCCATTTCCAGAGACCCATAAAAGTTGACTTCCTGATATGACTTCTAAATGAGTCCTTCATCCATCCATTCCTTAAAATTCTTCTGACTTTATCTCATGCTTAAAGGTCTCCTAACTTAGTTTTGCCCATGCTGAATAATGCCACGAGATTAATCACTGTGAAGGAATCCTGTCATCATGCCATGCTTCTACGCTAACAAGCATCAACACTCCCTACTGCCTACAAGATAAATTAATTAATTAAATCTAAAAAACATCTATTGAGTGTTTCCTATGTGCCAAGATATTATTTAAACTTCATGAACTTAAATTAATATCTCTCTAAATTTGGATGTAATCAACATTTTCTACAATATCTCTAAACTCTGACCTTCTTGGATCTTATACTCTAGCTAAATTTTATTTTTGGCTCCTTGACATGTATCCTGTGCCTTCTCACTTTCTGTATTTTTCACATTAATACTGCTCTCTTCTTTACAGCCTAACCTAATTTTTAAGATATAATAAAACTTCTCCTCTTTTATGAAATTTTCACAAGCTACTCTGAATATGGCTAGTTTATTTTCTATTGTATTCAATTGTCTTTTAATTACAGGCTACCTTCCAATATATTTCATTTTATTGTATCAGTTTTTATTCTGTAAGTCAGTATTATATGCTGAAAAGAATAGGGATTTAGAATTGGTCATATTTGTGTTCAAATTTCCAGTAAGTTACACACTAGCCATGTGACTTTGGTTAAATTAACTTCTGAATGGATTTCCTTATCTCTAAAATGAAATTAGTAATAACTATTTCCTAGTGTGATGGTAAGAATTCAGTAAAATAGCATTGGTACTTATTGACTATGATTTTGCTATAATACTACATTTTTTATATGTTTCTGTTTACCATTTAGTTTGTAAACCCTTAAGAACCAAAGAGTTATATTATATTTTATTTTATATACTATTACTAAACATTGAATTATGGGAAACATTTAATAATGATTGTTTACTTCATTTTCCTATAATACACTTAGGGAAAGAATAAACCAAATAAATAAGAACATGATAGAAAGATAATTTCCTATCATTAAATAATTTATGCTAAATTTATGTGTATGTGTATGCATGTATGTATATTTGTATGTTTATTTATAAATATATTTGTATGTTTATCGTATCTGTTTATTTAAGTTTATAGATAATATATACATAAGTGTACATGTATATGTGTATATATAGGTTTATATAAACAAAAATACACTCTCAAACATCTGTATATGCACATATGCAAGTAAGCCAGATTAGAAATTATCTTGGGTAGATATTTCTGGACAGCATAGTTCTGTTGGATGTGCATTTGGAGGTAATGATACAATTCCTCAGAGGGCAATATATCAACATTTTAAGGCATATTTTTTAAGATTTCATTTTAAAAAGAGCTCAAAGTGTGTATTTTGAACTTATCAGTTTCAATTATATTAAAGGAAAATCAGTGAGTCAGTAAAATACACAAAAAATCATTTGTAAGATCATACTAATTGCAAACATATCTCTTTAAAAATTTGCTTTTAAGTAGCATTTCCAGATTTAGGAGGAATTTTAAACTTAATTTTACATTGCATTATTGATCACCTGGATTAAAAGAGCACTCCCGTTTTTCCACATTTTATTTTTCACATTAAAATCCAAGTACAAAGTAATATGGCATTGCCCTTCATTTGTTCTTCCCAGTTGGAATGCATGGCTAATCTCTCCAGGGAATGTTCTTGCTATTTATTATTGATTTTATAGCTCAAAAATGTAAGTGGGCAGTGAATGGGCTGGATTTCAGATTAGGAAATAACCACTTGGAAGAAGAAACCAGCTGGACACTTGTGATAAATTGCTATTTTCTGTCTGAATTTTACACCTAGTTATAGGTAGTTTACAGAATTAAGCTCCATATGGACAAAATGCCACTGAGGGGACTGCGCCATAACCTGTGCATACTTACAGATGCCTCATTCACTCTTTGGGGACACATCTTAGGAGAAACATGTCATAATCAGGGATTTAGGAATAATGAAAGATTTGGCTTTCATCTGTTTTTCATGGATTTACCAGAGCTGAGATAAAGAAAACAAACATACACAAATGTTAGCTGTGATAGCATTAAAGCCCACTAAATAAATGTTCCCGGAACGTGATCACACACATCCACAGGCACACACACACATACACACATAAACACACAAAACTCTCACACAACCAGCACCAGTAGCATTGTAATTCCTAGTACAGAAATAGTTTCAATGCTTTATAGTAATGGAGAAGCAAATAACAGGTTATAAAAGAAAGTAATATTAATGAATTTCCCAATTGCTTTCTTGGTTTTATATTATCTAAACTAACCCTATGCAGACTCCTGAAGTATTGATCTACCAGAAATCTTCCAATTTATAAAACTGATTTTGAGTAACAAAAAAAAAAAAAAATTGAGGCTATACAATCAGTATTCTTTAGAACATGTTATCAATGTTTAGCCAGGAAACTGAAATCACTAAGTATTTGAATCTGATAAAATTTAATGCAGGGAATTGGTTAAGCATATGATGGAATTGCTGAATGACCAGAAAGGAGGGAGGAAGCAACACAGAGATTAGCAAAAGCATGAAACCACTTCTACCCATAGACTAGAGAGATAACAGGAAGCAGTGGTGATATTATCTGGGCCCAGGGCCCTTGATTACCAGGAGACTAGGGCCAAGGTGGACCCATGGCGGAGATAAACCTATTGCTTAAGAAACTTTCTGAGGTAGAGCAAACAGGAGAAATAATCCTTTCCAGGGCCCTCCAGTTGCCAACTGATAACTCTCATTGGATAAATCTCACCAAAGACAGATACACAGGAGAAACACCTCCTTTTGGGGCAATCCCCCTTTGATTTTCCTTTCTGGGAAAAAAAAGCAAGAACTGACCTGAAGGAAAACAGGCCCAGGACCAGAACAGATATATATCATTTTATATCACAACTTGTCAAACTTTGAACTATTTAAAACTCAACAGACTCTCTTGAAATTCCAGATTCATATAAGATTTCATTGCTACACTATAAAAAATAGAAACAAAAGAATTTTGAGATTAAAGAAAAATTGTTTGCACAACTGAAAATTTTAGATAGTTCCAATGTAAATGCCAACATAACAGCCCATTTTTGTTATAATTTATCAAGCAAAGATAATGACTGCACTAAATTATTTGGATAAATATCACAATTATATACTTTACATATACTCATCAATGTATTTAATGTCTTTGTGATCTTTTCCTAAAATCAACATCATTAAATATGGGAAGATAGTAGTGGATTTTTCAAACTGTTTTATACAATTTAATAATTTTGTAAATTAATATACTTGGTTTGCGAAAAAGCATCAGCTCTATAGCCTGTTCTTTAAGTGTTATTATCACTTACATAGGAAATAACTGACCAATCATGTCAAGGGCAGATCACAGACTGAATTTTTCTAACTCTTCACAAAAATGTGTTATTCTAGCTATAAGTTAAAAGGGTCAAAATATGATCTGATTTTTTTTTTTTTATGATAGTCATCACAGAGAGAGAGAGGCAGAGACACAGGCAGAGGGAGAAGCAGGCTCCATGCACCGGGAGCCCCATGTGGGATTCGATCCCGGGTCTCCAGGATCACGCCCTGGGCCAAAGGCAGGCGCTAAACCGCTGCGCCACCCAGGGATCCCTATGATCTGATTTTTAAAAATAAATAGAAAAGGGTATTTTTGGTAACAACTCTAATTAAAAATTACATTTAAACTCATGGAAATATGATCAATAAAAATAAGCTGGTGGCATTTTTCTCAATGAATTGACATGACTCCCCAGTGTTTCACTAAAGGCCTATTTCTTTACAAAAAAAAAAAAAAAAAAAAAAAAACATTTCGTGGAAAATAGTCTTAAAACTTCAAGAAGTATATTTTTAAGTAGGAACCAGAATTTCTTACATAGTTCTGGTACAATCATCTCCATTATATAATGAACTTTGCCTTTGCTGTATGATGCCACAGGGTATCTTACACAAACAGATCAAAACTACATCACAGACATCATGCTTTAGCACCTACGTCAGTCCTACATTACTTGAAATATACCCTCATCCTTTCAGACTGCCAGGTTAACCTTGAAGACCCTAAATTCCTGACCCATCTTGGAATATCCTACAAGACAACAAAGCAAGATAGACTACTATGATAAACCAATTGAAACCAAGAAAGATAAACTTTTCTAAAATGATAAAACCACAAAAAAATCACCTCTGTCAAATGCCAGTGTAAATACGGCTCTTAACTAGACTTCCTGATAAAATACTAGCAGAAATATAATGGACGCTGCTACTTATCTATGAAATAGTTTTAGAAAGATACACTTGATTTTCTAGGTTACTTATTAAAGAAAAACATGGAATGCATGGATTTAGTGGGGAGCAACTGGCTTTGACAATGAGATGAAGGACATTTTCAGAGCTGAGTTGATGGAGATAAACTTCCCCAAAGAAAGAAGCAATTGCCTGTGTCCTTTGATTGCCCCGGGTTTAAGCTACAATTTGATCCTTTGTATTGTTTCATCATCCCTTAAAGACTTCATTAAATAATGAATCTAAGAACAAAAGATGAGAAAAGATTCAAATAAAGAACTGCCAGTATTAAAACTGCTTACCGTGTAACCTCAACAACCCTAATGCTCACATCACAATAAAGTTGAAGCCAGTTCCCTTTGAATGATTCCTATCCCTACCCTACTGAAAATCATCTCCAAAATATGTTGATATTTGGGGGAAAATTAACATCCTGCAGAGATGGGAAAATTCTAACACAAAACATCAAACTATTCACATGCAGTCATTTCATCACCATGTAAAGTAAAATGCAAAAATGCAATTAGAATTTTAAGTCATATGGGATCCTCCAGACCCTTGGAGCTTCTCTCCATTAAAGGATTATTACCAAGCCTGGAATAGGGACCCTGCAAGAAGCTCGGTGAATCTTGAGTTTCACATCTGTGCATTTTTAAAACACCCCCTCCTCTCAGGAAAACATCCACTCATATTCATAACGACATATTCATAATTATTTAGAAATGTTTTAAGTTTCTGCTTTAGAAGTACAAATTTAGACTAATCTATTAACTCTTCATAATTTCCAGCTTATGAAAAGAATAAACAGAAATTAGAGCTCCAAATATCATGCAATAATCAGCAAACTCTGAATATTCTGTTTTTAAAACAGTCTATGATATGAAAGGTTAATCAAAGTAGCATTAGTAAAAATGGCTACAATCCTTTAATATGAAAGAATATAACAAAAGGAAATGGAAACCTCAAAATTAGACATTATTTAACACTTTCATCTCTCAAGTGTAAGAAACTCTAAATAGAAACATCTTTCTCATAAGATGCCTACTTTGACCAATGAACCAGAACAAATGTGGCTAATGTAAGAGGAGAAAGAAGAAGATGCAAACAATAAGTAGCTAAGAAATATCTTGATTTTTTTGCTTTTTGTTGTTTCTTAGAACTTTTTTTAAAAAATAGATTGATCTTTAAATTAATAAAAACAACACATAGACACAAAATAGAGTAATAAAATCCCTCCAATCTGAAAAAGATAAAAGAGGGCATAATGACTTTTAATCCATAATGAGAACTGTAATAAATGGTAAGTTACACTAAAATCACATATTGTCCGAAATACATCTATTTGCACATGCATAACCCATACTAATTTGAAACATATGTCTTCCCAAATTTCTATGTACAGATACACACATATCTGATGTTGAGAAAAACCTACAAAAAGTAATAATCTATATGTAATTCCAGGTCGATAAACACACATTTACAGATACAATTCACAGACACCCAACTGATATATTTCCTTTGTGTCTGCTATAATTAACACAATACATACTCATATATACGTGCATATGTGCAATATAGTCCTACCCACACAAACTCACACACTTTCAGAAGATCGAAATGATGCCTGAGAGTACATGAATTGGCAACTGCAAGAGATGTAACTTTCTCAATAGATTACCCTATATATACTCAAAGGACAGCTGGGCAACCATACTTCAGTGGAAAAGGAGCCATACTTCAGTGGAATAGGCTAACTTAGAATCAGCAACCTGTAGACTTTTTCCTCTTGAGCTTTGTCATTAATAGGACTGAGCCACCAATTCTCAGTTCCATGTTTCTCAGTTGTAATTTTAAAGTGAGAGGATTCGAGGAGTCCAGCCTGAGTTATGCACTCAATCATTCGTTTATGTACTAACTCAAAAGAACTGAGCATCTACCATCTGCAATGATAATACTAAGTATTGGATATATTGAGGTTCAACATAGCAGGTAGGCATGTCATGGCCGTGAAGGTGGGTGTATAGGACCACACAACAGAAATATGGCTGTCTAGGGCCTGCCTACTCTTGGAGAGCAGAAAAGATATGCTCTGCTGATGATATCTGAATAGATGTCTACTACAAGGATATGATGACTCAGGTAATCAGAGATTGGTTAACGGGTAATAGTGTGTGGTTACTTATCTGGACAAAAGAAAGCATTTGAGGAGACAAGTGAGTGAACTGCCTGCCAAATGATCTTAAGAAGCCACTTCATGGCTAGATATTAGAATTCAATGTCTTAATATTTTTTCATGCATCTATAAGTTGCTATTGGTAAGTGAATTGTGTCCGTGAATATAAATCCATCTTCCTGAAGGATTTAAGGTTGAAAAGAAAGGTAAGCATCCTCTTTCATGTTCTTGTGGATTATGAAATTTCACTAATAAAACCCTAAAAAAAAATTGTGACCATAAATTGTTGTCTTTAGTGCTGTGTAATTTAAATTTACTTCTCTTCTCCCTCATACTGGTAGTTCCAAGTCTAGAAAAACTTGTATTTGAGGAGGCAATTATTTAATCTCATTTTCTCATCATATAAAATATTCTCTATTAGATTAGAGAGTTAGTAATCATTTCATGTCCTGACAAAGCACCAGTTACTAATTTTCTAAACCTTTTTGTGCAAAGCTTTATCTGCAAAATAGCATGTCATATAGCTTTTTACCTTATTTTCACTCCATAATAGAGGGATCTTAGTACAATTAAAGGGATATTACATTTTACTAAGGAAAACTGAACCAATTATTAATTAATAGAAATAGCAAGTAATTTAAAAACTTCTCTATACCTCCCCTTGGTCCAACAGCATCACATTAGCAGAATTAGAAACCACACAATTGGACTTTTCCAATTAAGTAAATCTAAGCCCCTATGAGTTATGCATAATAAAGTAACAATTTAAGGTCTCACAGTCAGTGCACATACAAATCAAACAGTGACTCATTTTTCTCAAGAAAGACAATTTGAAAGATAGTGATCACAAAGTTGTGGAGTTTGAAATACTAAAAGAGGTCTGAGAAAGATTTAAAAATATAGACTTCAAATTCATAATTTTAGAAAGCTCATAACATTGATAGAAAAAAATATATAGCATTTTATTTCCTTAAAGGAATAGTTTCTCTCTTAGAGATGTCCCCAAGAGAAGAGAGGAAACAATCAAAACCATTCAGGAAGTAACTTTTATGAATTAATTTATTTCATAAGTAACAATTATGTGCTCTGAATCAGGGGCAAGGCAGGAAAAATATATAGATAGTCTCACAGAATTTCCAGTAAGGTGGAAGGCACAAGGGACCATAAAAGTTCAGTAGTCTAAGAGAGAGGAGAAGGAGAGTAGGGGACTTCAAGGGAAAACACTGAACCTCCTATTTGGAAGGAAAGGGTGGGCTTCAAAGGCTTTTTGAAGTTGAGACCTGAGGACAAGTTAGCCTGGGAAGAAACAGAAAGTGGGTGGGGCAGTGAGGTTAGGGAGGAGAGTTTTTCAGCCAAAAGAATGAGTATGTGCCAAAGGTCAGAGATCAGGAAGGCAAAAGAATAAGATTCAATGGAAGATCACTTGGAAGGAGATATGACAGGATGGGAAAGAAGGAATGGTAGGCGGTTTTCTCGCTAAACTAGAGAAATGACAAAAGCCCAGTGGGACAGTAGCAGTGGGGAGGAGAGATAGACTAATACAAGAGATATTGAGGGAACACATGGAGAGGATTTTGAGATTTATTTCATATGGAGAGTTAGTAAAAGGTAAGAGTAAAAAAAAAAAATGCTTTCCAACTATTGCTTAAGCAACACAGTGGTGTCTGGTGCTCTTTGTTAGCAAAGAAGTGCTGGGGATTAAGGAGTTATATACGGTCACATATCATCATATATTCCCTAAAAGTATGAGAAGAAAAAGAAGTGAGTAGGCCAATGAGTTTCAATTTTGAATTTTCTAAGAGCTGTATAATTGTTGTAAGATGTTCTAAAAAAAAGAATATGAATAGGGACACCTGGGTGGCTCAGTGGTTGAGAGTCTGCCTCAGGCCCAGGGTGTGATCCCGGATTGAGTTCCACATCGGGCTCCTTGCATGGAGCCTGCTTCTCCCTCTGCCTCTCTCTATGCCTCTCTCTCTGTCTCTCATGAATAAATAAATAATTTAAAAAAAATAATATGAATAAAAGAATAGTGTCAGAGGTGCCACATCACAAAATAAAACACAAAAAGAAAATGAAAATAATTGTGTAAATGAACTGAAAGATATGAGATTACACAAAGGAAAATGTAGATCAATCAGCCAGTTTGGAAGGTGAAGAAAGGAGATTTAAGTTTTAGAATATTGATTTGGCTATTAGTTAATGTTATCCGAATCTTACAAAAATCTTGCAAAAGAAAACCCAACGAGTTTCAAATTAGGTTTAAACAACCTCACTGTTAGAGGTCTTAGAATCACCTATAGTATATACTGTGAAATCCGTCCCAGAAACATTTATACTTAAGAATATGTATTCTTTTGAGATACTAGGTGATAAAACAACACAAAACAAAATTGGAAAGAGTAACACACTTTGTTAAAATGGAGATATATATCCAGTGAGACATAATTCTCCCCCTCAGGAACCTAATGAAAAATGTTTTCACATATTAAGGTAGGCTACACATATTTGTCAAAAATAAATCATGTCAAGCATAGTATCTTTCTTTGATCTTTTAGGTAGGAAAATGCAGTCTATGTTGCGTCGAAATTATTCCAGCATTGAACATTCACACTTGGCAAACAAGGATTTGGGAAATAAGGAGACTGATAACTCTCTGGCATATAAAGAATGTCAAAGAAAAAATTGGAAAATTAGATAGGCATCTGTATTAAATATAAAAAAGTAAAAGAAAGGATTATTCTTTCTGTCATGATGGCAAAAGTAAAATCACACAAGTAAATCTAATGATGTAGACTTGCTACTTTCAACTAAGTAAAGACTTTAAAGCAAATGTAAGAATTATAAAAGGATGATTGAATTAATTCTGTCAGTTATTCCACAAGTTTTAAGTACCCACTATGTACCAGGCAAGGCTCTAAGAATACAAAGGTGAAAGCTGTTAACTTTATCTTCATGGAACTTAGACTTTATCAAGTAATTGACAAGTCAACAAGCAACTGTGAGTCATGATAAAGGAAAGTCAAGGCCCTATGGAAACAAATGGAAAAAGAAATTAGCCTTATGTATCAGGGAAATCTTTCCAGAGGAAGTGAGCCTTAACTGAGATTTGTAGGATGAATATAAACTAAGCAAAGAAAAAGGAAAATACATTGCAGGCAAAGGAAACTGGACCAAGCAAGTGTCTGGTAAGAAACTCTACATGCCCTGAGCTAAAGTGTGGACAGGAAAAGGGTAATGGAAAGAGATGTAACCAACTGCAATGAATGCATCATCTATGTTTATCAGAACATACGCTCCCAGGGGGGCCTGGGTGGCTGGGTCAGATAAGCATCTGCCTTTGGCTCAGATCATGATCTCCATCTGCCATGGAGCCCCACGTTGGCCTCCCTGCTCAACAAGGAGTCTGCTTCTCCCTTTCCTTCTCCCTGCTTGTGCGCGTTTGCTCTCTGTCAAATGAAGAAAATAAAATCTTAAAAAAAAAAAAGAAAAAGAACATACACTTACACTTCCTCTTGGTTGTTTTACAGACATTAATACTTTGAGTACAACAGCATGGTTTATCGAATGCACCAGAGTGAATCCATGGTTGATTGTGTGCTTTCTTAAAACAACAACAACAAAATACTTCCAAATATCTTTCCCAATCTCATGGCTCATTTATGGCCAATTTATGACCAGTGTAGTAAATAATTAATTAATCATTAAACAGTTAATAAATCAAATATTCATATTGAGTAAATGAGACAAGAAAATAAACAGTACTTCTGTAACTTGTTAGCCAATTAGAGTATGTCTAGGTTCAGTACTTTATCATTCCCATTGCTTTGTTTTTGTTTCTTTTCCTAAAAATGAAAGGTCAATAGTAAAATCTCTTAACAATAGCCATCAAACTCCTCTAAAATAGCTTTATTTCTTCTTTAGTATCATTCACACTTTTCAATATTCATATATTCATCACATGTGGAAGGAAGAGAAGGGAAGGGAAGGGAAGGGAAGGGAAGGGAAGGGAAGGGAAGGGAAGGGAAAAAGGAAGAGAGAGAAGGAGGAGGACAGGTAGATGGGTAATTTTAGCTAAAAAATGTGTTCTGCTTTTGGTAACAATACCCAACCATTATCAGCTTAAACCAAGAAGACTGTATTTGTTTAACACATGTGGACATTTTCACTACATTCATAGCAGAAAGAAAATGCAAAGGACAGTATCAGCTTCATCCTTCCTCTTTAACAAAGGATAAATATTGCCAGAATCTTCCTAGAAGACTTACATTTATGTCTTAATGGCCAAAAATATCTCACACGATAGCACTTAGCTACAGGGAAAGCTGGAAAAATAAGTACAGCGTTTCTAAATACTATATTAGTATAAAACAGGTGGAAAGATGTTGAGAATGACTGTTGGATCTGCTATTGATTTTGAAGACTGTACAGAAAAGAATCAGAAATTTGATAAATAAATGAGCATTTCTGAACTTACAAAAAGTGGATACCTATATCCTCACCCCCTCACTGGAAAAATCTTTTAATCCCTCTGAGCTCCAAAATATTCATGAGAAAGCAGAAATAATATATATGAGGTAACCCAGCTTGTATTATAAAGATCAAATGAGATATTTTATGTAAAAACACTATATGAGCTAAGGAGAGCTATAAAATCTTATTTATTATTATGCTAGAACTATGATAGGGTAGAGATAGGAATATGAATAACCAAGTAATATACATTATGAATGATTTTGATTCAAATTTATTTCTGTTGGCTGATCTGAAGATAAAAGAGTGAAATGGATGGCTAGCTAAACCATTCAACCCAATCTAATGAGACCAACCAAGTATGGTATATTGCTTTTAGCTACTTTTTCGACCTATTTCAGTCACCACATCCAATCCCTAAGACCGAGAACAAAACCAAAAGATTTTTAAACCATATTTTTCTATAGAAAAACTGAAGCATCTACAAATATTTATTCAGAGAAACACTCACTAAAATCACATTAACAATCTTCTGACTTTTGAAAGCCTATCCTATGAAAAGAGGGTTTGAGGGTTTAAACTTTTCTATATGGCTTTAAACATTTGAGAAGAAAGATAATACATAAGCGAGTTTCATCTCAAATATAAAAGAAAAAGTTATGATAGTCAATGCAGCGAATGAAACTTTCCAAAGTCTTTGCACTTTACAGTCTTTGTTATCTACCCTTCTGAATCTAGGCAAGCTCTGTGACTGCTTGGGCCAACAGGATATAGCAGGTTGTGCCATGGAACTTCTGAGGCCAGGTCATAACAGCCTTGTTGCTTCTAGTTGGGTTTCCCACAATGCTTGCTCTTATAACCCAGCCACCAAGCTATAAGAAGCTCAAATCATCTGGCAAGGCTAAAAGTAGATACTCTAGTGTTGAGTCAGCTGAGCTCTCAGACAACAGGCAGCTCCAACTCCCAGTCTTGGCATGTGCCTTCTCAGACATCCAACTCGCAAATATTCTGATGTCTCTGGATTCCTACATGTACATGTGAGGAGCCCAAGTGACAATCACACATGTGAGCTCATTCAACATGAGGAAAACGAAAGACAATGATGCAGTTATGCAACAAGAGAGAATCAGAACAAAGATGAATACATGTAGAAAATGCTTTTTCATAAGGCATCAGTTTTTTTAATTGTACTGAGTGCTTACTATAGGTCAGACACTGTTCTGAAGAACTGTATATGCAAGATGGCATTGGGTTTTCACATAATCATCTCAGATAGATGCAATTATTATCTCCATTTTACAGATGGAAAAATTGAGATGTGCAGAACTTGAGTATAATGGTCACCTAGCTAGAAAAACCTTAACTTACATTAAATGAGGCCTCCTTCAATCGCAAGAATGGTAAGAAGTTACTTTGAGTATACAAAGAACTAAGTGTTAGATTCTCATTTCCAGCGTGGGTGATTTCTATGCCTGCCACAAGGAGGAGGAAGGGGTGAAGAGATGGCGAGAGAAGGATTACAAAGAGGGTAGGTCACATATATGTTTTACATCATAATTAGTATGCAGTTATGTCAAGAGTAGTTTGAAGTGGTCCTTCATTCATTAATTTATTCAACAAAACTTTAGTGAGCTTTTAATAAGTACCAGTCATTATTTAGATTCAGAAGCTAGTGAGGCAGAAAAAAACCAAAACAAAACAAAAAACACCCAGTGCCCACGCCCTCAAAGAGCTCACAATCTTGAGTATGGGGTTTCCTTTTAGGGAATATAACTAGAAAGACAAGAGAACCAAACCACATGGAGAAACTATTGAAGACAGATTCAAGAATTAGAAGAGTTGAAATAGAAAGCTGTTAAGCTTCTTCTTAGTCCCCCAAATTTACGATCGTACTTTGCAAAGGATGCATACTCACTTTTAATGGTCTGATAATCTAGGTCACGTAGACACAGGTCTCTTTATGGGGAAAAAATGTGGGTGATGTCTTTGAATCCCAGTGAACTTCCTGTGAATTGAATCAGAGATATTAGTTTGTAGGGTGTTTCACCACCAGATTGCTCTTTCCTCCCCAGACTAGGCTGACCTCAGAACCAAATGACATATTTCTTCTTCGTCTCTGCACTGCCACATAAGTCCCTAATGACACCACAGCTAAAGAACAAGGAGACTCAAATAATGTCTATTTTTGGAGGAAACTCGGGCTTTATCACTTTGTTGAAGGTGACATGGGAAAGTAGGGCAGGACTAATCACAGGTAAGATTGGATTTAAAAAAGGAAAAAAAAAAAAAACCTTTTCATAAAACAGAGAATGTTATAACAGAAATGAATCACAGAATTTGTAGGCAAGGGTAAGAAATCATTACTAACAGAACCAAATCTTCAATAAGAGCAGTAAGAGATCTTTCTACAATGAAATAAGATATTTTTAAGAAATAGCTTTGAACTGTTTTAGTTCTTTTTAAAGTAATTCCTAAACCCTCCCCACCCTCTCAATGAATAAAATATTGTATTTCAGCTCATCTGAAGTGCATGAACTGTGTTTCCTAGGCAAAATACTGTTTTCCATGACCTAAAGTTAATTTCATTTGAAGGGGCTTTCCTAATAACTCAGAAAGTTTAAAAAAATGTTAACTTCCGTTTTCACAAGACCCTTTGATTCAAGTTACGGCAGCTTTTAAAAAGCCAAGTTTCAGAAAGGAAATGTTACCATGAATGCTGCCGACACAGGGCTGAGCTCCCCAAGGAGCCGAGACAATTCTTGTCAATGCTCTAAGGTAAAATTTCTTTTACTTAATCTGTATTTTTTTTTTTTTTATCATTTTTGGTGAACCTGATTCTCATTCCATTCCACATCCTTTGAGGCATTTTTATTCAGAGGGCTCTCACTGACTTCATTAAGAGGAACTGTGAAGTGCAGCTCCACTTGGCCCTGAAAGCTTCTATTGCCTTAAGAAGCACAGGAGCACGCTGTAGGCAGTTAATGTAGCATCCGTAAGCACAATGCTTTGACAGCCACTATAGATAGAGAAATATTTTTATCTCCCTTGATTTTTTTCCCTTAACTCTGTCTGATGAGTCTTCTCCAATTTGCAAAAATAAGAGACTTTATTACTTTGTCACATTTTTTGAACTTTTTCCACATGTAGGTAGTATTTGCATGCCATATGTACTAGGTAGGCATTTTTTTTCTCCTTTTCTTTTTTGCAGGTTACCTCAGTGTGTTAGTCAGCTGGTACTCTGTGTTTGAGAGGAGCTAAAGAAATACGAGAGAGTAATCCAAGCCCAGGCTTGATCCTTACCCTCCGGAAATAAAGACAGTCCCTGAGATCTATCTCAGTGTGAGCTCTGAACTAACAGGGTAAGAGAGCAACTGTTTATGCTTAAGAATGCTTAGGGAACACCTTGCAGGATCCTCTGCTCTGGAGAATTCCAAATACCTAGAATGATTCCCAACATGCAAAGACCACAATGTAGACAATTCAAACATCCAACACAGTCAGATTCCTCAAATATCAGGCTACGGTGGATAAGAATCTACCAGGGTTGGACCTTCCAAGGCCAACATTACAGGATCTCATTTCTAGGTCTGCCTTGGATTTCTGTCATTCTTTAAGGAATAGCTTAGTAGCAAAATTTCTCTGTTAGGTGTTTCTTTGCCCCCTGTGCAGCTAGCTAGGAGCCATATACTGTTTACTGATATCCACAATATGGCAGTAATTTGCTTGTTCTAATGGAAGCACATTATGGCGCTAAGAGAGTATATTGTATATTCAGTCATTATTAGTCTATGAAAGCAGAATGATCGTCACCCAGGCTACTAATACCTGGCATTTTGCTACACACTTTATGTGTCTTAGCTCATTTATCCTTGCGAAACACGGATGACCAGGCATTCTCAGCTCCGTGGTTCATGCACACAGATGCACCCATACACGTGGATATGCATATACACAGAAGAGCCTCAGGAAGAATAAATGTTTGCCATATTTTAACCATAATAATTGCAGAGTGAGCATTTAAGTTTGTCTAGCAGACTTTTGAGCCCTTTCTTTTCTGGGATTCTGTCCTACTTTAAATGTTAGATTTTCTGAAGGTAACTCAACTTCTTTAGAACTTAGCTTATTCATCCATAAAATGAAGATAAAATATATTTGCCTATGCAATTGCTGTAACTGGAATAACACATACATAAGCCAGTCCTCACCAGTCCTAGGACATAGTCCTCAACAAATATTAGCTCACTTCTCTTTATTTTCTTTTACCGAATGGCTATAGTATTTCCTAGTATACTCCCACTGAGTCTCTTCCAACAATTTTAAAGTAAGACCAAGAGCAGAAGCCATTCACAGAGAGTATCTATACATGGAAGATACATATTTCAGGATATGTACTTTCATTATTTCAAAGGCCCATCATTTTCATTCAGTCAGTCAGTTTTGAGCTAGACAAGCCTTCATTGGTTCCAGACTCCTTGTTGCTGGCAATGGAGCCAGAAAGATTAAAACATAGGCCCCCCATCTAAAAAGCCAGTGATTGCTGACATTTAGAGTTCAAGGCAGAGACCTCTGTAACACAACTGGGAATTCTCAGAGAAAAAACCTAAGTCTGTCTGGAACCTAAACCTAATCTGTCTGGAAAGGTTTGGGGGAAGACATGTATGAGCTGAGAGTAGGAATAGGAATTAGCCGGATAACCCAGAGGAAAGGTCCTGCTGGCATGAACATGAGCAAGACTGGGAATCTGGGAGCTCCAGGTAATCCATCTGTAAGGACAGCTCAGTACTCATCTCTGAAGATATGGTCATCAATTAAAAATGTAGTGTCCAAAATGCCATGTGGCCCCATATTGATTTGGGCTGGCTTCTTCCTAACCAAGTCAACAGCAAGAGTTCAGACAGTGAGAAATGCCTCAAGTTGTGTAGAGTAGCAATACTTGGTAATCAGCCCATTAGAAGGAAGGTAGTCACTCATCTAAATGGGACTTTTAGTCACCTTACTACTTGGAAAAGATTCCCATCTTTACCTTGTTTGGCAAGGAGAAGTAAAAGATATAAGAGAATCAAGGGCAAAATTACTCTCCTTCAGGGAAGTAAAATAGCAGAGGAAATGTAATCAAAAGCCTAATGACAAGGCTCATCTGCAGAAGGCACTGGTTCCACTAGACTGCCAGACCCATCCCATGCATCGGTGGTGCAGGCTAGATGCCTAAGTCCTCACTTAGCTAGCTTGCTGGCCTGCGTCATCTGTTATGCTGCCTTGAAAAGTAAAGGATACAGTATTTGAAGCAAAAACAAACCAGAAAGTCTTGGGCTTTAGATTCAGACACAGACACAAATCCCAATGTGGCCAGCTTCTCTGTGTGCCCTTGAGTATGCTACTACCACCATCTTCAAGCCTCATCCATAAAATAAGCTTCAGGGTCTATATCACAGGGATGTTGGGAGTAGCAGACATAGATAGAAAAGAGCATTACAAACTAAAAAGCATTGCATATTAACATAAAATATATTATTCAGGGGTGCCTGGGTGGCTGGGTTAAACATCTGTCTTTGGGTCAGGTCATGATCCTAGGTTCCTGGGATCGAGCCCCCATATCAGGCTCCCTGCTCAGTGGCGAGTCTATTTTTCCCTCTCCCTCTGCCACTTTGTCTGCTTGTGTGCTCTCTCTCTCTCTCAAATAAATAAAATCTTTATATATATATATATATATATATATATATATATATATTTCAAATTTGACTACTTTATATATAGGTATTGCAATTTGTACATTTTAAATAAAAAATAGTATATCTACAAAATACTTATTTTGAGAATTTGGTTAGAAAAAATTGACTACGGATATACCAAATGTTTAAACAACACTTATGGTTTACTTGATTTTTTAATAAAGTCATCTACTCTGAGCATTAGAACAAATTCAGTTTTCATTGTAGTTCTTCACTGCAAAGTTAGCTCTTCTATTTCCTAACTTTAGTTATTTCTCTGATTTGGTTTTCAGCAGTTGTAATGCTTTTTGTTTGCTAACTTAGCTTTTTTAATATAACTGGAATGTCTAAGATCAAATCGATATATTCATAACAATGTCTCCACGCTGTTTTATAATATCATAAATGACAAGAAAAACTTGCAGTTTAAAAAAATTGATTTTTAAGAGTTAGATTTAGACCTTCAAATTTTCCTATTATTGGCTTGATGCTTCTGAATGTAATACATCAGTAATGATATTTAAAAATCATTTCAAAAAAAATTAAAATTTAAAAAAATAAAACTCATTCCAAGTTTATATACTTCCTTGACACAGACTAGCCCTAGGCAAACTTAACCATATCAGATGTCTCCTTAAATGCCTTTAAAGGGTCCATTGTCTTCATGATCAAATCCAAGCTCTTTAGCCTGGAAATCAAGGTCCTCCCCATCATCAGTCCCTTATTGCCTTTCAGCTCATCTCTGCCACTAAAGAGCCAACATCCTGGAACCCCATCCTGAAGTCCCAGAAGTGCTATGCTCCTTTTTCCTCCTTGAATTTGTTTTGATTGCTCTCTCTCCTATAAAGTCATCCTTTCCATCACCCATTTCATATATATCTGGAAAATGCCTTCCATGTATAAACCTCCAAGAATGCCATCAATGGCATCAACCCACTCAATCTCTTTTCTTGCTCTCATTCAACTCAACCTGCCTCTGTGTAGCATTTTTCTGACAAACTCTTACTAGGGTAGCAAGGTAACCACAGTCAGTCCCAGTCCTACATGCTTTATTGCCATACCTCTCCTGAAAGCTCAACACAAATCCCAAGGAAAACTCTGATTGGCCCATGTTAGCTCAGGAGCACATTCTGGAACCAGTCGTTTGGCCATGGGATGGGAGAACTTTCATTCTTACTTGTCTCAGTCATAACACAGCCACTTAGGTAGGAAGGAAACATCAATACCACCTAAAATCTGTAAAACATTGTGAAAGAAAGGGAAAGCAGTTCTAGTCCTCCAAAAGAAGGTACATTAACATGACAAAAATCACATGTAAGTCATATGTACTCACACATACACATAAAGATACAGAATCACTTCTTTTCTGAGTTCAATCATGTGTCTATCCCAAGGAATTAAGTACCTCCTACTTTCTGTTATAGGTATCTCTCAAAAACAAATAGGTACCAACAAAAGAATAGGTATCAACAAATTTTTTTTTTCTTTCTACTGCATCTGCTTATTGGACGAAGGGTCCAACATTTAAAAAATAGTTTAGGAGCACCTGGGTGGTTCAGTCGGTTGAGCATCTAACTCTTGGTTTTGGCTCGGCTCATGATCTCAGGCTTATGACATCAAGGCCCCCATTGGACTCTACACTCAGCAGGGAGCCTGTTTGAGATTCTTTCCCCCGTCTCTCTACCCCTCCCTTGTTCTCTCTCTCTCACTCTCTCTCTTGCTCTCTCTCTCTCTCTTACATAAATAAATCTTTTAAAAATGAAATTAAGGGATCCCTGGGTGGCGCGGCGGTTTGGCGCCTGCCTTTGGCCCGGGGCGCGGTCCTGGAGACCCGGGATCGAATCCCACGTCTGGCTCCCGGTGCGTGGAGCCTGCTTCTCCCTCTGCCTGTGTCTCTGCCTCTCTCTCTCTCTGTGACTATCATGGATAAATAAAAAAAAAAAAAAAAAAATCAAAAAAAAATGAAATTAAAAATAGTTTAATATCTAAAATTAGAAATCCAATGGTAGTAGATAGCTACAATTTGGAAGGACTTTAAAAAAGCATTTTTTTCTGAAAGTAATAGTTTCACAGTGTGAAAATGAGTGATTGTAGCATGAAAATTAACAAAATCAAAGTTACAACACACAGCAAGCACAGGTCATAAATATTCCTAAAAGAAAACTTCATTATTGGAGAAAGACAGGCAGAAGAAGGAGAAGAGGAAGGGGAGAAAAAGGGGGAGGAAATTAGGAAAGGAAAGCAGAAAGAGGCGGGAAACAACAGGACAATTAGAGAAAAGCAAAAGAAATTTTTGAGGACTAGATTTTGTTCTCTCCTTATACCACATACCAAACCTAAAACCTCGTGGTGCTATGTTCATGGCTGTTTTAAATATCTTCGAGACCAAGGTTATAGGAATCTGTTTCTTGGGTACTGGAAATAAGAAAAATAAATCCTTCCCCATGTACAAAGATTAACTACATAGTTTAGCATGGTTTTCTAAGGCAGCAGGATTTCGCTGGTATGCAAATGGAAATCTTCTTTTTTGCATGAATCACCCCAAAAGTACTCAATACAACTTAAAATTCTTCTTTGTAAATCATATGAATCTTATGAAATATGCTTCTGACTTAGAGAACCATTTCCTAAGGGCTACCATATGACCAGAGTGTGGAGCAGATGTTATCAAACAGATGAAGACAACATTTTAAGGCTCAGAACAGGCTGTGATAGTTAGAGTAGCAAAGCCCTATTGGATTTCTGTAAGCAAGCACCAGGAAAGGAAAATGCTTTCTGCTAAGTGGTCCACTAGGCTTTTTAGTTAGGTGAGCATTTATACTCCTAGGGCATAGTCTCTGGAAGTAAATAAGTTAAAATCCCTGATTCAGTTAGGAAGATGCAAAAGTGATCCACTTATAATTTAGGGGAAACAATTAGAAGCCAGGCCTGAGATTCGATTGGAACTTAGTCTTTATTGATCTGTATGTAAACTATATGCTGAGCGTGGTCAGCCAAGCTGTGTCTGTAAGGGTCTCTTCAAATACAGCTTGTTATGCTTTACTCTGGGAAGCCATGTGGCGAGCCTGTAACCGTGTAATCACACTGTAAAAAGGCTTTGACTGCTGAATATATTTAAGATACTTGCTGAAAATGCCTCTAAGAGGAGCTCCCTACCTAACCTTGCTAAAGATTTCCTTAGCTGATGCTGTCCGTTGTCCTGATTTATAGGTGTTGCCTTGATTCTTTCACGTGTAGCTGTGAAGTCTGAGCATCTCCAAGCTCAACAGTTACAATGTGGAACACATCTTGAAATGTGGGCCATGACAGCGTTTTTGTCCATGAGGTAAATTACTCATTTTAAATCAAATTGAAGGAGAATCAAAACATAAATGTCAGGGGTGTATTCTCCAACTTCTATTAACTTTTGTTTGAACTTGAGTCCCCTACATTCTCTGATATCTTCCTTTTCTTTATCACTCATGACACCAAAATGGATCTGAACTTAAGCCCTGCCACATGTTCTCTCCTGTTATGTGACATAAAAATCACGTGACATCAACATTGTTGCCAACCACCGAGCTTCTCAGTTTGATACCTACGTAGAATCTCAAAGCGCACAAGATAACAACCGCAATGGCAATAGCCCTGCCTTCCCTTCTGCAGTTTTCCTAGCAGGGTCCCACCACGTATCAAAAATTGAGATTTAACACAGGCAACTTCAGTCTTTCCCATCTCACCTGTTTCTTCTCCTTTTCAGGTGTTAGACTCTCGTTTTTTCCTTGGTCTTTTTACTTCCAAGATTTTATTTAAATTCAACTTAGTTAACATATAGTGTAGTATTGGTTTCAAGAGTGGAATTTAGTAACATTTATATACAGCACCCTGTGCTCACCACAACAGGTGCCCTCCTTAATACCCATCCCCCCACCCCTCTCCCCTCCAACGACCCTCTGTTCTCTATGGTTAAGAGCTTTCCTTCTCTCTCTCTCTATTTTGTTTCTCAAATTCCACATATGACTGAAATAATACAGTATTTGTCTTTCTTTGACTGACATATTTCACTTAGCATAATACACTCTAGTTCTGTCCACATTGTTGCAAATGGCAAGATTTCATTCTTTTTGGTGGCTAATATTTCATTGAGTATATATACCACTTCATTTTTAAAAAAGATCTCATTTATTTATGAGCAATGGGAGGAGGAGAGGAAGGAGCAGAGGGGTAGTGAGAAGCAGACCCCTTGCTGACCAGGAAACCTAAAGTAGGGCTCAATCTCAGGACCCCAGGATCATGTCCGGAGTCAAAGGCAAAAACTTAATGAACGGAGCCACCGAGGTGCCCATACCACTTCTTCTTTATCCATGCATCAATTGATGGACATGTGAGCTCTTTCCATAATTTGACTATCATTGATAGTGTTGCTATAAACATTGGGGTGTGTGTGCCCCTTTGAATCAGCACTTTTCTATCCTCTAGATAAATACCTAGTAGTGCACCTGCTGGGCTATAGGACAGTTCTATTTTTAACGTTTTTTAAAAAATATATTTTATTTATTTAATTGAGAGAGAGAGGGGGAGCACAAGCAGGGGGAGTGACAGAGGGAGAGGGAGAAGCAGGCTCCCTGCTGAGCAGAGAGCCCAAAATAGAGCTTGATCCTAGGACCCCAGGATCATAACCTGAGGTAAAGGCAGACGCTTAATCAATTAAGCCACCCAGATGCCCCTATGCAGAAGCTTTATCTTGATGAAGTCTCAATAGTTCATTTTTGCTTTTGTTTCCCTTGCTTCCAGAGATGTGTCTAGTAAGAAGTGGCTGTGGCCAAGGTCAAAGAGGTTGCTGCCTGTGTTCTCCATTAGGATTTTAGTGGATTCCCGTCTCACATTTAGGTCTTTCACCATTTTGAATTGATTGTAGTGTATGGTATAAGAAAGTGGTCCCATTTCATTCTTCTGCAAGTCTCTGTCCAAAAAGATTGTCTTTTTTCCATTGGATATTTTTTCCTGAATTGTTGAAGATTAGTTGACCATATAGTTGTGGGTCCATTTCTAGGTTTTCTATTCTGTTCCATTGATCTATGGGCCTCTTTTTGTGCCAGTACCATATTATTTTGATGACTACCACTTAGTAATACAGCTTGAAGTCCAGAATTGTGATGCCTCCAGCTATGGTTTTCTTTTCCAACATTACTTTTTCTATCTGGGGTCTTTTCTGTCAGGTGTTTAACTCATTTTTGCTGTGGATTCTATCTTAGTATTATTTATTCTCAGTAGAGTATAGTTTTGTTGAAAGACATTTTAGCCACCAAAAAACTGGTTTGTAAGTCATGTAGGAAATTGAAGCTTATTCTATCCAGGTCTTTAAGAATCTCACTGCTTGCCCTATTGTTTAAGATTCTCCAAAGTTCAAAAATGAAAGGAAAAATATGTAAAAATACACAGTTTAAGCCTAGCTCATATATTTTCCTACTTGGTTCCCATATCTATGTAAGATTGTCCTTAACTCACCAAAAAGCTGTGTACATGTTCAGAGTTTTAAGTGGAATTATCAGCACATTACAAAACAATGTATTTGCATTGTCAAAGACACAGCTCCCCTTGCTTCCATACTTTATTATGTAACCAGATTTTGTTCTCTGCTCTCTCAAGTTTAAAGCAAAAAAATGAAAAAACTATGTTATCTTATTAGGAAATATATGTCCCACCACAGCAAAGTGGAAATTGCTCTTACCTTAATAACTCCATTTACCCTTTTAGAGAGAGAATAGATTTTTTTGTGGAAGAATCTTGTAAGCCACTTGATCTGGAATGTATGACCCTGAGAATATGTGTGCCAGCAGGACAAGCTGCAACAAAGCTGAAGGTTGAACAAACCTCCTTGGGACAAGGGAAATATTTTGATTCTCTCTTCTACAGAAGGATGAAAACATTGGGGGAGAAGGAGGGAATAGAGAGAGAAGGAAGCCGACAAGAGGGCAAGAAATAAGCTGAGATGGAGAAGGACTTAGATGGGGAGGGTCACTAGAAATTTCTGGGAAATAAAGAGACAAAAAGAATATTTTAAGGTGCTGAGTCTCAATCTGAAATTATTTCCATTATAAATACCCTTTATATCTTCCCATACCTCCCCAACTCTACAATTCTTGCAGATACTTTTGTGTGAGGGGTGTATAATGGGAAAATTTGGGCAAAGGTCTACTTCTTGTCTACTGAAATGCCATTAAAATGAATGCATACAGCAGAGTGCCTGGGTGGCTCAGTCAGTTAAGCATCTGGCTCTTGATTTCAGCTCAGCTCATGATCTCACAGTTGTGAGATCAAGACCCACTCAGGCTCTATGTTCCGAGGAGAATCGGCTGGAAACTCTCTTTCTCTCTCTCTCCACCCCTCTACCGGCATGTGCGTTCATGCTATGTCTTTCTCTCAATCTCTCTCTCAAATAAATAAATAAACAAATCTTTATAAAAAGAAGTGAATGCTTACAGGAAAAGGGAAGGAAAAGTAGATAGAGTGGGAAAACATGGGCACCGCACTTCCCTCGACTTGCAGAAGCCCTGAGCACTGCCTTGGCTTCCATTAGGTATGAACAGATGTCCAAACAAGTTTAAAGAAGTCAGAAAATCCCAGTTAACATGTAAGGTATCTCATTCCTAGCTGGAAACTTCCATCCATTAGTTTCAAGAAAACAAAACCAATAAACAGCAACAATACAACACTATGGTGCCTTGCCTGGCTGAGAAGGGCACTTGCTTACACTTGTTGGTGTTTATGACAATTCTAACAGAGGCTAAATAAGCAATGGCCTGAAAAATGTCACAATGACTTTATGAACCTATAAAAATTAATCCCAACAGATACAATATATACCTAAGCAGCCAGGTCTTTTTTTAAAGATTTATTTATTTGAGAGAAAGAGAGAGAGAGAGTGTGAGAGAGAGAGAGAGAATGAACAGGAGGGGCAGAGGGAAAGGGAGAGAAAATCTAAAGCTGATTCCACACTGAGCATGGAGCCTGATGTGGGGCTTGATCCCATGAGCCTGAGAATAGGAACAGAGCCAAAACCAAGCGTCAGACACTTAACTGATTGCACCACACAGGTACCCCAACAGACAGGTATTTCTAAGCAATTGAGATTATACTAAGAAAACAATCAATTATTAAGTGGGTCATTTTTATCACCATCAACTATGTCACACTCAGTTTAGATATGCATCATAAAACGTTTTATCAAGTACAGAAACAAACAGAAGTTCATGGAAAAATTAAGGAGAATTTTTTTTTTCTTTTGGTCAGAAGTACAGAGTTTAGTTAATATTCTTTGAATTAATTAAAAAATTTACTATTTGAGGATTTGTGATCTCCAGCAACTATGACATAATGCAGGGAGAGAAAAGCTACCTCTTAGTCACTCCATAAAATAGGAAAATTAGAGATGCAAAACACTGACTCACTAGTAAAGGATTCAAGGTAGGAAAAAAAAGAAAACATACCCACCCCATTGACACACTTATTCCATTCTTTCTAATGCAGAGGAGTTATAAGGCTTCTTAGACAAGGGCTATAAAATACTGAGAGCTCCCCAGAGGAGGGAGTAGCCTAGGAACAAGGTTTTATTAATTGCAGGGTTTATTAAGCATGAATCAATTCTCTGTGCCCCCTCATATAACTTAGGCTCACTATTCGTTTATAGGAATTTTAGGTCCAGAATAATTTTTATAAGCCTTTATCTTTCAGGGCAGATGGAGACTGGGATGGGGAGTAGTTCTCTATATTTTTTCCTATGAATGAATATTTTATGCTTCATAATATCTTTTCCTTCACAGTGAATTTTTTCCTACTTTTGTTTTCCTTAGTCCTTTTTTAATGTGTTAAGTTTCAAGAAAAGAAAAGAGAAAAAAAGAAAAGAAAAACAAGCCCAGGTTGTTTTCCATTGCAAGAATTATGTTCTGTTCATATTTGCATCCTCAGTGCCTAGCACAGTAACATAGTATATAATAGATGTTTAATAAACATTTTCTGAGTGAATTCCTAAATTATCCACTGGGCCCATATGCTGGCTGTGTTCTGTTTTTCTCCCAGATTTAATTTAAATCCTCTTCCATTGAGCTCCGTGTCTTGGGAATGAAGCTGACTAATATGAAATATATCAATGGAGTCCTTTGCCTGGTGACTTATTTATGATTTTGGTCAATGGAAAGCACCAGGGAAGACCAAAGGGTGGGGATAGCCTGAATATGTATTTTCCATGCTCAGACCCTGACAGGTTACCATCAAAGACCACAGTGCCCTCTTCCTTGGTCTGAGTTCTAGAAAATACTTCCTCTCATATCCTTTCAAGCCTTGGGGTAAATAGGACTCCAAACTGCTGCTAGCCTCAGGGGATTTTGGATTACCTTACAGAAATCCTAAACCTTGTGCAGACTTAGGCAGTGGTTCCTTAATTAAACTCTCCTCAATTACCGAATTGATTGCTGTATCTGTTTCCTGCTGGGACCCTAATACAGCCTTATAACTTATAAAATACTATCAAAGTTCAAATGGTAATGAAATGAAAACTTCAACTCTGAATATTTTTTTAAAAATGATAGCTGAGTCTGTTGATCATCTGCATACCTCAGGCTCTTTTTTTTTTTTTAATTGAAGACAGATCAGTTTTCATTTCTTTTCCTGAGTAAATGTTTAACCAGTTTTATTGAGCTAGGAACCACGTGGAAACTTTGTTCTGATAAAGGTGCTCAGAGGTGTTTTGTAGCTAGTAGCTACAATAGCTATGAAAATATCTTTCTTTTTAAAATATGCATTAAATGATACTTCTGTGAAATTCTGGATTAAATAAAAGAATAAGAAAAAAATTATATTAAATATATGGTTAAGCAGAGTTATTTAGATCATTTTACTTTACAGCAAAATTTTACTAACTGCCCATTTATATTGCAAATAAGGAAAATAAATGAAACATAGAGCTCTAAATCTCCTTAAATCACTGTGAACTATGTTTTATTACACATGATTGAATCAATGTGATAATGTTTGTATTTTAAGTGTCTATATATAACACAATAAAATATACATGTAATAAAGAGAATAACATTTTTTCTAAATACCTAACGCCCTGAATTTTTCTCTTAAGTAATTCATTACTTGAGTGGAATTTATCCTTTTTTATTTTTTTTTAAGATTTTATTTATTTATTCATGAGAGACACAGAGAGAGAGGCAGAGCCATAGGCAGAGGGAGAAGCAGGCTCCCCGGAGGAAGCCTGACACAGGACTCATCCTAGGCCCAAGACCTGAGCCAAAGGAAGATGCTCAACCACTGAGCCACCCACGTGCCCCTTGAGTGGAATTTATTCTGTATGTCATATCTTCAATGTGTGGTAAGATAACAAATTAAAATTCATATTGCTTTTTTGTTAAATAAAAGATTTTATCTTTTAAAAATCTTTTCCAAGATCTTTATTTTTTTAATATATCAGAATAAAAAGAGAATAATTGCATTTTTCCATTCACCTTCATTCTAGTTTTCCCAACTCAAATATGAAAATAAATAATGAGATGTGTATGTGTGGGGGGAGTGGATATAAGGAAGAAAAAAACTAGGGAACAAAGCTGCCAAAGTATTATTTCCTTCCTTTCCTCCTTGGATATCAACATTGGTATTCTCCATGCCAAAGGGAAGTTTCTTAAATGGAGGATTATAGCTGGATTGGATTAAATTCAAAATGCCCTTCAGCATAACACTCTGGTTTTTATGTGGATGAAAGGACAGATCCCTCTTCCTGGATTATCATTTTTTTCCCACTTGCTAGTGCGTTTTGGCAGAGTGAGAAGTGGAGTGGTAAGCATGGTGGTACTCATAGCATCATCAATGATAAAATGGCTTCTTAACTCAGTTTTTCTCTTTTTCCTTTCTTTCTGAGTTCCTCTCTTTTCCACTTGCTTTTGCACACTGTTCTGTGAACTTCTTGTTCTCACTAAACCTCTTAGCCCAGACAGAAATACTTATTAGGGTGACTTCAGGACATCAACCTGGAAGCAAACACCAGAACACTGGTATCTCATACAGGTGCATACTATCATTAAAACACCCACTACCTGACTCTCTGGCATTTTTCTAGTGCCAATCACTTATCATCTCATAAATTAAGTTCTATCTCTTCTTCTGGAAATGTCTTGTATACAGTTGCCAAACCGAGTTTCCTAAGAGCCCAATTTTATAATATGAGAAAACAAAGTGGTTCTCCATTGTTCACTGCTTCTAACCCTAACTTTTCTATGTAAATCTTCCCAAAGCTGTTGGATTTGATTGTTTTTTCAATGCCCAAGTAGTCAATACTCTTGCTCTAGTTATATCAGACCCAAGAATACTATCTAACTCTTAATGTCAACCAAAGCTATATTCACCCCTGCTTATACTGGTCTACTGTCTTTTCTATCAGTTTGTATCTATTTTCCTTTTATATTTGCTGTTTCTTTTGGGAATCTTTCAGGATATTGGGGATGTTTGAGGAGGATGACAAAGCAAGTGGGTGATGTATCATCATGCACTAGGTTCTTAAAGCCATTGGCTTTTGACTTCAATAGCAGTGGCTCAGAGCTTAAAAAGTCACACAAAGCCAGAGAGCCCTCATGTTTGGAAAAAGGATTTAAAAGCCTCCAAATCTATTGCTTATTTTTACTTTTATTGCATTTTGGTTTTTTTTTTTTTTTTTTTTTTTTTTTTTTTTTGCATTTTGACTAGAGAAGGTTTTCCACTAACTACCAGTTCTTTAGTATTCCTTAAAGCATTCCTTGTGGAATATGGGGTCAAATTTTATAAATGTTCTACATGTCTAAAAACTATGAGTTTGCTCTGTTTGTTGGGAGAAGCTACATACAGACAAACGTGATGAAGACAGTTTTTGTGTTGTTCAAATCCTTCTATATATTCTCAACATTTTTGCCTTCTTAATCCATGAGTTTCTTTTTTTTTTTTTTTAAAGATTTTATTTATTTATTCATGATAGACAACAGAGAGAGAGGCAGAGACACAGGCAGAGGGAGAAGCAGGGTCCATGCACCAGGAGCCCGACGTGGGATTCGATCCCGGGTCTCCAGGATCGTGCCCTGGGTCGAAGGCAGGCGCCAAACCGCTGCGCCACCCAGGGATCCCAATCCATGAGTTTCTATTAAAATCTCCAACAGGTGTCGATTTTTCATTCTCCTTTTATATCTGTTAGATATCTATTTAAGTAATTGAGGTTATATTGGAATTGGATTATCCTCTGGGTTTATTATCATATTTGTCAGTGAATCTCATTTCACCAATTGAGAAGCTTGGTATAGCACTATGACTGCAGGACTGTTTCATAAACCCCAGACACACTGCACTGGAAACATGCTTGAGAACTATTAGTATGGTCGATACTTGGCAATATATTGGAGATAAACATTGCATTAAATGATGGTAAAACAATGTCTAATTCTTTTCTGTGCTCACACTGCCCAGCTTACTCCCCAGAACACACAGTTATCAATAAATGATTGCAGGAGGTAGCAGATTTTTTTTCTCAAAATACAATGATAATTAAGCAAAGTCAGGACAGTGGTTTTACACTTGACCAGTTCATTGCAAAAATTCTGATTTCAAATTAAACTTTATAAAAGAAGGTTTCTTAAACTATTTTTTAAATCATATGAGTTACAAAACATAGATCAAACAATTGAGAAGACATGACTGTGGAAAAATCAGAAAGAGAAGGAAGAAAATATAAAAAATATGAAATGGGAAAAGTTATATTTAATACTTATGTTATAGCACCATTAGGGTATTTTATATTGTTTATCTTAACTAATACCTTAATAGTCTTATGGTGAATAAGAATATCTCCATTTTATAGAGAAGAAACAAAGACCAGAGTGCCTAAATAATGTTTGATTTCAAGTTACTAGTAAGAAGCTGAGACAAAGATTATATATATATATCTCCATGTTCTGCAGCCAAAGACCACCAGGAATATATCTCTAGTTGGAGCAGGTTTGGTTGAACATATAATGCACTGGGAATCACAGGGTATCTCAATAAAAGATGCTTAAAAAGAACCTATCATAGGGGTGCCTGGGTGGCTCAGTGGGTTAAGTATTTGACTTCGACTCAGGTTGTGATCTCTGAGGTGGGGAGGTCCTGGGATCTAGCCTTGCCTCTTTTTCCCTGCTGAGCGAGGAGTTTGCTTTTCCCTCTCCCCCTGCCCCTCCCCACTCATGCTTTCTGTCAGATAAAAAAATAAAATCTTTAAAAGAGAGAGAGAGAGAATCTATCATAGGATTTTTGTCTTGATTGGGTGATTTGGGGGAGGATCTAGAGAGGCAGGGATTTGCTCAATATTAAATGCTTCAGAAAGCAGGGGAATATCTGTGATTGGGTACCTCAATAAACCTTATTGAAAAGAAGGTGAGGGTGCCCACATGGCTCAGTCAGTTAAGTGTCTGCCTTCAGCTCAGGTTATGACCTCAGGGTCCTGGAATCAAGCCCCACTTCGGGCTCCCTGCTAGCAGAGAGCCTGCCTCTCCCTCTCCATC
Source organism: Canis lupus baileyi (assembly GCF_048164855.1). Taxonomy (NCBI): domain Eukaryota; kingdom Metazoa; phylum Chordata; class Mammalia; order Carnivora; family Canidae; genus Canis; species Canis lupus. Next base: position 77,169,053 of record NC_132841.1, on the reverse strand, counting down.
TGCCTCCCCTGGCTCATGTGTGCTTTCTCTCTCTCTCTCTCTCTCTCTCTCTCTCTTTCTCTCCCTCTCTCTCTCTCTCTGATAAATAAATAAATAAAATCTTAAAACAAAAAGAAAAAAAGGTGAGACTAGAATGAAGATAAAGCTGTAACCAATTTTTAAAAAGGTAGCAGTCATACATTTTGGATGAATAAGGGGGTGTTTGAAATTTTGTGGGTTGCATTGTGACTCTTTTTGTGTTTAGACAGAATTATGACGTGGCTTTGCTTTATCTCCTTTTATCATGATCTCAGAGTAACTCTGTCTGAGGTTGGTATTCTGTGAGATGGTTTATGTCTAGTTGGAGAATAATACAACCCAGCTGTGAGTGCCAGGCAGGCTTCTGAATGGCAGGGGCTGCTCTCTTTGTCTTTCCCAATCAGAACTCAGAAGATCACATTCCTTCCAACTACACCATTTAATTAAAATGGAGGGAAAAGCTGAAGAATGATTTTTGCATGTCCGTTTTCCATTTTACCAACCATTTGATAGTAACACATTGAATTAATGTCAGAGATTAAAATGTTCTACTCCTGTTCCCCAAAGGGAAAAATATACTCTGAACAAAACCTAAGAGTTCTATCAGAAACACAGAAGTCTACACCAAAAGGAGATATTTATAAATTACTTTTACAGTGAAAGGCACTGCCATTTACCACAGAACAAAAGGAATCTTGTAAAACAATGTAGGAGTTAGATTTGACAAAAGCTGTCTACTTAGGTGCTGAACTTTTCTGTCTTCTCTCCTTTTAAAATTCTAGAACACATACTAAAAGAATAAAAGTTGACTTGGATGGCTGTAAAATTAAATAGTTCAAAGGATGAGGGTGAAAAGCGATGATCTGTTCCTCCTTCTGATGGAAAACAGCCTTCGTGCTTCATTAATGCACAGACAGCTGTCACTTATCCCTGATGGAAGCCAGAGGACACAATCCTTGAAACAATACATCTAGTTAAACACAGAGAGATAAATCTTGAGGATACAGTTTAGCGGAAAAACAGGTTACTGCACAAAATACCACGTGAAATATCTACCAAGTTATTTGGCAAACCTTGATGAAATCTCTAGGGATGAATTCCTTTCTAAAATAGTCCATCAATTAATAGCATTTATAGACAATACTGCTGGAGGTTTGGAGAAAATGAATGTAATGGTATTTATTACCATTATGTGATTCTGTGTTCTATCAAATCCTGGTTCTGTTACCTATTAGCTGTGTGAAATGATCAAATAACCCTTCTGAGACTCAATTTTTTAGATAATAAAAATGCCTGCTTAGCCATCCCCACAGGGCTTACTGGAGATCATATAAGAAAATGTATATAGAAGTGCTTTGTAGGGATCCCTGGGTGGCGCAGCGGTTTGGCGCCTGCCTTTGGCCCAGGGCGCGATCCTGGAGACCCGGGATCGAATCCCACGTCGGGCTCCCGGTGCATGGAGCCTGCTTCTCCCTCTGCCTATGTCTCTGCCTCTCTTTCTTTCTCTCTCTGTGACTATCATAAATAAATAAAAAAATTTAAAAAAAAAGAAGTACTTTGTAAACTGCAAAGCACCACACATGTAAATTATCATTATCTAAGATACAACATACCCAATATGTGCCAAAAGTAATGTCTATTAATTCATTCACAAATAAGGACTTATTTTATACTTTTTAGGTTTTTTTTTTCCTTCAGTGAGAGCTTATATATTTAATTCAGTATGTTCAGTATTGGATTATTTTTAGTGAGTATGAGTTCACATGCCAAGAATATGAATCATAAATATTACTGTTTCTTTTCTAGCACAAATGAGCATACTAAAGGTGAGCATCTTAAATTTTGAAATAGGATTGATGAAAGATACCATTTATTTCATACTTTGAACTTTGTATATTTTGGATGATTGAATTGGGTTTCCAAGGGCTCAGTTTACATCTTCAGAGAGAGATTAAAATGATAAAACCATGGTACAGTTCACTGTACTTTGTTACCTTTGCAAAATTTTCCCTGGACCCTGAGGATCAGCAGCAAATCAATTCCACTGTATTTAAATGCTAAGAAAGTTATATAAGTGTGTAATAAAAACTTGACTTTTCACATTTTATTATTCCTCATTAAAATTGTAACACTATTGCATATACTTTAATTTTTAGTATTTCTGAAGACAAAAGACATGCATCAGTGAAAGAAAAATAATTAGATCCTGGGATGCCTGTGATAAATGTACACATACTGGGAACAGCTAGAGATTTTGTCACAGCATGTCTCTAGTTTTAGCAACTGACCCTGGTACCCATTTTAAGGTATGGATAAGCTCTGCTATGGCAAAAATTTTAACAGTAATGTATTAGGACCAGGTAAACACAGAATTTCATCTGTTCCTTTTACAAGTCAGTTCTTTTTATCAAGTCAGAGCCAAGTTTAGATTAGAAAAGGTAGTTAGAAAACAATTTCCTGAGATACCTGAGTGGCTCAGTTGTTGAGCATCTGCCTTCAGCTCAGGGTGTGATCCTTGAGTCCTGGGATCGAGTCCCACATTGGGCTCCCTGCATGGAGCCTACTTCTCCCTCTGACTCTCTCTCTCTCTCATGAATAAATTAATAAAATATTTAATTAAAAAATCCCTATAGAAAGATGTTTCCAAACTTAGTGAGATACTCTCTGTACCTACTTAATAAAGTAGATCCCTGGCTTTAAATTTATAACCATGGGCTCTGTTGATAATTTTCTTTGCAATTAAACTGTTAAGACCTTTTGTAACTGATTCCCTATGAGCTACTTTTCTGGTAGGAACTCTTTAAGACAATGACTCCATTTCTGAAATTAAGAGTTTAATTTTGGATATAATTCCCCACTTTCTTGAGTTATCTAAATAATCGAAGTCAAGATTACTTAATTAATCTGAGTATTGTATTAGCTATCATTAAACTACTCTACTATTTGAGCTAAGAAAATATAGCTGTTGAGTCAAGCTACAGGTGTAACCTTGTTCTTTTCTCACTGATTTATGTAACAGCTGTGCCTTCTAGTTCAACCCCACACAGTTCAAAGGCGAGTCTTCTACAGAGTCCGCTCTTGCTGGAGGCCATTACCTAATTGGCTACCCTCTCGTCCAGATCCATCAATTCTCAGACAGGTTCTTCACAGGTGAAACGAAGTGGAGGCATGTCACTATTAACAGAAAGACTTGGGCAAATATTATTGAGGTTGTGATCAAAAGATAAAGAAATATGCACACTGTGTTCTCTGATGTTATTCTCTGACAGACTAGAGAAGACAGGAACAGTGCAAGTGATTTCGAATGATGTCTAATGTTGGATTTGCTGCTAGTGTGACTGCTATTAGTGGTAACAGCAGTGGCTGTGGTGGTGCCACGAAACCTCTTACCATAAGTCACACACTAGAAAATGTTTATTTATTCAACAAATATTAGGTGGACCAGAGTTTGAGATTACTGCCTGCAACATAATACAAAGACTATCACTGGACCTCCCAAACCACAACTACCCCAAAACACAATAACCAGTTGATAGATATGGAGTGTGAAGCAAAGTTCATTGTTTATTGTGAAGCTGAGCTATAGAAAGAAGACTAACGAGGTGAGGTAATATCTGGAGGCTGGTGAAGGATATTGCCCCATAATATCCTCATTTTGAATCAGAGCTTTATCCTGATTATGTGAATTTACATGTGTGTGAAATTACTTATCACTGGCTTAACTTGATAATTGTGATCTCAAATGGCATTTATAAATAGCATAAATAAAGTGATGGACGATGCAATTTTCTGACTATTAGACAGTAATTATTGGGTGCTAAAGTAATTGTGGGAATTAAAAATTAGTAGATTCTACTTTTAAAATCAGGACATATATATATCAAAATGTGAGCAACAATTTAAAACAACATATAAGCCCCCAACAAGCATTATGGAGAATGAAAGCTATAGGAACTGGGAGGAGGAGAAATGAGTATAGATGAAGCCGGTCAAAAAGTTTTCAAGAGGGAATACACATTTGGCATTAAAGAACAAGTAGAGTTATAATAAAAGAGGGAATTTGCATCTACAATCTTTGCTTTCAGGTCAACACTAGCAGGATGAATTTTTTCTAGACAAGATACCTAAAATTTAGAGTAAATCATAATACTTAAAAATAAGTGCCCCAAAGTCTGTGAAGCCCAATAGCAATCATCTGTGTCTTACCACTTACTTACTTTTCTATAAAAACCGAACACACATTCATTCTGTGATTCAAAAATGTTGATTAACAAATATTGAATGTCAGACACTATGTTTAAGAACCAACATGCCATGGTTAGTAAAATACATGATCCTGCCTTCATAGATATTTTTCAACACAATGAGGAAAGCATGTAATAATAATAACCAACAAATAAATAATAAATAAATCATTGAAAACATGTATAAGCACAAGGAATGAAGTGAGCAAGCTTTCATGATAATAACATCAACAGAGGCACCTGGGTAGCTCAGTTGCTTGAGCAACTGACTCTTGATTTCAACTCAGGTCATGATCTTGGGGTCATGGGATTGAGCCCTGCATCAGGCTCTGTGATCAGCAGGAGTCTGCTGTGGATTCTTTCCCTTTCCCTTTCCCTCTGCCTTTCCCCCTATTCATGCTCTCTTCTCTCTCTCAAATAATATTTATAGTAATAATAATAATAATCAACAAATAAATTATTTAAAACATATATACATGCTATAAAAGAAATGAGCAGGTTTTGTGATAAAAAGATAAGCAGGTTTGGGCAGCCCCGGTGGCCCAGTGGTTTAGTGCCACCTTTGGAGACCCAGGATGGAGCCCTACATCAGGCTTCTTGCATGGAGCCTGCTTCTCCCTCTGCCTGTGTCTCTGCCTCTCTCTCTCTCTCTCTGTGTCTGTCATGAATAAATAAATAAAAAATCTTAAAAAAAAAAAATAAGATGAGAAGGTTTCAAGTGGGAGCAGTGCTTCCTAAGACATAATAGAAAGACCTATCTTCAAAAGAGCTATTTAGTCAAGATGCAACAGATGAGAGGGAGGTAACTTTGAAAAAGAGAGAACAGATTGTGAACACAAAGGTCTTAACTGGGGAATTGTGCAAAGGCCCTACAGGAAGAATTGGTTCTGCAAAGCCCTGAAGCCATATACACATTGATGTATTTACCGAACAGAAATACCAGTGTAGGTTAAAGTGGAAAAGAGCAGGAGGTGAGGGTGTTGAGATTAGCAGGACTCTCAATTTCAGTAACTGAAGGTCCAAGAACCACTAGAGATGCTTTGAATAATGGAAAGTGGCAATATAAGATACATATCATAAAAAGATTGCTCTGGTTGATAGAGCAACAAAAGAAAGAAGGCAAGTCAGAGGCTGCCACAGTCATCTAAGCAAGAGGAGATGAGAGCTGGGATAAATATCTTACAAGGTATATAATAAAAGTAAAGTCAATGGGGCTGGCACCTGGACTGTATGTGGGGGATGAGAAAGAGAAAGGAACCAAGAACTGAACAAGTGAGAAGACCCTAGTGCCACTTGCTAAGATGAGGAATACTTAGGAAAGATTCAATTTGGGAGAAATCAGAGTTAGCTTACACAATTAAGTAAAGTCATTATATACCTTAAACTTGTACAATACTATATGTCAATTATATCTCAATAAAACTGAAAAAAAAAAGAAAAAAAAGAAAAGAAGAGGGTTAGCTTTTGGCCATATAAGCTTGGCAGGTCTATGAGACACATGTGATGATGTCAATAAGAACTGCCTAAGCTTGGAAGAGGACATATAATTGGAATTTTTTTAAAAAATATTTCCTTTATTTATACTTATTTATTTAAGAAAGAGACAAAGACCAGAGGGAGAGATAGAGAGATTCTCAAGCAGACCTCGTGTTGAGAGGGGAACCTGTCTCAGGGCTGGATCTCCTGATCCTGAGATCATGACTTGAGCCAAAATCAAGAGATGGATGCTTAACCAACTGAGCCACCCTAGCACTCCTGGAATCTTTTTTGTGATGTAGATAGTGTACTGACATTTTGGGAACTAGATGACATCGTCTAGGTCGAGAGTTTATTAAAAAAATAAAAGACCTGGAACAAATTCTTGAAAAAAAAATACTAATTTGTAGATGTATTGTGAACAAGAAGTAGCTGATAATTATGACTAAAATAAAGTGGCCAGGTAGGTAAGAGAATACTAGGAGATTATGGTTTCTTAAAATCAAGAAAGAGGAGTACTTCAAGGTGAGGAAGTGGTCAATTAAGTCAAATGTTTGGAACAATTAATTTCAAGTGAAGGGAATGTTCTGGTGGACATGCAGCTTCATGCAGGGGCCTGTGTGCAGGCACTGAGAAGATGAATGACTGAATTCACCCATGGCTGGTACTTTATGGAGGAATTAAGAAAGTGTCAAGGTCATTGGGATATGTTTCAAGAAAGTGATAGAATAATGGGCCATGGACTTCAGAGTGGAAATAAAAATATTAATAGTGAGAAGACAATGCAAAGTGAGCAATTATAATAATGTTTTGAAACATAAGCTGTGCCAAGAAAGAAGAGAGAATGAGGTATGACTACAGAATAATGAGGATCACTGGATATGAGATCAGGATGTTACTGAGAAAGGAATATGGCAGAGAGAAGATGGTGATCACATAGTGTGGTGTTGGCACCTGAGATTTTGGAGGTCAGAATTGAAGATATAGAGATGAGTGACTAAAAATTAACAAATGGTCACAAGAGAGGCAGACGTCCTGAAATGTGGTGATGCACAGGAATTTAGAAGCAAACAAAAATGATGACAGCTGTTAGGCTGAAGTAGAAAGAGGTGATTCAGAGCTTAAGGTCTTCAAGGAATAATGGGAATTTCTAGAACTTTTGGGGGTAAAAGCAGTAAGGGATAGAATGATGGCAGAAGCCTCAATTGTACAGGATTTTTGCAAGAGAAGAAATGGAGAGCTAAAAAGACACATCCACTACCTCATAGCTACCAGGTCACATGAGATATGAGAGAAAATACAACTTCCATTAGAGATGGATCTCAGGAAGCAGTTTCCTCCTGGGACTGCCTACTTTCTTTTAGAGCCAAGATACAATAAAACTTCTGAGACAAGGTTAAAGCTATAGGAGACTTTCCTGATTATAGAAAGAGACAGCCAAATACCATAAATGATTTAACTAGGCATTGCTAATTATAAATACATTTAAGAAAAGATGAAATTGAGTGACTTCTTTTTTTGAAAAATTAACACTTAAGAAGCAAATGAGGTGTTTAATAACTGAATTATCTAATCCTACATATATAAAGTTTAGCTTTCCTTTTCATGCTTAAGAAAACTTTGCTAGCTCTCTTCTAGTCCACTTCTAAATTTGAAAAACCTGAATACATATTGAAAAAATTCTGGTTGGAACTTTTAAGAAATTATGTGACAATTAGATATTAAAATCTTTTAGAAAATTTTTTTTTAAAAAAAGCTTTTAGGGATGCCTCGGGGATCAGTGATTGATCATCTGCCTTTGGCCCAGGGCGTGATCCTGGAGTCTCAGGATCGAGTCCCACATTGGGCTCCCTGCATGGAGCCTGCTTCTCCCTCTGTCTGTGTCTCTGCCTCTCTCTCTCTGTGTCTCTCATGAATAAATAAAATATTTTTAAAAAAGCTTTTAGATTTGTTCATTTACTCAAAAAATGAATTCAAAGTACATCGATAGTCTACTCTGTTCTAGGCACTTTTTGAGATGCTTGAAATATATAAGTAAATCAAACAGCAAATATCCTCATGTTCATGGTGCTTACATTATAGTGAGGAGAAACAAACTGTAATAACATAACCATAAATAAATACATTATATTTCTATATTAACATACAATATACAACATATTGTATGTTAAAGGAGGATGAGTTCTATGGAAAAATAAAAAGGAAAGCAAGCAATGGGGATCCAGATCACTGCAATAAAAGGGTACAGCTCAGGGGTAGACCATATGACTACAGCTTACTGGAGTAAAGGATTGCAAATTTAAAGACAGTGTCCTCAATAGGCTTCAATAAAGAGGTAACATTTGAGCGAAAACCCAAAAATAAAATGAGAACAGTGGACGTAAGACAGTGAAGCAGTCCAGGTAGAAGAAAGAGCCAGGGAGAAGGGAGTGGGACTGATGTGCTGGAAAGTAGGGGTCAGTGCAAATGGACAGAGGGAGGGAAGGTCAACAGAAGATGCCACAAGAGAGGTAACAGGAATCACATTACACTGGGACCTACAGACCCTTAGAATGACTTTGGATTTCACTCTGAATAGAGTGGAAGGTTTGAAGGACACAAGTGAAATGAGTTGGCTGTGTGTTTTGTTGAAATTAGATGATGGAGAGTCTGGGTAAAAACAAGTAGGCAATAATGGCAAGTCAATGGAGAAGTAATGATGGTTTTAGTGAGGACAACGGTATCAAATGGGGTGAGAAGGTCTCAGATTCTGCATTTGTTTGAAAGGTACTGGCAAGATTTTCCCAATGGACTGAATATGAATTTAAGAAAGAAAAAGGAGTAAAGGATGACTCCAAAGTTTTTCACCTTAGCAATGAAAAGAATGGAGACAGCATCCAGTGCGGATGGAAAAGGTTTTCACATGGAGAAAATCAGTCGTTTTGTTTTACACATGTTGAGTCTGAGGTGTCTATTAGACATCTAAGTGTAGGCAATCTGCTTTTACTCTAAAAAAAATTGATTGAACCTGTACTCATATTAATCACAGAAAATATAAAGACCAGAGAGACACAAAGCTTAACGAAGTCACTCTCTTTTTTAATGCAGGAGTCAACAAACTTCTTCTGTAAAGGGTTGAATATTTTAACAGGTCTTAGTGTCCCTCAGAACTATGCCAGAAAAGTGCAAAAGGAACCATAGATAATGCATTAAAAATGGCCAAGGCTGTATTCCCATAAAACTATATTTACAAAAACAGGCAGCTGGTCAGATTTGACCTACAGGCTGCAGTCTGCTGATCCCTCCTTAATGGAAATTTAAAGAAAAAATGAATAAATAAAATGTGAATATATAATCCTAATGGTGCCCAAAACTATCTTAGGTGGGGTGCATACATGGAGATCATTAATAACTCTGAATAATAAGGTGTTATATTTATTTACCAATATTATTTATTTGTAATTCTCTATCAATTCATTATAACATCATTTAAAATGGCTCAGTTTGGGGCAGATATTTACCAACAGCCTGATACTTGATAATCTCCCTTTATAACATACACAAAACATCTTTAAATTCAAACATGTTTTCAAGCTAGAAATATAGCTAGGGTCTAATAATACACTATTTTTATCAAAAGCTTTTTGCCAGGTTTTCAGTATCAATAATTTTTTCTAGTATTCATAGTGATATGACATATCTACTTTAAATCAATTTAAGTAAATATTATGAATGATTTTATAAAACTATAAAGTGTAGTACAGGTAGTGTTCTAACATGGTAAATACCTTAAAACTACTCAGCGAAGCACTACTGGAAGGTAACGTTTTCACATAAAAGGGAAAAAAATGTCAGATTGGTTGGTTGGTCTGTCTTTTGTTCCCAGAGCTAGCAAATGACAGAACTAAAATTAGAGCCCTTGAATCTCACCCAAGTGCTTTATCCACATCACCAAAATGGCCTGGTTTCCTTGTGCTAGAATGGAATTGTACAATTATTTATTAGGTGCTTGCCTAGAAAAACCACTATGTTAACCTCAAACTGCCATTTCCTTATTAGGACATAAACAGAAGAAACAATAGAAAAAGTAATGATTTCTTTTCTTCACAGATGCATAGCATGTCCAGAGGTAGAGGTGCCATGAAGCTAATAAAGCTGAAGTTTTCAGATCTCACTTTCCAAAGCCCTGGCAATATTCACTTGCTCATATGTTTTGTAGAATTCATGAAAACAGAACATTTACTCTTACTCTTCCAAAACCATATAAGCTTTGGGCTACATGAAACCTAGATCTGCCCCCATATGTATCCAATCCTATGCCGATTTCATTCCAATTTCAAAGAAAACATAATCTTATCTGCCAAACAACAAAGTTGCTCTTCAAGCTTCTTTGTGAATTGTTTTGGTAAAAGAATCGTGATCCCTAAGAGATACCCTGATTTCCTGAAGCAAAGAATTAACTCAGTTTAACAGTTACTCTTGGCCTGGAATCTCTTCTCCCATGTATACTATCTTGCTCCCTCGCTTCATGCCACCCTCTGCTCAAATATCATTTCATGGAGAAAATACTCTAAACACCATTTCTAATGTAACATTCTCCAACCCGCCCCCTGACTTGGTTTGGTTTTTTGTCATCACATTTATGACCACTGACATATTTCATATTATTTTTATATGTGTATTATTTGTGTCTCTCCTGCTACTAATGGAAACTCCATCATGAGAGAGGTCTCCATCTATTTGATTAGTGTAACACTCATGTCTATAATAGTGTCTTTTATGCTGTGGACAACCAATAGCAAACTGTGGGGTGAATAAATATTTACAGAACACCCATTCTGTGTCAGGACTATGCTAAGCTCTGGGGATTCAGTAGTACATGAGGCAGATAACTTCTTATAAATGTTAATAAGTAACTGCCCATGTAGGGGCGCCTGGGTGGCTCAGTGTGTTAAGTGTATGCCTTTGGCTCAGGTCATGATTCTGGGGTCCTGGGACTGAGCCCCTCGTCGAGCTCTATGTTCAGTAAGGAGTCTGCTTCCCCTTCTTCCCTCTATGCTCTCTCTCACTCTTGCTGTCTCTCTTAGATAGATAGATAGATAGATAGATAGATAGATAGATAGATAGATAGATATTGGAAAAGTAATTGACCATGCAAGGAGTCCTTCAAACAAAATGTTACAGGTGCTAGCGGAATGTATAACAACAGCATGGGCAGACCCTTTGGGGGTAAGATCTCTCTGAGGCAGTGATATTGATTTGATATGACTTCAGAGGTCTATGACTAATGTGTGGTCATCACATACAAAGGAAAGAAGACAAGGACATTGAATTCCTCTTTTAGCTCATTATAAACACAAACCGTCCTAGAATTGGAAAATGCCACCAAACCAAATAAGACATGTTGCTTCAATAATACTGATTTTCTGTATGACAAAAATAGGCAAGGCAGTCTCTCCTTTTCTGTCTGCCTGCTGCTCCCTTGCAATGTATTCAATAAACTTCTGTCTCCTTTGTGCTGTGTTGGGTGAATTCTTTTGCCACCTATGCAGACAGGCTCCCCCCCTCAATCAGGTCACCCCATATTTGGTGGCCCTCACAGGGAACCCATGCCTTACAGGTCCAAGGTTCTCCCCGGGTTCACCAGGAATGTCTTGGGACTTCCCCTTGGTGGACCAGCTCTAGTACTCCTTGGGGAAATGAAGACCTCTGGGTGAGGGGACTCCTTGAGGATCTGAAGGCCCAGGGGGGAATCCACCAGATGGCTCTTGCCCAAAAGGATGAGAGATTTCCCCTCCCACCCTTGGAAGGGATCCTTCCCTCCCTCTCCTCTCTTTCTGTCCCTTCATCAGCCTAACCCTAGTACTCCTGAGACAAGTGAAGACATCTGGCCAGGGTGGCTAACTGTGCCTGTGAGGACAAAGAACCCCTTTCCCCTCCTTGCCTACTTTGCCCCCTTGAGGCCTCCCTTCCCAACATTCAGTGCAATTGGCTCATCCAGGGCAAATCTACAAATCATTAAGGACTTGGTTGGGACCCTTTCCTGTTGCTGGCTGAGTCTTAGCCACCTAATTTCTTTCATACCCCCTTTGTTTCCTTTGTTCCTGGGTATCCAACTGCCATTTTGATCTACAGACAAAATATGTCCCTACATGTCTTAGTTAATCCAATAAATCCATATACAATAGTGATTCAACAAGGATTCCAGCCCATACCATCAGAGGGTCCCCCCACTGAATGCCAAGGACCTGGCCTTCAAGGAATTTCACTCAAACTGCTTATCAGCATACTAATATAATACCATGCTCTGATCTATAATTGCATAGGACCCCTGATGGATCAACAAGGTTAGGTAGGGATAGTTGCAGCCCCCCCAACCCCCCCCTCCAATCCAGCAGGAAGCAGCTACTAAAGATGAGACCTCCAACCAAATGCCAAAAATTTGTCACTGTCTGTCAGGGGGGAATGTAGAGGCTGGTTTTAGGCAACAGGCTTGAGTAATGGACACTACAGTAAGGTAAAGGGGTCCACGGTGACCACTGGGCTGAATGCAAACAGGCTTACTGAGAAATCCACCTTAAAATATCCACAGGCCCTAGCTGACCAATGGGCTACTTACAACCGGGCACAGGTATCAAAAAAGGAAAATTCTTTAAGTTCCCATACTCCCTCACTGCTCCCCTAACTATAGCCTCCCACCACTGCCTCCTGGCAGACAGGCTCCCCTTTGCTGCCTGCCTGCCTGCTGCTCCCCTGCAGGGGATTCAATAAATTCCTTCAGGAAAAAAAAGGGGAGGAAGGGGGAGGCAGATAGTCAGATTAGCTTTCAGATCAGTTAATACAACAAACAAAGGGTTAGATTAGTTGAATTTATCTACTAATTCTATAATTAATTACTTTATTCTTTCATTACATAAATATTTATTAAGTACCTACTTAATGTCAGGCACTGAAAAAGCTAAAACTCATATTGTTGTCTCAGTGAATAAAGAGTATACTAATTGTGCTCTTCTCTTGATCTCTTGATATATTTCAGCTCACAGACAACTGCCAGCTTATCTTTACACACATCAGTACTCAAAATATTCAGTAATTCCCCTGCCCGAAAAGCAATCCAAACCCCTTTCCTGTCATTAAAGGCCTGCTATTCCTGGCCCTAATCTTATCTGCTAGTACTAGTCAACTCGACCCTATGCTGTGATTCCCTATTTATTTTTCACAAGTACACAGACAGGAATATGCCTCCACATTTTTGTTTATTAACCCTCCTCAGCTTCTACTTCAAGGCTTTTTTGGGTGTACAGAAAAGTGCCTCAGGCTGGGAGCTCAGTTCTTCCTAATGCCTTAACTAAAAATGGATAATCACTTTATATGATGTGGAAGTTGGAATCCCTCCTTGTAAGATGAAAATCTATTATGAGCTCCAAAAGCACAGCCTTCCTGAGCCCTTTGACACGTTGACCCCGTGGTAGAGAGCTTCCACCTCAAAGCTTTTGTTTGAACTCCCCTTTCCTGTTAATATTGAAGTCCTATTCTGAGCTCTGGCTTTCTTAATCCCATGCCTGGCTCTTGTCAGCTTCCGTCCAAGGCAGGCTGGGTTCGTGGGTCCTGGTTCTCTAACCCACAGCTACTGGATTTTGATTCCATCTATGGGGGGGCAGAGAGACATCTGTGTAGTGGGGTCCCAAAGACCAGAGCTGAATGACCAGAGCTGTTTCCTGGAAAGAATAAACATAAATCATACCAAATAAAGTGGTAAAGGTAAAGAAGGAGGCCATGAAGCTGATGATAAATAGGGTGAAAAACTGCAAATAAAATAGAGGCATCCAACTCGTTAAGTACCAGGACATCATCTGGGAGGTAGTCTTATGAGGAAACAGAACAAGAGGGTACAAGACCCTGGCCATCGAGGGGTCTGGTGTACACAGTTTGACTGCTGGTGAGTGCCAGCTTCACAGCTCACTGGTAACTCACCAGAGGGTGTGAGGTGAACAACTGCCAGAGGTCTTCCGTAATATACTCATGACCCAAAAATAAAAACTGACATTTGTGATCAGTGAACATCACAACTTCCTGGAAAGCACAGTTACCTTTCCCTGGTGATACCAAAATTCAACTCCAAAGGTGTCCATATTCACCATGCCATATCCCTTCGCCATTTGAGTTTGATTGGTGGTGATTCCACTCAGAGACTAATCTTGTTGCTAGGCCAGTTTGTGCAGCTTCCATCCCAGCATCCTCCATCCCCTTCCCTTTATGTTTGCTGCTTGAAAACCAATTTGTCTTGGGACCAAGCCTGCACTGGTAGGACACGTTCCATCCTATCCATTTGAATGTCCTCCTGTATCTTTTTGCTTCTCTTCTGCCTTTGATATGTAACTCAAGTTTTGTCTCTTTGTATATCATTTGTCATTGAAACCATCCCAAAGTGCCAAAGAGATCTCTCCACCTACTAAAATCTATAATCTTACTTTAAAAGATTTATTGAACATTTTATTTGTTTAATATTTATATAGCACTTTGTGCTAGGCACTAAGTAGCTTCTTGGGGTTGAGGATTGTGTATGTAGCTTTTTGGTGTTGGGGCTTTATGTACATTATACACGTCTATCTCTACAAGCATATGCTCTTTATACACACAAACACCTGATTTATACATATAAGACATCAAGAATCATTTATTATCTATAGTGAAACTGAAAAATAGCATGGGGGCACCTGGGTGGCCCAGTTGGTTAAGCGTCCGACTCTTGATTTCGGTTCAGGTCATTATCGCAGGGTCATGAGATCAAGTTCCAAGAAGGGTTCTGCACTGAGCATGGAGTCTGCTTAAGATTCTCTCTGTCTCCCTCTGCCCCGCCCCACCCCCTAAAAAATAGTATCAATGAAATTAAAGATAGTTTATATATTACCAAAGGACGAATTATCTCTTAACACTGTATACAATCAAAGGTAGGATATACATGAGTAATTCCACTAACCTATTTATTTTTCCTTGAAACATCCAAATGATTTGCACAAGTCCCCTTCTACTTGTACGGGATCTTATAAATCAATTTACTAATACTTTGAGATGACTTATCCATGAAAAGTGCTCTAGAGAATAGAATTCCATATCTTTCCCACTTGACAGATAAGCTTATAAATAAACTGGAATTCCTCCTAAAGGACAAAAGTCCTATCTTTGATTGCACCATAAATTATGCGATATGCATTTTACTTCCATTGTCAGTTACCACTCTTAGGATTTCTAGAAGCTCTCCCATCCCTCCTGATGACATGGTGATTCTAAAGCAAGTAGTGAAAAAGGCAAAAATGTAAAATAACTCGACAATGAAGGGTAAAATCTCTCCTAACAAAGTGCCAAAGAATAGATTAGCAGCTTTTCTTCTTGAAAATTGTAAAATGAAATTATAAGCAATAGGCAATTTTCAGGTTGTCAAATATCCATAATCACTATGATTTCTGAATTTAATACAATGTAGCTGTGATTATTGTTGCTTTTCTGCCTGCAAACATTATACATTTTTGCTTAAACATACATTTTACATTTATGAAAACCCACTAAAAATGATACAGTCAAATTTCAAAATTAGGTTTTTTTAACTTCTAATATGTGGTTTCCATTCCATTCAAGAAGGCTATTATAAGGCTATTATAAGGATTTTTTTCCCTATTACCAATGCTGAAATATTTAAACATCTGAAAGAAATACGCAAATGTTTCCATGTGAAAAGAAACCGCGTTCTTTGGAAAACATGAATTATATAAACTATAATTAGAGCTTCAAATTGAAAGTGTTTAAACTAAGATTACAAATTGCTGTGTTAAAAAGATACTGAGACATTCAGGAGGAAAAAAAAATTAAATGCCGACTAACTAAATTAATTCTCCCACGTCCCAAGCTGTTCTATCTCCTTCATGCCTTCCCTTCTGCCATCATTGATGATACCTAAACACGGTTCTACTACAATGAATTCAGGCGTGATTTGCTTGCTTCTCCCGCCATCACAGTTGGCAGTTTCTACTTGAAAGTATAAATTCCTATTAATAATCTGCAACGAAACATGGTCTATTGAAGAAAGTAAACTGATATAGGTAAAAAATACAAATTGAATCCTGCGTTTTCAAGCTAAATTGGAAATAGCTTAATTTTTAACAAAATGAGTTTTGTGCATTTTTAAGAACACACAGTGGAGGTCTAAAAATTAATTGAATAACATATCAAGGCACCACAAAGCAAAATATGAGAGAATTGGACAAGAACCAGTGAGTGTTGGCCTGAATGAAAATAAAGAAACACTAGATTAAAAGAAGTTGTTCTTGTTTTAATAAGCTATTTTATGATATTTGAAAGGATGAGTCCAAATCACACACACTATTTTGTTCTCAGATGTCATTACCCTTGTAACCAGGGGTAGTTCTTTGTCCATTACAATTCTAACTTCATGAAAAAAAAAAAAAAAAAGAAGATTCATAGCTTTCTTTACACTCTCCTCAGTATTCACTATAGAGGTTCAGCTACACTAGATGCCCAATTAGAGAGGCTCATTGCCTGCGATTACTTGCTAAAGGGAAATAATAGAACTCTTCCATTTGTAAATCATCCTGACATGTTTCCCACTAACATAATACTGAGCGCTGGGAAAATGCCAGGAGAAAGATTGTGGGAAGAATTTGATTGATCCCTTATAGATTAATGAAATTTGCATTATATCTGATGAGATGGAATAATAAAAACTCATTAAACCAAACACTTCTTGCAAGTATTACCCATGTGAAGGTAGACATACATACTCTAGCACACTAGATACACAGACGTGCAAATTTTCCTGTGAAGTATTACTACCTCAAATCAAAGCTAAATAGCAGCAGTCAAGAATCAGTTTTCCAGGTTTAACAAATGTCCATGATGTTGACTGTCACTCTGAATTTATATTCACTATTCAGTAGTGTTAGCGATGGAATCTGGCATAGAGAGCACTGCACCAAAATATAACGGACAATTTTGTGGAAACCCAGTAATTAAATCAGATTTATTAAAAGTGTACATACAAGGAAAAGCGTATAATGATTACAGAAAAATCTTAATCCATTTGTATTACTAATTGGTTTCAGGTAGCAGTTCAGCAATCTTTAGAGGTGCCCTAGGTTAATAAAGAAATTTTAAGTCTACATTTAAAAATACTAGAACTTTCACAAGTTAAAAATAATGGTCTACATGAAATTTAATTTATCTCAGGGCAGAGAGAGGAAAATATATGGAGAGATGCTTCTTTCATATCATCATCAATTGATCTCTGACATTCATTTTTTTTTTTTTTTACTTAAATCTCTATAGGCTAAAAGACAATCTGAACTCTTTTCTCACTTTCCCTCCAAGGTGTGCAGAAACTCACAGCCTTGATAGGACCTCATTGAATCTGTTTGTTCCCTTCAGCTAAATAGTCATTATGCCTATTTTTGTGAACACTGACTGAATTGCTACAATCCAGTGTACATGATTTGGTTACCTGACACACAGCTATCCTCCTACCCCAGTGAACTAGCTTTCAAGAACCATCTTTTTTTTTTCTTTGTAATATCTATGTACTTGAGGCAATGACTTTTTAAATTTGTTTTCTAAGCTTTCTCCCAAGTCTTAATCTTATCATATCAAAGAAAAGGAATGAGACTGTCTTTTTTCACTGGAGGCTTTCTCAGTAAATACCCAAAAATTTATGATTCCATAATCAATCAATGGGGACTCAACTGTATAGTACCAAAAACTAATAAAATAACAGTGTCCAAATTTATAAAGTGTTTGATAGTTTGCAAAGCATTTTTACAAACTTTATTTGATCATCACAAAAGCCTTTGAGGTGGGCAAGGCTGATATGATCACTATATTATAAATAAGTAGAGTAAAATCACTACGTTACCATGGCTGGTGCAATAGCAGATTTGGAATTGGAAGTCAGTTCTCAAATCCCTGCCTCTAATCCCCTCTTCCCTAACACATAGCTTCTGTTGTATGTGGAGAACTGTATATCTCTCATGTCTTATTTTTATATGTTTATACATTCTGGTGCCAAGAATAAGGATTCTCAGTGTTACTCAAATGAATTGGTAAATAAAGATTTTATGTCTTCTGAAGTTAGTGATATATAAGGAATGAAAACCAATTCATCCTTCCCCAATATAATTAATGTTTCAAACAGCAAAACTAATGAGAATATTTATTTTCTAACTATAAATATTTAGTATAAGGTCTTGTTCTCTTAAGTTCCAGTTTTGCATTTACTTTCAATACGATAAATCTATGTTATAAAAACTTCACATTACCGAGAAAATATATCCACCGAGTAATTTCAATGAAGGAAGATTTCCATGCAACTTTTTAGCTTTTGATACTTTAAATATTTAAATATTATCCACAACTACATTACATATGTTATTCATCCCTGTTACCTTATCATGAATGTTGGGTATTAATATTATGAAAAAAATTATACTTGGGTAGAAATATCATAGAAAAACTGTAAACTGAATACAAATCAGAAATCAATAATAGAGCACTGTACAGCTTTTTCATAAAAAGAGTAGTCCAGGAATGATGCATAATGCAGTGATGCATCAGCTAACAACAGATCCATGGAAATCATTCCAGCCAGGGTTGAACAAGACTCAAAAAAATTTCTCTGGTGAACAAAAACCAATAGTTTTCAGCCGTCTTATAAGTCCAGATAGGCATTGTTTGAAGCCAAGTGTTCATATTTAAATCTAAGATCAAGGGACAGCCACCCCAAAAAAATAAGTTTAATTTCTCTCTCCCTTCCCAACTCAATGGGAGTTTATCAGGCCAAAAGGATGGAGAAGTGCACAATTATCCAGTGAATTGGTCTTCATCAGGAGAATCAATCTGGATAATTGAAGCTTTGTGATTCACTTCCACTTGAACTGTCCTGAGCTCATTCAATATAATATGTAATTATGCATCTCACTGCTTTAACTCTAGTCAGGAATTCCTTGCTAAATGTGCAGTAGGGGTGTGGGATTATATTAATATAAGATGATTATAGGGATCCTGAAAGTTAACTTCTTTGTGATCTTTTTTTTTTTTTTTCTTTCCAAGCTTATGGTTTCACACTGTGTCTTGTCTGTCTCTATATTAAGGAAGAAACTCAAATGTTAATCAAGGACTTAAAATTGAATCAAACCATTCTCCCTACCAAGTATATCCAGCTTGATTTTATACTGCTTTGATGCATCTAATTAGTCATATTTCAAATATAGAAATGAAAAGATATTTTAATTCAATAGACATCATAGACCCTCAAAAACTGAGTTTAAAAATGATTTATTGACCTTGTATATATGTGGCTTTTATCACATTTACTTGGCATGTTCTTAAAAATTTCCCCCAAAATAGCCTAGCATTTTTCCTCAGGAAAAGAAGTAAGCAAAAGAGGAATAAAAGTCTAGTCTATTCATTTTGAATGAGTCAGAAGTCAACACTCCACAATAAAGACTACTTTATGTTATTTCTCACTGGAACAGTAGAAGTGTTCAGAAGATATCCCAATGAGAATCCATCTCTGCAGGTTTCACAAAAACACTGTAAATTTTATTATTTCTTCAGGCTTTCTTCTATATATAAGTATTAAATATCTCAAAACTTGGGCTTGAACCATTTAATTATTAAGGTCACAGATATTAGCTTTTATTATTATTGTTATTGTAATAAATTCCTGGAGGGTATAATAAAAAACTTTTAGAAGAATTTTATAATTAATTTAATTGAATCAATTATTTGTTTATAATTTATTTTCTTGTTATGGTTCAATAAACATTGAACACATGATATGCATTAGGACTCCTCATTGGTGTTCTGGATATAAAAATGAGTAAAATGTGGTCCCTTACCTCAAGGAATGATAACACAAAACAACACACATACACATACACTTTTTCAATGCACTACAACAGTGATTTGTTTGCACAAGATACAATCAGAGGGCATATGAGGGGCAATAACCTAGTATGAGGTAAGTATAGGGAGAGACTACAGAGTATATGAACCTCCTTAGGATAGATAAAGCTTGAGGTTTGTCCTGAAGCACAAGTCAGTATTCTCCAAAAACATAAGTGCACAGTTAGCACTTGCATGTGTCTGAAAGTGAATGTCTTCAATTTTGCACCCTAACCACCCTCCTTGTCTCACCCTGCTACAGAGGCTCAGAAAGAAGACACTCTATATCACTATCTTGGCTTTTCTGCTTAAAATAGATTTCGTAGAAATTATAGAAATTGGCTAATTCCCAAATGACTTGGATTGTTTTATGTGTGATATGTTAGTTAAACTCATAGGAAAACAGAGACACATAATGCTGGATTTCTTTTTGTTCCATTCACAGTCTTAAATAAACATATATTCCAGGGGTCCTAGTCCCAATCTGGTCTATGGAGACCCACTCATTCAACATTCATCAGATTGACAGAAAAAGGGACTTGTGTATATTGTTTATTAATATCGCAGATGGTATTTCCAGATTTCAAAACTGGTAATTCCTAGAGAGACCATAAAGTTGACCAGGCAAACTACAACATTTTTGAGAATGAAAGCAAGCACTATCAGTAACTGGGCTGCAACAACAGGCATAACCAAAGACTGTCACAGGCAAACCAGGACACACAGCTACCCTAGTCATTCTCATATTTCTCCTAAATTTGAGAATTATGAGAAGCTCAGCAGCATCTTTAAAAATTAAGGAAACATCCTCCTAAAAATTAGCACTCTAGGAGGCCTAGAACCAAGAGGAGATTTCCTTTTGCCTTGTCTTTAAAGTGAGAGCTCATATTTAAATCCAAGGCCAAGGAACAAACAGCCACAAAATAAAATAAAATAAAGTTCAATTTGGCTCTCCCTCCCCTACCTCAATGCAGTTTATCAGAGCCAAAGGATGAATAAGTGCACAATTACTGGTTTTTCTTTTGCTTTGGCCTCAAACAGCATGGAATCTCAGTAGTGTCTGTCCATATACTGTTTTCCCAAATAAGAGAGTCATGACCACAAAGTTGGATGCATTGTGACTGTCCCCACTAAACTGCTCGTGTGAATCAACAAAAGGTACTCTGGGGGAATTAGCCCCATAGACACAGACATATCTGAGTAGGTATCATATAAAACCATGCTGTGGAGGGCTGCTTTTGCTCAAACTGTTGGATAATATTGACTCTGAGCTATTCACTTCCTTCACAAAAATTTTTCTTTCGTCTGTCACTCTAACCCATCTCAGTTGGGTCACTTTTTTTAAAGATGTTCAAGTTCGGAAGAAAGTCTTGTTGCTTGTATAGGAGAAAACAAAGGGCAGGGGAAGAAAAACAAATCCAAAACAAAAAAAATGAATTATTTGAAGTATCTTTTATTTCTCCTCCTTCAGTATCTTGAGATATTTAAAGGGCAAAATAGGGTCAAAGATGAGTACAGTGTAAAGAAAAGAAACAATTTAGAATGCACTTTTAGAGTACTTCTTGCAGCTTGCCTCTTTTTTACCCATTGACCACATATTTGATATCTGTCTTCAGTCTTCAATCCCTCCCTCTTGACTGGTAAGGCAACTCTAGCCGACACAGCGAGCTCTAATATTGACTGAGTTATTTTCCTCCTTTATTTCCAGAAGAACATGGAAGTAATGTACCCAAAGTTCCTCATAAGTCACTAGGACTTCTCCACTGCCTTCCAAAAAACTGATGGACCTGGTTTTACCCTGTGGTTGAATTACTGCCCAGGACACCACATTTCACTATAGTCATTCAGCATCAATTCAGAACCTGAGATTTTTTACATACTAGGGAAATAAGAATGAATTAGGTATATTTTGTGTCATCAAAGAAGTTTAATATAATCACTTCAGGAAATAAAATATCAAGATCAGTAGTTCTTATTTTCTGAACTTCCACTGTCACAAAGCAAGAAAATTCCGTCACATAATGCATTAGCTAATATCAAAATAGGAGTCTAAGAGTTCTCAGCATTGCCCTAGGGAGACAATCCACCAAAGACCAGACTATGGAAGCAAGTCACCATCTGCTGTGCCAAATATTGGTTACCATCATTTCGCCATGTGAAAATCAACTCTGCTTAAGAATTTCCATGTGAATTGTCTCACAGCTACAGTATCTATGCTATTTATAACAACAGTACCTCATTAGCTGATTGTTTGGAAGGCACCTAGTGAAAAATGTTTCCTCCTCAAAATCTGTTATGGAAAGTAACCCTGGAACCTAAGTTTGCAAATTCAGTTTTGCTTAATTAATAATTTTTCCCTTTATTTCCTTTTAGTTTATATTAATGCTATTTAAAAAAAAATAAGCGGTATATTAGCATGGCTGAAAAATGAAAATAATATAAAAATACAGTAGGAAGACTCCCTACCACCTTGTCCCCTCACTCAATCCCCATCCTTTCAAATACAGCAACCACTGTCATTAGTTTTGCATTTATCCTTCCAGCATTGCTGTATTTTTATACAAGTAATGCAAACATATATCCTTCATTATTCACTCTTTTTTAATCTAAATGGTAGCAGAACAAACAACATTCCTTACTTTAGAGGCATGTTAACTAGTTCTAGAACTGTTTTCTCTTCAAATTCATAAATTGCCGATTTTCATCTTTCTGTATTCTCTCCTTTTAATTTTCCTTACTTTGCTATCCCTTTCCTTACTTTTTGAGTTGAAGACTATGGCAGAGAGTAAATAATGGTCACCAAATCCTGCTTCCTCTACTTCCTGAGTACCTAGTTCAATTTTTTTATTTTTTTTTATTTTTTTTTTATTGGTGTTCAATTTACTAACATACAGAATAACACCCAGTGCCCGTCACCCATTCACTCCCACCCCCCGCCCTCCTCCCCTTCTACCACCCCTAGTTCGTTTCCCAGAGTTAGCAGTCTTTACGTTCTGTCTCCCTTTCTGATAATTCCCACACATTTCTTCTCCCTTCCCTTATTTTCCCTTTCACTATTATTTATATTCCCCAAATGAATGAGAACATATAATGTTTGTCCTTCTCCGACTGACTTACTTCACTCAGCATAATACCCTCCAGTTCCATCCACGTTGAAGCAAATGGTGGGTATTTGTCATTTCTAATAGCTGAGTAATATTCCATTGTATACATAAACCACATCTTCTTTATCCATTCATCTTTCGTTGGACACCGAGGCTCCTTCCACAGTTTGGCTATAGTGGCCATTGCTGCTAGAAACATCGGGGTGCAGGTGTCCCGGCGTTTCTTGCAAGATACATCCACAAAGGCAAAAGAAACAAAAGCAAAAATGAACTATTGGGACTTCATCAAGATAAGAAGCTTTTGCACAGCAAAGGATACAGTCAACAAAACTCAAAGACAACCTACAGAATGGGAGAAGATATTTGCAAATGACATATCAGATAAAGGGCTAGTTTCCAAGATCTATAAAGAACTTATTAAACTCAACACCAAAGAAACAAACAATCCAATCATGAAATGGGCAAAAGACATGAACAGAAATCTCACAGAGGAAGACCTAGTTCATTTTATATACTTCCCAGGCTCCCTTGCAAGGAAGCAAGCCCAATGGTGTGACTTCAAGCCAAGAGAATATGAAAGAACATGTGATCTTCCTCCAGGTTAGGCTTTGAAAAAGGGTTTGCATCTCCTGCGCTGTCCTTCTCTATTCGCTGGCTGCTGGCAGGTGATGATGGAGCTTGAAGAGATGACAGAACCATAAAATTAAAGGAGTCTAAGTGCCTGAATTACTGTATTTAGAGAGCCCTTGATGGCCAACAACATGTACCTTGGTCGATTACACAAGAAAGAAATAAACCTCGCTGCTATTTAATTCATTTTACATTTTGTGTATGTTACTATAGTAACATATGGTATGTTTAGCTCTTCTGATATTTAGAAAGTGTAGTAGTTTTGATAGAGTGGTCGTCTTTGTAATTATGTACGATTTATGTATACATACCCATGGTCCCATAGTGCTCTATTTAAATATTTAGTATTTGTATTATAGACAATGAAGAAATTAGCATTTTTTTTCCTTCTATCATGTAATTTTCAATAGTACAATGTATTTCCTTTGGCTATTACATATACTTTATTCTCTTCTTACCTCACTTTACAGAATAGAAGAAGCCCATTCTTTCACATATTAATGTATCTAAAGTTGAAATGTGCCTATAATCAAGGATAAGTTACAACTCTAATTGGAGGTGTATTTTTTTCTTACTCAGTGGTAGATCTCAAAATAGAGCATTTCACAATTAAGAGTGCCTTAGATATGATTTGAACTATATGAGATTTCTGATATTCAATTGTTTGGGGATTACAAAATACTAATTCCATATAGTTCAACCTAATACATTTTCCAACTTTCAATAAAAGTTTGACTCTCAGTTATTAGAAATGAAGCCATTATCAAACATAGTTCCCCCACTGTCTTCACCCTTCCTCTCCCAATGCTTTTAAGTGAAATAATTCTTCCTCTGTGATAACAAATGAGATTTAGATTCTATACCATCCTTCTCATCCCCACATTTATTATAATCTTTGTCCCAGAGCCAAATATATTCAGTACTCACTTCCAGTCTTTTCACTGAAATTGCCCCAGATGACTCTTGACGACCTGCAAGACAATTCTGCTACTATTCCCTCCTCTGTTGTCCCAAACACAGATCTACTGCTTCCCATAAGCATTGCAGCTCTCTGCGTAGGCCCACCTCTCTCCTCCAGTTCAGACGGAGTCCAGAAATGTTTCTGCCTCTAGCCTGGCTCACCCTAGGTTCAGTAACGTTGTTGAAATAGAAGAAAAGCTTTCCCCACTTAAGGAAGTTTTTGTTTGCTTTCCTTAGTCCTCTCCCCCTGGTGGTGGTAGGTGAGGTGGTGCGGTGGTTGGGGCAGGGAGAGTTTCTTCCCTTTCATCCCTCCTTCACGGCATCCATCCCATCTCAGGTGCTTGTGGCAGTTCCTACATATATTTTGGAGTATGTGTGTTATTTCTGTCTCCTGGTTTAATTGAAGATGAAAATTGCAGGGCTGTGTTTCTTTGTTTTCCATTCTTCTTATTGCTCTGTTTACGATTTGCAGGAAAGGAATGAAAATGCTGACTTCTGCAGCCACGTTCACACAAGAAGCCAACTTTATTTATTTCAGAGCAGTTCTCTATCTGCAGATGTGATGATCCAAATGTAAAAGAAATCTTTATGATTTAGAAGTATTGAATTCGCTTGACCATAATAAATGTAGTTTGAAACAGCAATTCACTTCTAATCAATTTCAAATCCTCATATGTTAAAAGACAATTCCGTGGGATATGCACATGTATAACTCGATGCAACATTTGGAAATAAAAATAGTTGGTTATTTTCCTTGGACTTAGTGCTTAAGTAAGCAAATCCAAGATGCTGTTACTTTAAAAAAAAAAAAAAACATAAAAAAGGCACGTGTATTTGCTCAAATGTTCAATAAGTCTCTAAATTGAAGTGCCATCTTAGCTCATGAAAAAGAAGGTGCATGCACACCTGCTTTTACTGATTTCTTTCTTTAATCCATCATTTAACACCTGAAACAATACACTTGCAGTTGATATAAAGGTCATTATCTGTAGCTTTGCTTTATTCCATTGCTAATACTCAACTTGAGTATTCTGAGAAAGAATATACTCACTTCTCTATTAAATATGGATCAATATCATTCAAGATTAAGAGCATATCAGTCAATGCAGAAATAAAATCCTCAAAAACTCTCCACAGCATTAATCTTTCCATCATTTGATACATTCCTGGGAAATGATCCATGAACAATGAAAATCAAAATAAAACACACATATTTGAGAGACCTTGATTGCAAAAATTAGTTTTGTATAATTCTATATTCAAAGGATGATTTTGTCTAATAGAATGGAGAAATACTGGCTCTTCCTTCAAACCGATGCTCTAAACTATTAAAATGTTCCTTGTTGTTATGTTTTCATAATTTACTGTCATTAAGTATGTGATATTTATACTGGTAATACATAGTGGATTCTAACAGAAATTCCCAACACCCTCAAAACAGATTAAAATAAATACACTAATGTGTGGGTGTTTCTTCCCAGAAGCTAGTTTTTGTTGCCTTTGGCAGAATAATGCAGCTACTTGACCAAAGGATAGTTATCATTTCAAGAGAGCGTACATCTTCAGGAGGAGTACATAAAGATTAGTGAGGAAAGAAGGCTCACCTGAACAGTGAGGAGAATTTGTTTTTTGTTTTTTTTTTTTTTTTTTTTTTTTTTTTGAGAATTTGTAAAATTAGTTCGCGGATGATAAAAGCCACATTCAAACTGACTGCATATTCTATTTCTGCTTCTAGCCCAGAGAGGGCTAAGAAGTAGTTTACATGATACCAATTTCCATTTTCATGGTCCTGGCAAACATTCCTATTGATGACAGTAGTCCTCCTATGTTTGAACACAGCCTCAAAATCTTTTTCATCATGGCATTGCAAGTAGCCACCTCCAAACAATCAGGTTTGAGTGTACTTGGAAACTCTTCCCGGTTCCATTTAGTAGAGGACTACCTGTGTTTTTCTTCAAATAACCAAGCCATATTCTCCTTTTGCAAAACATACTATACAGAGCCACATAAGACTTATTTAGATCTAAGAACTTTAAAATAAATGATGAGCCTTGGAAACACTAGCCTGTGGGCTCTGAAGTCTGGGGGTTGACTTCAGCTCACCAAAACTACTGTCAGTTACAAGACAGACTGTAGAGCACTGTTGCATTAGGGGTTTGCCAAGAATTCAGATAGGGTCTGGGACCTTAAAAGGGAGAAAGACTGGGTAGGAAGCAATTCTGTTTAAGTCACATCTATCAATTTCATCTCTGGGGTATCTTTGGATTATTGCAGCCAAGGGCTATCCCTGTTGGAGTGGCTCTGTGACTAGAAGAACACTTCTAGAAAGACTTGACATTCTGAGATCATAGTGCATTGTGGAAAGTGTGCGCTGGTAATGAAGTGGGAAAAAACCTTTCTCAGGATACTTGGATTCAACTCCTTCTGCTACTATGTGTGAGTTTTAATAACTTAAAGCTTTTCTCACTTTGAGTCTTTGCATCTATACCTGGGGGATAAAATCTTCCTTAGACCATTTATGAAAGGATTAAATGAAATAATACATGTCCAAATGTCTGGTGAATAGCAAACCCTCAATACATCTTCGTTTTCTCTCCTATTTTCATCTTGGTTCAAGAGTCTGGAAAATCACAACCTTCCTTATGTTTCTACCCAGAATTTAAAATCTAGCTCTCTTTAAATTTGTGACCAAATGACATAATAATGACAAATAATAATATTTAGCTCCTATTGAGCATTTAGTATACGCCAGGGTGGGTGGGGGGAAAATACATATTTAAGGCTCATAATAACCCCAAAAGCTGAGTGGAACATTATCTTCATTTTACAGACAAGGACAAAAAGGAGACCGAAAAGAGAAGAAAAAAATATCCCATGATCTTAGGACTTAGAAGCAGCAAAGTCATCATTTGAATCCAGAAAATCTGTCTCTTCAACTTTAATCACTATAATTCTTAATCACCACACACAGCCAGTTTCACTCCTTACTTCCCAGACTAAAAAGCTTTCATTTCACTGTTTCTATAAATGTCTTGATTTTATTTGGAAGAATAATTAATAATGTGAAAATCTTTAGTCTGTAAAAGAAAAGATTTCCCCATGACTATGACTATTGCTGTTACTTATACCATTAGAATAAACTCAAGGCCGATAAGATTTGCACCAGAATGTATTACCAGAGAACAGGATCATTTCTGCTTCCAGATCCAAGGCAGGTGTTGTGGAAGGCCTACTGGTTTGAGCTGAACCTCAGAATTAATTTTGCTTTATATATTTGAATTGGAAAAAAGGATATAGTTGATTATAAAAATTTGTCCTATATTTGGATCAAAGATTGATAAACCTCATGCTTACAAAAAATAAACTCTTTGTCATAGTTCAGGGGCTTGTAGGCTGCATGTTTCTGCTTTCTCTCCAGTTATAGCCAGTGAAAGACAAAGACAAAATTTTCCTTGTCTAAGAGTCATTGAAAATAAAATATCACAATCACATGAGCCTTTTTCCTATCCTTCTTTCTCTACAAGACTAACAAGAGTATGGTCCTCACAAAGCCCCAACAGTTGGATTCTTTCTGTGTTTTATTCGTAGTGAAAAGAAATGTAAAAATAAGTTCTATAAATGTTTTAAGATTTCTTCCATAAATCTGGAAAAGGATTTTTATGGAATCCTACCCATGCTTCTCTCCTTGCAATACCTCAAATTAGAGTAAGAATCTTTCATAATCCTATTTTTCCATTTCCTGAAATAAAGGGCTTGAACTTTGTTTGCTTGTTTATGGTTGTTTTAAAGCTAGTTACAGCTTGCTTATAGTACAGCATTGAAAAAAAGAAAAAAAAAAGACAAGTCTCTCTGTTACTCTACAAATAATATGACACAGCTGAGTTTACCAGGAACAGGTTCTACTACATTTAATATTCTGAATGTAAATTTGAGCCTTGCAATAACTACGTTTTGTCACTCCCATTTCATGCAGTATTTGTACCTTACCCAGCCTCTCCAGCATGAAAGATCTCATGGTCTACTGTACATGAACCTATTGTTCATTTGTTTTTTCATTTTTCTTGAAAGGCAAAAATTGTTGAACATCACAGTGCATTCAGATGTTGAGACACCTGTTATAGTCTGATGTTTTGACATGAACAATCTGTAGAAATCTATTTTTTTTCACTGCACAGGGAATAAATCAGCCCTTTCAGAAAATTATTGTTCTAGTCAATCTAACCCCTTCAGAGCCGATTCATTTTATACAGTAGTTAATTTCCCTTAATAATTCTACTCAGGCCTACACTGGTGCTTTTGATATTACTACTGCTGCTGCTCCAGCACTATAAATATAATCAATAGCTGAATGGACCAAAAATTAAATCTTTCAATGGATTTCTGGTTGAGTTCATTTAGGTTACTAGGTTTCCACTCCTGCTGGCAGCCAGCATGATTTTATATCTCTCTATTGTCATAACAATACATGTTTCCACTTGGCTGCTATCCTATGTCAAGGCATGTCATACCAGCAGCCAGTTTAGTCTGAGCTGTGTTTCCTAGAACTATGCAAAGAAGTTTGATATTAGTTATGGTCAAAGATACCTGGAAAAGTGCTGGTGAAGAACGTAATTGTTTTCTTCCTCCAGACAGAGATATTCTGAGAAACCATCCTTCACCTTCAGGCATATATATTGTCTTCTTCAATGTAACCCTTACATAAAGAATATAAATGTATAAAGCATAGGAACCATAAAGACTTGCAGCCTCAATCGAGTACTGCATCACCCTTAATGTTGTACAGCTGACGTCTGCTGATACGTTCGGCATTTAAGGCTAGCCAGCCTAGAAATATGTCAGATAATATTACTAGTCACATACATAAGCAAATTCAAACTGAAGGTTCATAACTACTTTTTATTTGGTCATTAAATTGTATATTTTCAAAGGAAACTTCATGCTCATGAAATGGCAGTTTCACTCCCTTATTCCTCAGACTGTTCTTTGTAAGCCATTTGACCTAAAGAGAAAGGAGTCCATTAAATGGCAACTTTTAACCTCTAGAGTCGACCTCTGACCTATCTGCTAAGATATCTCACAAGGGTTCCACTGTCATCTTGTGAAAACCTTCTTTCATAAAGCATAGAGGAAATAAAATAGGCATGCATGTGTGCCCCAGTTGAACCCTGGCTGCCTAGCAGACAATCCATAGCCTTGAACCCTGGCTCACAACCCCTCACTAAATGTTCCGTCAGCACCTGACTTGCCCTGCGATCTCTGCCTCTTACAACAGGGTGACCAACAGGCTTTTCCTCCCATACTGTCCAGAGATTAAGACTCTTCTACCCTCCCAGATATAGGTGAAAAGGACCAGAAGGACTCAGAATAGCCCTGTCAGAAAGAAAAGGTTTCGAGGATCCCTGGGTGGCTCAGCAGTTTGGCACCTGCCTTTGGCCCAGGGAGTGATCCTAGAGTCCTGGGATCGAGTCCCGTGTAGGGATCTCTGCATGGAGCCTGCTTCTCCCTTTGCCTGTCTCCCTCTCTCTCTCTCTCTCTGTCTACCATGAATAAATAAATAAATAAATAAATAAATAAATAAATAAATAAATAAATAAATAAATCTTAAAAAAAAAAAAAGAAAAAGGAAAGGTTTCTCATTAAATAAATCAGTGGTTCTCAACTAGAGCTATTTCTGATCATCCCCCAGTCACACACATACCCCACTCCCCCAGCCCAAGAAGACATTTGGCAATATCTGGAGGCATTTTTGGTTGTCATTACTAGGGTCGGGGTGTCATTGGCATCTAATGGCAAATGAGTTGGTGATGCTGCTAAACATCCTACACAGCACAGGACAGCACACAATAAAAGGATCTCCAGCCAATATGTCAATAGTGCCAGGGTTGAGAAAGGCTTGCAGTAAAGCTTGCCCAGTACCTGTCATCATTTGTGCCAGGCACTAGAAAGTGTAGGATTAACCTCAGACATAACTGTGAAGCTGTCAGTGTTTTTAGCAACCTGCAGAGTCATATGATAAATTCATTCCACAGATACCAACCATTATGGAATTTCTTCCATAATAACCCAAGAAATAGCATATTTTATCCTATGGCTCCTTTTCTCAGGATTCATTTTTCTAGTTCTGAAGGCCGTTAGAAAATCGAATCTTGTTAAGTACATGTATATCGTGGCATTAAACTGTATTTATAAAACTGTGAGATTTTAATGGATAGAAGCTAAAAACAAAGTAGTATAAATATATATTCAGATGTTGAATACTCAGTTTAACTCACAGACACACGCACATCTTTCTACACCAATAATCCATGTTACCATAACCCCTTAAGGGTGTCAGATTCTGATTATAGGGAGGAAAATAAGATATTTATCTTTCTAATGGCTTAAATAAAATCTACTCCTAAATTTCTTAGTGGAAATCCCAACGACTCTGCTTAGGCCACTTAGCCCACTAAACAATCTTGATAAATTATCAGAGAGACCAAAAGAGCTGTTGTATTTACTCTCAGGTAAAAGTATATTTCATTAGCTGATTTCAGACAGAGCCAACTTGAACCAAGAAAAATAAAGACAATTCTCTGAATAAATATCCTGCAGGGCCCTCCTTGACAATCTCTTCCACACTTAGCCTTCAGTGCCATCTAAATTCCTCTAACCTCCTAATGTAAACTGGCCAGGCCATTTCCCTGATCTCCGGAACAATCTACATGTTGTCAACTCAACCTCACCTTAAGTCAGTTCAGACTCAACAAATCCAAAGCTAAATGCACAAACTCTACACTCTATTCCTGTCTATCCAAAAGGAAAAAGATATTGTCCATTTGGCATGTCTTAGAGTTGCTCCTGTCTCAATAAATTAATTAGCCATTTATTTAGTTGTAAAAAACAAAAACCTAGAAACCAATCCTTGGGATTTCCCTCTTCCTCTCTCCATATTCCAAATCTTTGTCAACAAATTCTGTAAAGTCTCCTTTCAAGATCAATCCCACCCATTATCTCACATGACACTACCCAATGACAAGCACCATCATCTCTTTTGACTATGCTGGTCTCCCCAGTCCCCAGGGCTCCTAGAGAATGGCCATATTGCTGTCTACATCTCCAACCTTGTCAGATGCCACACTTTCTCACTTTTTGGGCACCAACAGTTCAGATTGGATTTTTCTTCTCAACCTAACCATACTATCCCCTACCATATGGACACTGTATGTAATTCCACTTCTCTTGTTGCTTGTTTTTCTCCTCTACCCAACCCTTTAACTAGTGATTCATATCCATGATTCAGACTCAACTAAAATGTCCTTTTCTTATGTGAGGCTTCCATGACTCTTGCCTATTACTCACCCCTAATGCCCACAAATTACTTAGGCTACTAATAACATGTTCTTAAAACTTCTGCTTTTTTTCATATCATTTTATTACAAAGATAAATTACTATTTGATGGAAGTTTGGTTTCTCACACTAGATGTCAAACGCAGCATTCCTTCCTTTGTTCTAGTTGCACAGTACATATTAATAGATTGTTGAAAAATACAAATGTACGTAATATAGGTATATAACACACTTATCACAAAGTTAAACTCTTTTGTGAAAAAATGTAAATGCAAGGTCAGAAATCCCGCTCACTCTTTTTCTCCCTCAAAATTCCATTTTAATTTTCATGTTACACAATTGACTGGCATCATTTATCCACGGGATATGATAACTCAGGGATTCAAAAATCAGAATACATAGGCTGTGGATGTTAACAAATAATTTTAGAATGATAAAAATTTTTGTGTAATGTGCATTTTTCTGTAAATAGAGTTCAGAGTTTACATCAGATTGCCACTTCGATACAAGAAAGGTTAAAAAAATATTAGTAGTGCTTAACATTTTAACATTTACTGTTGAACGTTTTAACATTTACTGTTGCTAGAGTAATAAATGTGGCTGATGATGTTAATGATAGATATCGTCTCTTTAAAACATGTTTTCTATAAAGATTTTATTTATTTATTTATTTATTTATTTATTTATTTATTTATGTATTGATGAGAAACACAGAGAGAGGGGGGCAGAGACACAGGTAGAGGGAGATGCAGGCTCCACGCAGGGAGCCCGACGTAGGACACAGGACTCGATCCCTGCTCCCCAGAATCACGCCCTGGGCTGAAGGCAGCGCTAAATCGCTGAGCCACCCAGGCTGCCCTCTTTAAAACAGGTTCCTGACAGTATTTGAAAAATATAAACACCTGTTTGTTAGAAAGGGACACCACTGATCAATGGAATAGGATGGTCTTTTCGCAAATGGTATAAAGTAAACAAGATATGATGTATATTATATATATGTGTGTGTATAATAAAAAGTCAAAAGTAAATCTTAATCATATCTAAAAATCAATTCAGGGGAATCCTTGGGTGGCTCAGCGGTTTAGCGCCGCCTTCAGCCCAGGGCGTGATCCTGGAGACCCGGGATCGAGTCCCACGTCGAGCTCTCTGCGTGGAGCCTGCTTCTCCCTCTGCCTGTGTCTCTGCTTCTCTCTCTGTGTGTGTCTCTCATGAATAAATAAATAAAAAAAAATAAAAATCAATTCAGGTGAATTACAAATCTAAATCTAAAAGATAGCAGAATTCTATATGATAGAGAGGAATATCTTCACAACTTTGAGATAGTCAAAAAATTTTAAATAGAACATAAAAAGTATCAAATAAAAATAGAAAGATTGATAAACTGGACTACACTGACAGAACTTTCTCTTAATAAAAGAGCATATCAAGAGTCAAAAAGCAAACTAGAGAGCAAGGAATATGTATAATGAATTTTTAGTTCATAAAAGATTTATATGCAGAATATACAAAGAATTGCTAAAATGTCAACAAGAAAAAGACAGAAAACCCCATTAGAAAAATGAGCGAAAGACGTGGGCAAGCACTTCACAAGACCATATCCAAATGGTCAAAGAATATGTACAAAGGCACTCAACCTCATTAGCTATCAGAAAAAATCATAAAATCACTATGACATTTCACAACCACAAGAAAATATCCAGAAAGACCACAAACATATGGAGGTTGATTAACATGCCACTAAACAATGAATAGGTCAACCAGGAAATATAAAGAAATTTAAGAGTACATGAAACAAATAAAAATGATAACACAGTGGTTCAAAACCTTTGGGATGTAGCAAAGGCAACTCTAAAAGGGAAGTTTATAGCAATACAGTCCCACCTCAAGCAGCAAGAAAAATATCAAATAAATAAACTAACCTTAAACCTAAAGGATCTAGAAAAAGAACAAACATAACCTAAAACCAGCAGAGGGAAGGAAATAATAAAGATTACAGCAGAAATAAATGACATAGAAACCAAAACCAAACCAAAAAAAAAAAAAAAAACAAAAACCAGATAAATGATACCTGGAGCTGGTTCTTTGAAAAAATAAATACAATTGATAAACCTCCAGCCAGACATAATAAGAAAAAAACAGAAAGGACTCAAATAAATAAAATTACAATGATAGAGGAGAAGTAACTACCAATACCACAGAAATACACACAATTAAACAATATTATACAAAACTGTATGCCAACAAATTGGTCAACCTAGAAGAAATGGATAAATTCCCAGAAACATATAACCTACTAAAACTGAAACAGGAAGAATTAGAATTCTAATTTGAACAGACTGACTACCAGCAAGGAAATTGACTCAGTAATCAAAAGCCTTCCAACAAGCAAAAGTCCAGGACCAGATGGCTTCACAGGTGAATTCTACCAAACACTTAAAGAAGAGTTAATATATTTCTTCTCAAACTATTCCAAAAAATTGAAAAGGAAGGAAAAGTCATTCTATGAAGCCAGCATTGCCCTAATACCAAAACGAGATAACGGCACTACAAAAAAAAAGAGAACTACAAACCAGTATCTCTGATAAACATAGATGCGAAAATCCTGAATAAAATACTAGCAAAGTGATTCCAACAATACATTAAAAAATCCTTCACTGCAATCAAATGGGCTTTATTCTTGGGTTGCAAGGATGGCTCAATAGTCACAAATCAATCAATATGATAAATCACATCAGTAAAAAAAATAAGAACCATATGATCATTTTAATAGATGCAGTAAAAGCATTTGACAAAATGCCATATCTATTCATGATAAAAACCTCAACCAAGTAGGGTTGGAGGGAACAAACCTCAACATAGTAAAGACCATATATGAAAACCCACAGCTAACCTCATCCTTAATGGGAAAAACTGAGAGCTTTTCCCCTAAATTCTGGAAAAAGATGGAGTTGTTCACTCTCACCACTTTTAAATATCTATCTATTTATTTATTTGAGAAAGAGAGAAAGAGCAGGGGAAGGGACAGAGGGAGAGGCAGAGAAAATCTCAAGCAGACTCCCCACAGAACACAGAACCCAACTCAGGGCTTGATCTCATGATACTGAGATCATGACCTGAGCCAAAATCAAGAGTCAGATGAGATGCTTAATCAACTAAGCCACCCAGATGGCCCTCACCACTTTTATCCAATATAGTATTGGAAATCCTAGCCATAGCTTTCAGACAATAAAAAGGAATAAAAGGCATCCTACTCAGCAAGGAAGAAGTAAAAGTTTCACTATTTGCAGATGACATGATACTATACATAGAAAGCCCAGAAGACTCCACCAAAAAATTGCTAGAACTTATCAATAAATTCTGTACAGTTTCATATATTAAACCAAAGGACAGAAATCCATTACATTTCTATATACTAATAATGAAGCAGCATAAAGAAAAATTAAGGAATCAATCCCATTTACAATTGCACGAAAAACAATCACATACCTAAGAATAAAATTAACCTAAGAGGTGAGAAACTTGTGCTCTCAAAACTATAAAACATTGATGAAAGAAATTGAGGATGACACAAAGAAATGGAAAGACAGTCTATGCTCATGGGTTAGAAGAACTAATACTGTTAGAATGTCTATACTACCCAAGCAATCTACACATTTCATGAAAACCCTATCAAAATACCACCAGCATTTTTCACAGAGCTATAATAAACAATCCCAACATTTATATGGAACCACAATAGAACCCAAATAGCCAAAGTAATCTTGAAAAAGAAAAGCAGAGCTGGAAGCATCACAATTCTGGACTTCAAGTTATATTATAAAGTTGCAGTCATCAAAACAGTATGGTACTGGCACCAAAAAAGACAGAGATCAACAGAACAGAATAGAAAACTCTGAAATAAATTCACAATTATATGGTCAATTAATCTTTGACAAAGCAGGAAAGAATATCCAATGGGAAAAAGACTGTTTCTTCAACAAATGGTGTTGGGAAAACTGGACAGCAACATGCAAAAGAATGAAACTGGACCACTTTCTGACACTATACTATACACAACAATAAATTCAAAATGGATTAAAGGCCTAAAAGTGAGACTTGAAACCATAAAAATCCTAGGAGAGAACATGAGCAATAACTTTTTTGACATCAGCCATAGCAACTTCTTTCTAGATATGTCTCCTGAGGCAAGGCAAACAAAAGCAAAAATAAACTATTGGTACTACATCAAAATAAAAAGCTTCAGCAATAGGAAAAGAAGTGATCAATAAAATTAAAAGACAACCTTTGGAATGGAAGAAGCGCAAGTGACATATTTAATAAAGGGTTAGTATCCAAAATATAGAAAGAACTGACAAAACCCAACACCCAAAAAAAAAAACAATTAAGTTAAAAAAAATGGGCAGAAGACATGAATAGACATTTTTCCAAGAGGACATATAGATTGTCAAAAGATACATGAAAATATTCTTAACATCACATATTATCAGCGAAATACAAATCAAAACTTCATTGGGTATCATCACCCATACCTGTCATAATCAACAACACAAGAAACAACAGATATTGGCAAGGATACGAAGAAAGGGAAACCCTCTTGCACTATTAGTGGGAATGCAAACTGATGCAGCCCCTATGGAAAACAGTATGGAGTTTCCTCAAAAAGCTAAAAATAGAATTAGCCTACTAGATAGTAATCTCCCTACTGGGTATTTACCCAGGGAATACAAAAACACTAATTCAGAGGGATATATGCACTCCTATGTTTATAGCAGTATTATTTGCAATAGTCAAGATATGGAAGTAGCCCAAGTATCCACTGATTGATGAGTGGATAAAGAAGATGTGATGTATACATACAATGAAATATTATTCATCCATAAAAAAAGAATGAAATCGTGTCATTTGCAACAAGGATGGAGCTAGAGAGTATAAGAGAAATAAGTCAGTCAGAGAAAGACAAATCTCATATGATTTCACTAAGATGTGGAATTTAAGAAACAAAGCAAGCAAGCAAGGGGAAAAAGAGAGAGTGAGAGAGGGAGAAAGAGCGAGAAATAGACTCTTAACTGTAGAGAATAAACTGATGGCTGCCAGAGGGGAAGTGGGGAGATGGATGAATTAGGTGATGGGGATTAAGAAGTGCATGTGTCATGATGAGCACCGGGTGTTGTATGGAAGTGTTGAATCCCTATATTGTACACCTGAAACTAATATAACACTGTACATTAAGTAACTAGAATTAAAATACAAACTTTAAAAAAACAAAACATAAGATGACATAAAAGCACAATAACAATTCAGTACACTTCCACTTGAATGAACAATATCAAAAACACAATACTGAGTATTGGTGAAGAACTCCCAACTTACGTACCAATGTATACTTCAATATTGCTGATAGAAGTTCAAATTAGTATAATGACTTTGAAAATCTCTTTGCCAATGTCTTCTAAATTGTATCCCATGAGACAACATTTCTATTACTGGTATATACACAGAAAAGAGTACCTACATGCCCTAAAACACATGAACATAGATGCTTGTAGCCTCATTGTTCATAGTAACCAAAAACTGAAAGAAATTTCCATTAATAGTAAAATAGATAAATTATGATATCTCCATAAAATCTCTGAGATAATCTCCAATATATAAGATATCTATAAAATGTAAACATATACATCAATGTAAATAACTACTGCTTGTTGGGAATGCAAGCTGGTATAACCACTCTGGAAAACAGGATAGAGGTTCCTCAAAAAGTTGAAAATAGAGCTACCCTATGACCCAGCAACTGTACTAGTAGATATTTACCCCAAAGATACAAATGTAATGATCCAAAGGGGCACCTGCACCCCAATGTTGATAGCAGCAATGTCCACAGTAGCCAAACTATGGAAAGAGCCCAGATGTCCATTTACAGATGAATGGATAAAGAAGTGGCGTATATATATACAATGGAATCCTCCTCAGCCATCAAAAAAATGAAATCTAGCCATTTGCAACAATGTGGATGGAACTAGAAGATATTATGCTAAGCAAAATAAGTCAACCAGAGAAAAACAATTATCATATGATCTCACTCATATGTGAAATTTAAGAAACAAAACAGGATCATACGGGAAGAGAGGAAAAAATAAAACAGGATGAAATCAGAGGGAGAACAAACTATAAGAGACTCTTAATCATAGGAAATGAACTGAAGGTCTCTGGAGGAGAGGGGATAGAGGGATAGAGTAACTGAGTGATGAACATTAAGGAGGGCATGTGATGTAATGAGCACTGGGTGTTACAGAAGACTGATGAATCACTGACCTTTAACTCTGAAACCAGTAACACATTATATGTTAATTGATTAAGTTTAAATTTAAATAAATAAATAAATAAATAA
The DNA here is from genome assembly GCF_048164855.1 of Canis lupus baileyi. Taxonomy (NCBI): domain Eukaryota; kingdom Metazoa; phylum Chordata; class Mammalia; order Carnivora; family Canidae; genus Canis; species Canis lupus. The sequence goes on along the minus strand of NC_132841.1, from coordinate 77,130,974 downwards.
ATAAATAAATAAATAATAAATAGGACCTACAAGACAAAAAAAAAGAAAGAAAAGAAAAAGAAAAAAACTATTCCTACTATCAACAGTATGGATTAATCTCATGAATAAAATAGAGTAAAAGAGGCCAGACACAAAAAAAAGCACATAGTGTATGATTCCTCTTATATAAAATTCAAAAATATAGCAAACTTATCTATGATTTCAGAATTCAGGATTGTGTTTACTTATGGGGAGTGCGGAGTATGATTGAGACAAGAGGAGAGAGGTGGGACTGCAATGCTTGTAATATTCTAGTATTTAATATGGATGATAGTTTCATAGATGTATTCACTTTGAGAAACTTTACCAAGAGGTATATTTAATATTTGTGAACTTCTCTTTATGTATGTTATATTTATATGAATAAATTTACTTTTTAAAAGTGAGTATACTTAAGTGAAATTTTCTGTATTATATTAGTGGGATAAATACATGGTGTGCTCTTATATGGGGTTGACTATCATTTTTTACTTGAGTCATTAAAAATGGCAATTAATTACCAATTCCTACAGAAAGTAACTGAATCAGAAAACCCTTTCTCTTCATTCAGATACATATACCTAAAACCAGGGCATCTGTTTTAAAAAACAAACAGGAAAATCTTCAGGAAATGGACTTTCTTCACTCGATTTATTTAAGTTGCTCCATATACAACTCTATTATTGCACAATGAATGAGTTTAGAAAATTGTTTAATTATATTTTGCAATTTAAGAGGGAAACTGAGAACTAATTATCTAATGAAAATACATACTCTGGGGGATCCCTGGGTGGCTCAGCGGATTAGCGCCTACCTTCCGCCCGGGGCGTGATCCTGGAGCTCCAGGATTGAGTCCCACATCAGGCTCCCTGCATGGAGCCTGCTTCTCCCTCTGCTGTGCCTCTGTCTCTCTCTCTCTCCCTGTGTGTGTCTCTCATGAGTAAATAAATAAAATATTTTTTTAAAAAAAGAAAATACATACTCATATATAGGAGAATCATAAAACTAAATATAAGTCATATAAATTTATGTAGAAGTATGTAGACTAACATCCTTATTGTACTGATAAAAACACTAAGGTGACTCCATTGTAACTCGTAGAAATCAAGAGGTTTTTGAATCACAGGTTCTTTCAAATTAAGTGCTTAGAGAACGTGCCTTTCTTTTCTCATCTCCACCCTCGTGTTGCATCTGTCACTAAGAGAAGGTGATAAATATATACAAGTAACTAACATTATGACTGAGATGTGGGTATGAATTCTCAGCTGCTAGAATTTCATTCATTGATTCATTCAGAAAAATACTTACTAAACACCTGTCTATCATGTGCCAGGTGCTGAGTTAGCTGCATGATCCTTGTCTTCCAAGAACTTGCATTCTAGCAACCAAAAAGCAGGAAGATAGAAGCACAGAAGAGAGCAACCAAGTAAATAAAATAAATGGACAGTGTTATTAAAAGTCCTATAATGGAGACGAATAAGAAAATGAAATATAGAAATATTTTTAAAAGGGCTAGTTTCAGCTGAGGTGTTCAAAACCTCCTTGAGGCAGTTGATGTTTAAAGGTGAGAGCTGAAGGATAAGAAAAGGTGGAAGTGAATGCTGGGCAACACTACAGTACAGTACAGATAGTAACAGCTATGCCTGGATTTTCTGGGCACTCTTCTGAATATTTTATGTCCAATTTTCAGGACAACTCTGTGTCACTGACACTATTATTTTCCTCACTTTCCATATGAATGAGGAAAGAATATAATCACAGAGAGCTTAAGGGATTTGCCCAAAGCCACCCAGCTGGCAAGTGGTATGATCAGAAGGCAAATCCTGGCTGCAAAGTATAGGTACATAAGCATCACACTATATTCTCTCTATGGCAAGGAGACCATGATATTGGAAAGAAGCTGATGTATTATAAGGAATTTGATGATCTGTATATATGGGGAATAGAGTCAAAACCTAACACTAGACAAATAAATTGAGACCAGATTTTGGATGGTTTTATAGACTGGGCAACAAATTTGGAGTTTTTCTGGGTGTACTGGGGAATCATTGGGGGATTTCATTTATTTATTTTTAATTCTAGAGTATTTAACATACAGTGTTATATTAGTTTCAGGTACACAAGATAGTGATTCAATAGTTCCACATATTACTCATTGCTCATCAAGGTAAATGTGCTCTTAATCCCCTTCACCAATTTCCCTCATTCCCCCCACCCACCTCACTAGGGGATTTTAAATGATATGATATAGTTTTATAATTTATGCTTTAAAAATCTCATTCTTCATGCTGCTGTGTGGAGAAGAGATTTAAAGGGGAAACAGAAGGGAAAAAGGCCAAGTGGGGAATATGGCTATATAATCCAGAAAATAGATGATTACAACAAGGTGGAAACAGATGAAAAATGGAAAGAAGTAGATGATTTCAAGGTATATTTTGAAAGTAGAATTTATAGGATATGATGACAAATTGAAAGAATAGGAAGAAAGAAGAGTCCATAATGACTTACACGAATCTAGTTTGAATAAGAGGGTAAATAGCTTCCATTTACTAGAGTAGACAGATAAGGACTATCAGACTACTTTTGGCTGACGAAAATCAAGACTCTCTTTTGCAATCCTTGTTACTTTGAGATGTCTGTGAGACATCTAAAAAGAGATGTCAAGTAGGCAACTACATATGCAAGTCCAGAGCTCAAGGGAGAGCTCTGGGCTAGAGATGCAAAGTGAGAAATTATCAGTCTGTGTGAGGAATGCAAAGCCAGAGATTTCTGCAGTTTTTTGAAGAGAGAGGAGAGAAAGAAGAAAGGGCCCAGATGGGCCATAAGAAGATTTTTATGTGGATTACCAGAGAGGGATCAAAAAGAAGACAAAGTGTACCATGGGTTGTAGGAAAACCAGGAGACAGAAAAAGAGAGTGTTTAAGCAAGGAGGAAGTAACCAATTGCATCAATATTAAGCCAGTTCAAGTAAAATGAGAGATAAGTGTCTATTGGATTTGACCCCATTTTGTGGAATGTTATGGCCAGAAGCAGATTGGAGAGGGCTGGAAAATGAATGTGAGCCAAGGAAGTAGAGACAAGAGGTACAGACAAATTTTCCAGGTTGTACAACAATTGTCACTGTTCCTGGTGTAGATTTTTCCACTGCCTACAGGCTCTAAAAACTATTTTTCTGAGAAACAAATGCAGAGAGTTGTTTCACACTAGAAAAGTGGAAAGCATCAGCCAAATAACAAACACCACCAATGTGGTTTCTTTGTAGTAAGGATTGAATAAGAAAAGCTATTTGAAATAAATTACCAAAAACCAAGAAAAATTTGTTCTTTTTTTGATCATCTTGACAGGTCTTATATTTGATGCAGTACAAAACAGGACATATATCAACCAAGGCTAGTAATGGCATATATAGGCATTCAATCAGCCTATCAATGTTTATTACTTACCAGGATCTGGGGATTGGGGTGAACATTAGGATCCAAAGACACAGAGGTGAACAAAAAGCAAAACTTGTTCACAAGGAGCTAACAGTTTGCAGGGGGGAAGAAAAATATCATCCATTATGGGAAATTTAATTTCACATCAGAATCTGAATATAAAATTGGATGCAGCAAATGACAAGCTAAAAATGTGTTATGGCATGCCTTTAATTTGATATTTGGGCCCATCCCTTGAGACTTTCAAAGCAGTTGTCAGTCATCTGAAGTAGGACCATTTCTTTGGCTATTTTGAACAATGAGGTAAATTATGCTAACAGTGTGCCCACTGTATTCTAAATAATTACAGTCTTTTGGACAGAGGTATTGCTCTGTACATAATTATGGGATTTTAGAACATGCATTTTCTTGATAGCTAAAAATACATGCACACAAATCTGTATCTTTGCATACCCTGATTTAAACTTCTAGAACAAAGAAAGATTAAAGCACATCAATAAATGGAAAAATTTTAATTTTATTAAGTATAATAGAGACATTTTGTTCCATGGAATAGGTGTTTTTGAAAGTATTATCCAAATACCCATCATTTGTATAAACTACAACATCTTATAAACTCTTTTTACAGTTTTTCATATATACCTATATTTACATTCTAAATAACAATCCTAATGAATTATGTTTCTTTTTAGAAAAGTACAATCTGTTCTAAGACATTAACATCCATGGCTAAATTCTTCAACAATTACAAACAATGTTTCTTCCATCACTCATTTAAAATTACCCACCCTCTTCAGAACAATGAAGAAACAGCGTTAGCCACCCAGGCAGTAAGACAGCAAAGTAAAGAGGCTGGGCACTTCTAAAAAGAAAAATACTAGAGTAATTTCTGAAAGTTTAAGACAACTACAAACAACCAAAAAGTCCATCAACAGGAAAAGAGAAAAACAAATTGTATTATATCCACACAATGGAATAATAATCAGCAAAAAAAAGGAGCAAACCACCAATACAGACCATCTATCTACTGCCACATTAATGAATCTCAGAAACATTGGAAGAGTACATACGGTGTGATTCCGTTTGTATAAAGCTCTAGGTGACGTAAAAGGAATATACGATGATAAGAATAAGTGGTTGCACCTCACTATAGGGTTAATAGAAAGGTCATGAAAAAACTTTCTGAAATGGTATAATATTCTCTTCCTTTTATATAAGTGTAAGCAATCATCAAAACTCATCAAACTAGACCACTTAAAATCTATACATCTTATTGTGTATAAATTATTCATAATTTTTAAAGCAATCACAAGTTACTTTTTTTAGTAACCTAAAAAGGAGCGTTTGGGACAGATTGATAAAAGGCAAAAGAGTCTATACTTATTAAATGCCTCTTTAGAATTTGTAAATAACCATTCTTCTGAAATTCTCTTGTTGTATTATTATTATTATTATTTTTAAATTAAAAAGAACAAGAATTACTGAAAATCCAATACATATCACATCATGTTTTAGCTTTTCTTTTGAAGGAGGTATTTAATATTCTTTTTCAGAGAGGCCGACTAACACTTTGATAGTTCTAGAGTTGCAAGATTCCCCCACTTGAAAAAAAAAAAAAGTGGAAATAATGAAAGCCCCTGTTTCTCATTCTGACTTTTTCAATTCTTTTCATGGAACACTTAACTCAATTAAAGTTGTTGACATGCTACAGTCCAATTTTTAATGTCATGATGCAGAAATTGACCTCTTTTACTCCAGGGTGTTCTTTTATTAATCATGTTTATATGGTGCATGCTGGCTTGACTCCGAATGACAGGCCCCTCGTCATGATTGGCTGTTAATTAAGTGATTTTACCAGAAACATCCCTTCAATATGGCAGGACATGAAACATTAAAACAACACTAATATTTAATGTTTTGAAATTCAGATATGCTATGTTCATTAAAAATTAAGTAATAGTGAACCCTCTTATTAAATTACTTCCTATTGGATATGAGATTAATATGAAAGAGATGAAGGCAGCTAGGGACCCATGTCTGACAAGGGTCCTGTCTGAATGGAGAGTTCCAGAACAACATTCTTTCCCTTGGAAGTACCTCTCAAATTGGAGGCAGAAGGCCATTGGTAAATAGTACCCTGATAAAATTGCCAGTTCTATTTCACTTAAAATACTTAAAATATCTTCAAAGAATTTGCACACGTGTTTTTATTAAAAAAAGAGAGAGAGAGAGAGAGAGAGAGAGAGAGAGATGCATACAGTGTGGTATATCCAGGAGGGTTATTATAATTTTTTCATCTACAAAGACATTAGCACACCATGAATGCAGATTGACCTTTTGCCCCATACCAATTTGCTCTTCTTCTCACCAGGACAGCAAGTCAATTGCACAAGTCCCCTGATGAGAAGAGCAGACTTTAGTATGCCTGATATATGCTGTTTAAGTTATAGGTTGTAGAGCTCTGAGAAAAAGCTGAAAAAAATGGAGTTGGAGCTATATAGGAGATAAAAGAAGGATCACTGTCATAGCCCAATTGACTCTGTAAATAATGTTGGACTCCCTGGGGGGATTTATTGTTACCACTAAATTTACATTTTAAAAATCTCTAGAATTTGCTTGCTTGTGAAGCTTTAACCTGAAACATAAATCCTACCCAATTATAACATGTGAAAAAGTAGTTGTAGATCTCATTACACAGAACATGGTACTTTATCTTTGTATTACTATCATTGTTTTCCCCAACTGTGTTCAATTTAAAACTTGCTTTATTTTTTTAAGGCAAAGACCTAGTCTCCATGATATAAGCACTCATTATTTCTACATAATACTGCTGATGTGTGTGAAAATAAAAAGGAATCCATGGTAGGCAACCAAGGAAGGTAAGCCTGTTTCCCAACATCCTTTCTTCCAAATAATTATGTTTCTATCACCTCACTGAAATAGATTAAAAAACAAAAACAACTCACCTTATCCTTTACTTCAGTCTAGTTTATTAGCCTGTCGTTATGTTGATACAGTGTATTATATTACAGATTATTATTTGTGCATGGAATAGCAGTCTTACTGATTGCAGAGCAAAATCTCATTTTGGGAGCCAGGTCAAGATCAATGTCATGATACAGAAAAAATCTTTTTTTTCCTGATCATTTGAAGGACTGTCCAAAAATACTACAAGATACTACAAGAAAAGAAACTTAAGGATACATCAACTATCTTCCAGGAATGAATTTAAGTATGAGAAGAAAATAAATTTACTTCACAGAAGGAGAAGAAAATCTTAGTAAATGCCACCCACAGAGGGAATCTATTCTGTTCCAAGGACTATGTATGAAAATATAGAGAGAAAAAGAAGTTTTAGTCTTTACCTTTGAGAAACTCTGATGCTAGTTAGAAAGATACAATATGCAGCTTTAAGCATTAGGAAAACTTGAGAGATATAGAATGGGAAAAACCATATGGAAAAAAGCATAACTATTTTTATTAGAAAAGTACAAATTGAGAAAAAGACTGCAAAATTTTCTTGTGGATATCAGAGGAGTGATAATTGTGATTTGAACCTTCAAGAAAATAGAATTTCAATTAGGATTCAGAGAAGGCAAAAGCAGAGCAAAAATTAGGGAATGAACACACATTATGTAAGTTCATTTTAAATGCTAAAAGTTTACTTAAAGTTGAAAGTTTATGAGGATGGAACTGAGTGATGATAGCAAAGGAGAGCAGTGTCAGTTAAGAAAAGATAGTTGAAAAGCAGCAGTTAATGTATTTGAATGGATAAAGTAGGATCAGTCACATGAGGAAAGAGTGATAAATTTGATCATAAATCTTCATAAATTTGATCATAAATCTTCATCTCCATCAGGAAGCTTTAGTAGATCTTAAGTAGAAAGGAAAATTACTAAGAGCAGTGCTTTATTTATATTCACGTATCAACTGTGTGTAAGGTGGATTGTAGCGAGAATGTGTTGGAGGCAAGCATACTGCTTATAAAGCTACTGCAGCATTTGTTTGACATCATAAGAACCTGGAATATCCTGGCTCAGTTCACCAAGTTTGGTCTAGGCACTACACTGGGCTCTGGGAGTGGAAGGATGGCAGTACTGAGGACTTCATCGGATAAGGAACATAATTCTCCTGCAACTTCACAAGTGCAAAGAGAATGTTGTAAATACACCGCTGTGGAGGAAAGAGAAGAGGCATTTAGCCCACATCCTAAGTGAGAAAAAGGAAAGTCTCTTGAGTACGTTATACTTGAACTGCAATCTTAAAGGTTGAGGGAGAATTACAATGGCTGGAGGGAGGAATCAGTCTGGAGGAGGAAGACCATAATATAATACAGAGAACAAAGGCAGTCTTTTGGGTCATATTTGGGTGCTTGGTATTAATTTTATAGATAAAACGATACCACTCTAATTTAAGAGTGTTATGGTCAGATATGTGTCTTACAAGTTTCCATTTAAGGCAAAAATTAGGACAAGGTGAGGCTGAAAAGAAGAAACCTGGTTAAGACACTGTTAGCATAATCCTGATGTGAAAGGGCATTAACCCGTGCAGAATAACAGTGATGAAAAACTAAGGAGAGACTCTAAAAATATTTCAGAGATTAAATGAAAAGGATTGCAGGGTTTATTGGATAAGAAAAGTAAAGAAGGAAATATCTAAGATGATTGCTGACTTTCTGTCTCTGTCAGCTAATTCAGGGGGTGGTGTGTAAGTTATTATTCTAAATTCAAGAGGATGATTCAAAGAGGAGAAGGACAACGGATTCAGTTTTGAACATGTCTCATATGAGCTACCACCCAACTCAAATGGATAGATAGAGCAGGCTGTAACAAATCTGAACATCGGTGGATTGGTCAAGACAAGATATGTTCAGGAATCATTAGCATTTAAGCAATTATAAAGTGATGAGTGAGGATTAGATTTCTCAGGAAAGGAATACAGCCTGAAGAGAGCAGAGGGAAGAAGGCAACAGAGTCATGAAGGGATACAGAAAGGAAATTAGATGAAGAAGGAGGCAGAGAAGAAACTGGCAAAGTTGTAGGACAAAATGTGGTTGGAAGTGATAGTATAGGAGCCAGAGGAGGAGAGAACAACAGAAGACCAACAAAGAGAAATCTCATCCACAAGATATAAGAAAAAGTAGTGACTGATGTGATTCAGAGGTGATCTTGAAAAATTGAGTTGTAATTCCTCACAAGGACTTGAGTCCAGAGAGCTGGGACAAATATGCTAACACTGATAGAAAAAGCATTTGAGGTAGATGAGCCTAAGAGACGTTTTATGGGTGTGAGTTTTTTTGCCAGTCCTCATTTTCAAGCCTGCCAATCGATGTGAGTCTACAAAATACTGTATAGTTTGCGATTCAATTGCATTAAAACTCAACTCCATCCCTATGCTCAAGGACTGTTAGGCTCAATCAAGGAGCTCTTAACACTTGGTAGACTTCACAAATCAGAAGGAACAAGACAATTTCCACGAAGGACTGTGATTCTTAGAGTTGTTTCCTTTCCTCACTTTATAATGGTACCATTAGTTAGACTTCCAGACACTACATAAAGTGAAACCACTCACTCAAACTGACATTTATACAGGCTAATCAAATGGCTGTGAGGTATAGCAAATAACTAACCGTAGTACCTGAAACTAGTGGGGGAAAAAAATCATAAAATATACTCACGGTGTATCCTAAAAAGCCAACAAGTAAGGTTTTTCTCAACAACAAGAGATACAGAGAAAGGTAATTATGCAGGCAATTCAACGTCTACTGAAGTGTATGTGCTAAAACCCCTTCTATCTTGCAGCGATGTGTAAAACATTCTATAGCAAAAGTGAGCTTCAATCAGTGACAAGTTCAACACATGTCCTCCCTCTGTTCTTGCTGCTGGGTGAAAGCCACTTGGTCACACTTTCTCATATTTTTGCAAAGTTGAAGGGATGAGGGTATCTTTGAAAGAGTCGTATTCAAGGGGAACCTGGAAGGCAGAGTGTGCAATACCACTGAAGATGCTGCCCTCAGCATCACCCTTCTCTTCAGCATGCTTCAAATGCAAGGGAAAGACAGGCCGCTCCGATTGATATGGGAATCTCCTGGTGGCCTCACACAGCTACTAAGTTATTCTGACAATATCTCTAGGGTATCAACCTTTTTTTCTTTAATTGTAGCTATAGCTAGAGATTCATAAAACTAAACAGATTCATAACAAGTGAGGAAACACTGAAGAATACCAAGAGGAATATTCTCAAATTAGGTGTGAAATCTGCTAGGTGGTACAGATTCTTTAAAACATGAAGATGAAAACTTTGTTTGGAATCTCTTTTTATTTATTTTTTTTTATTTTCTAAGTCTTTATTTAAGTTCCAGTTAGTTAACATACAGTGTAATTAAAATCTCAGGTGTACAATACAGTGATTCAACACTTCCATACATCACCCGGTGCTCATCATGGCAAATGCTCTCCTTAATCCCCGTTACCTATTTTATCCATCCCCCCCACCTACCTCCCTTCTGGTAACCATCAATTTGTTCTCTACAGTTAAGTCTGTTTCTTGGTTTGCCTCTCTCTCTGTCTTGTCTTTCCCTGTGCTCATTTGTTTTGGATCTTCTCTATTTCTTTCCTGCCCAGCAATCAGTAAAACCAAACACAAAAAGTGTTAAGTTAACTACTCAAACCACTTTATTCTGTAGAGTTCATAGGTTCCAGATGTTCAGTCACTTGAAAATAATACTTTGCACCTCAATAGCATCATTAGGTCAAGGTTCTTGGAGTATTTACAAACATGAATTGCCCCTACAAAACCCTGTGAATCTTCCCATGTTGTTGACTGGCAATCTTTGGAGAGGTTTAGCAGAACAGTGCCCTACTGCACTACAAGTCACTTGTGGACGCAGAAATAAATCCCAAGACCTTCTGCTTCCTGTACTCTGTTCAAAACATGATTTGACATTTCTGCCCTCATTTTGAATCACTGGTTCTTCAAATATTAGGAGACAATATAACCTCAAAGATAGAAAATATGTCAAAGTAAAATACCGAAGCTGAACACCAAAAAATACTGCAACTATTTAAGGAGGCCCAAAATACTACTTCAGGATTCATGCGTTCTCAAAGCCAAAATGTGAGCATTTTTTCCTAATTTATGTATGAAATTCACTTGTTATTTCTTTCTCTGTCTCTGTCTCTCTCTCTTATGTTTTAAGTTTTTAATAAAGTGGAAAAAAAAAAAGCCTCTAATGATCCCCTGGGATATTTCTTTTCCAGAAACTCAGTGAAGAAACTTCAAGAAAATAAAATGGCACCTAGGTACCAAAATAAATGACATGAAGTTTGGGAGTCAAATCATGCATCCTCTCTCACAAAACGTTTTTATTTTATTTTTTAAGAGTTTTAAACTCTCACTATTCACAACTTATTTAATATTAATGCTAAAATGTCTAGCTATCAATGTCATGTTTTACAGCAGATTGGAAGTGCAAATTTGAAGGAAAGGAAATAGGTGACTAGTGGCAGGTAAACAAATTATGAGAAAACTTTTTTTTTCCAGAAAATACAATAAAGTCAAGCTCTTTTCCAGATGTTTTCATTTTGCTAACAAATATTTTTTTTTTAACAAGACTGTATTGGTCATCTATTATTGCATAGCAACTTGCCCCAAAACTTAGCAGCTTAAGGCAGCACACATCATTGGACTGAATCTGTCTTCAGTTCCTTGCCATGTAGATCTCTCTGTATTAGTCAGGATTCTCCAAAAAGCATAACATACAGGATTTATATAAACATAGAGAGTTCTATTTTAAGGAATTGGCTCATGTCATCATGCGGACTGGCAAATCCAAAATCTGCGGAACAGACTAGGCTAACTGGAAACCAAAAGAAGAGTTGATGTTTCAGCTCCAGTCTGAAGACCATCTGCTGGTAAAACTTTGTTTTCCACAGGGAACTTCTGTCTTTTCCCTTAAGGCCTTCAGTTGATTGGACAGGGCCCACCCACATTATCGACTTTATTTAATCTGCTTTACTCAAAGCCTAATGATTTAAATGCTAATCACAACCAAAAAATACATTCAGAGCAATATCTAGACTCATGATAATCCAAACAACTGGGCACTAAAGCCTACCAAAGTTGACACATAAAATTAACCACCACAATTTCCACCATAACAGTTCACTTTATGAAAGCCTAAAAACCAAGAAGTCAATAAAGAACCTGCCAGAAAACTGGGAGTTAGAGTTTTCATAATCTAACTGCAGAAATTTTGCCTTATTCTATTGGTTAGAAGCAAGTCACTAGAGCCAACCCATGCTTGAAGGGAAGAGAATATATAAACCCATGAATACCAGGAGGAAGGTATAATAGGAGGCCATCTCAGAGGTCTGCCCACCACACTAGCCCAATTCAGAAATTCTTATTTATAAACTTTGTGTTAATAGCTTTTATTTTACTTAAAAATCTGTTTACTTAAGATTTAGAAAACACAGGGAGCTACCAAAATTCCACAATTTACAAAAAACACTTTTAATATTCCTTATTACTTTTTAGTGAGTTGGGACTGTACTATAAAATATAATATTAACCACAGACTTTATCATAATTGAACAGTAGTCCTCCTTGATCTTTAAATATAATCTGCTATAGGCAAAAATCCTTGGCATATTATTAAGCAAGGGCAAGTTAAAAATGAAATACTAGAAAGACATAAAAATTGAAAGGCCCTGTGGTCTAGGAGTTTCCAGGCTTTTATTATTGTGGTAAAATACACATAAGATTACATTTGTCATTTTAACTATTTGTAAGGATAAAATTCAGTGGCATTAAATATACTTGCAATGTTGTGCAACTTTCACTATTATTTATACCCATAACTTTTCATCATCCCCAACAAAAGCTTTATACCCATTAAACAAAAACTCTCCCTACCCCACTTCTTCCTAGCTCCGGGTCACTTCTTTCTGTCACTATGAATTTGACTACTCTAGGTACCTCATATAAGTGGAATCATAAACATTTTTCCCTGTGAGTCTGACTTATTTCACTACACATAACATTTTCGGGTCCAACCATATTGTATCTATATCAAAATTCCATTCCTTTTTATGGCCGAATAATATTCCATTGTATGTATATCACATTTTGTTTATTCATTCATTGATGGAAACTCAGATTGTTTCCATCTTTTTGCTATTGTAAAGAATGTTGCTATGATATGGGTCTACAAATATCTGTTCGGGTCTCTGTTTTCCATTGCTTTATATATATAGAAGTGGAAGGCTGGGTCTTACAGTAATTCTATGTTTAGCCTTCTGAGAAATTACAAAAGTGTTTTCCACAGTATTCCCAAACTTTTGAATTTCAGTAAACAGGAAATAAACACAGACACACAGACACACACACACACGCACACAAATCAGCATAACGTTTTTCCTAAATTTGCCAAGAAATAGAAACATTAAAAATGTATAAATAATTTTTTTCTCTTATTACATATAAAACAAAGTGCTACCACCAAAAAGGTGGGAAAAACATAATCTCAGAATAAAGAATAAAGAGTTTAAACTTTCTCTTTGTTGTTCTTTTACATACATATTTTAAATGTTATTATTTTCTATTTTTTTACTTTGTTAGGTTATTGAAAATCTTGTTGGGGCAAGGCATTAGGCTATGAGGTAACTTCTAAACCACTGACCCAATAGAACACACTCATGTTTTAGATTTGAAGCAAAGGCCAGAAAGGATTAACATATTTCTGAGAGATCACAAGGCTACTTAGAGTTATGTAACCAGGACTGTAACTTGTTGCAAACTCAGTTGGGTTCATCATACCTTCATTTCAACCAAATAGCCAGAGACTTAGAATAAGAATAATCAAAACAGTAGTAGTAGTAGCAGCAGCAACAGCAATAGTAGTAGTAATAGTAGTAGTAGTAGTAGTAGTAGCAGTAGCAGCAGCATACCCAGAAGCTGCCAAAAGGGATTACATTGAAAATTAGAATCTAGAAATGTCCAGTATTTAATCTTCTGAAACTTGGCACTCTTCTTCAAAAGCTTGCAAAATACTAAATTTCTGTTCCATCTTCCTCTTGTTTCTTTTGCATGGTTAGTCCCTTTTAGCAAAACCCTCAGCACAACCTCTAGTCACCCTGGCCAGAAGATGCTGTAATGGCACCCTTCTGCCACTGTGCTCCTACCACAATCCTCTCCAAACCCACAGCTCTGTGCTGATCGAAATGTGGGTAATTCCAGCCTTTTAAAATTACCAGCTCTTTCACACTTTTTGATTTGTTCCAACAGTCCTTGAACTGGAAACTTTTCCTCAGAGCACCAAAGGTGCTCAAAGTGTAAAATAATTTATTCCCATATTTTTTCAAAAGATATGTTTTCCCAATTAAAATTACACGGTTGTGATTAGAATATTCCTCAGCTCCTTACATTTTTTTTTGCTCCTTACATTTTAGATTTTAAATGTTTTCCTCTTGTCATAAATAGAAGTGTTAATAACTGTGAAATTATAGTTAAAATCTGCAAGTGCCCACACCAAGTTACCCTTAAAATCACCCAGAAAGTTTTCTAAATTAGGTATTCCAAGAATACATGCCAGACAGACATCTTCAGTATGAATCTCTAAGGGAGTGGCCAGGGCATCTGACTATTATAAAAGATCTCAAAAGATTTTGATACATAAGAAGATTTGGGAATCAACAGTCTAATAAAAGTGGCCCCAAAAAAAGGTAAATAGAGGAGTCTGCATGAAATGACAGATGTAATTTATTATTAAATTTCTTCTCTTGGCTGGAAACACAATAAAATATCCCCCTGCAATTTCTAGTATATACATAAAATGGATTAAATTGGTTAATGAATTTATCTGATATGCCACCTTTGCAAAGTTTCCCATTGAGTGATTGATGGCTGAGCGGAACTGAATTTCTGAGGAGAAAATAGTGACTTACACAGGCATCAGAAAATGAGACCTTTGGTTAACTGTTTAAAGTCATTTACCCAAAATATTTTATATCATGCAGAGCACTTTATTAGAATACAGATAACGTATAAAAGCATAACCAGTGGAGAGGCACTGTTCCCAAGGAACTGTAGAATATTGGCAACTAAGGACACTGGAGAGCCAGCTCAGGGTCTCATGAGACTTTGGGGAAGCAACTATCCATTGGTCTTTCACATTTCTGCATGTCTTCTGTGCAACGGCACTGATAGCTTTTGTTCTCGACTATTTTTTCCAGGATGTTTTCACAGCAAAGAGCCCTTGATGGTGAAGGATCTCCATCTGGGGCAAAAGGCAGTTTTGTTCTTGACCAGACTAAGAAAGAGAGTATCTCTCCCTAGTTCAAAAGTTGGACAACTTGGCTTGTTCTATTTCCTAATACTGCATTTCTTTAAACTCAGGATTCCTCAGCTGTGACACACACCCACTAGGTTCAGAGCATCCCCACACACCACCCCCCAGGAGTGACAGACAAGAGAACTAATGCAAACATGAACCTCGGGCCACCTGCTCTGCTGGGAGTTGTAAAGTCCCTTGTCTCCAGCGGAAAAGTCTGTATCTTCTGCCAGCATCCATGAAGTTGTGGCAGACTAAGTTTTTAACTTGCAATTAGAATAAAATCTCTAACTCTTCACCATTCTTGACAGATTCTTACATTTCTAAGTTTTGCTTTATATCTGATTTCATATCTCTATGCGTTCCTTGCCATTTCTGGTTTCTGTTGCCACCTTCCAATAAAGAATTATTAATCGACCCGAACTGGAACACCAGCACTTTGCTATGCAGTGTGAGAGCAGAAACTTCATGTGGAATGACTGAACCACTGAACCAGTTTCTGCCTGAACACAGGCATGTTCCACAGCAGTGGACTCCACATCACTAACTCGAAGAAAACTCTACTGTTGTCCTTAACTGCACAAAAGCGAGGTGGTTGGTTTTTCTGGCCCTCTGTATAACATTTATGGTTCTCTACTGAAGGTAGACAGCCAAAGGTGTTTCGTGTGGTTACACAGAAATTCTCTGTCCCTAGATAGTGGTCATTTTAAACATAAAAGCTCTGACCAGCACTCTACACTCACAGCAGAACCAGGGTGGCTTTTTAAAGTCTAAAGGACATTAGGTAGCTAAAGACCAGGCTGAAGTATTTTGAGCTTAAAATAGCTCCACATGGAGCTAAATCATCATGGCAGCTTGGCTTCACAAGCGATGAAATCCATGACCAGTGTTTCCCCTTTAATCTCCCCATCATCCCTATGAAAAGTAAAGGAGCAAATATCATTATTTTCATGCTATGGAAACTGATTGACAAAGTAGTAAAGTAATCCACCTGCTGTTACATTAATCACCGGCTAAGCTGAATTTTTTTTCAATTGACTTCTTTTTCCAATAGTTTGAAACCTACTCATTTTAATGCTAAAGAAAAAGGAATATATATAGTTTCCAAATCTTTAGCCTAGAGACAAGACTTGCAAAAACTGACAGGTGGGAGTTCTACATGCCATAGAAAAATAAAGATCACTTTCTCATCACATGTCTATAGGGCAAATTGCTTTTAAAGCTGGAAGTGGAAAATCCATAAAGAATAGATTGGTCATAAGTTAATTTTGATTCCTTGGGGGACCATTTAATTAACAGAACAATTCACCATTCAATCAACAAATATTTGCAAAGTGTCTGCAATGAACCCAGCACTATTAGATACTGGGGATTCAGTGCTGGATAAGACACTCAGTGATAACAATCTGGGCAGCCTGGTAAAGAGATGATGAAGTTTGGTGCAGGAATTAGCCAGGAATGTGATGGATGTGTAAGGCATCATTCATAGGAGAAAACAGTAGTTTTCAAAAATTATAACCCTGAGAATCTAAATAGATGATGATGTTAGTTTTGAAATGATAGAGAAATTCACCTTCACTATTTAGCTTATGAAGTTATTCTTATATATTTAAAGACACATGTATTTAGTTTATCAAGCTAGAGTCTTGAATGTGTATAATACATACTTAAAAACCAATTTTGATGTAGTTATAATACCAGTGACAGAAGTATTAACAAATATTTTCTATTTTTTTAAAGACAGGTTATCTTATACTGATCATTAAAAAATGTCAAAGATACTAATTTTATCCTATACTATACATATTTAATGGACCAGGTGGATAAAAATGTTATTTTGACAGACTCTTAACATGTTTTGCAGATAGGACAGTATAAAAATTGTGTCTGATTTGTCAATAAGTGAACAAATTCTACAGCTCCAGGAAGGTACCACACCAACATGTCAAATTACTGTTATTAAATATATGAAGTAGGATTCAAATCAGATATAATTTATGCATATAGATTATATTGTGAAGGGGAAAATGACCTTTATTCCATTCGAAAATATTTTGCTTGAACTGGGAAAAAAAAACAAACAGAATGGTCTGTCCAAGACTCTTATTCTATGAGCCAATAATCACTATTCAGAGATATATAAATCCTTGATTCAGAGAGAATCTATGACTATAGCTCATTCCTGGGAATTACAGTGAGAAAGGTGATATCTGAAAGCTGACCTCCCACCTTCTTTCACTTTCCCATCTCTGGAACTAAAAATTCAAAGGCATGTCCTCCCTCCTCCCCACCCTACCGTCACATACGGAGCCAAGACACACAGGCATGCCACCCAGGCAGTACCCTTCATTCTGAACACACCCTTCCTCAGCCTAATTCACATAACACTGATTATTCCCATGGAGTATAAATCATACCTCATTGCTTTGTGAAGGAAGTGAGACTTCAAACTCGGGCACAATTTATTCAGTAGTTAAAGGCTGCCCCAAAGAATATCAGCTTATACACACATCCACCTCCATACTTGCTATGGACTAAAATATGCCCCCCTCCCCAAATCCATATTCTTATTGAAGCCCTAATCCCTAATGTGAAAGTATTTGGAGACAGGGCCTTTAGGAGATAATTAGGTTTGGATGAAACCATATGGGGCCCTCATGATCAGATTAATACTCTTAGAAGAAACCAGAAGGCTTGCTCTCCTCTACCTCTCCTTTGTACTTTGTGAAGACGCAGAGAGAAGACAGATGCCTACAAGAAAAAAAGAAAGCTCTCACAAGAAAACAATCATGCTAAAAGCTTGATCTTGGACTTCTAGCCTCCAGAACTTTGAGAAAATAAATTTCTGTTGTTTTAGCCACCCAGTTTATGGTATTTCGCTATGGCAGCCTGAGCTGACTAAGAAAGTGCTACACACCAGCAAAGTGGTGCCAGTACAAAGGTAGTTGTGTCCCAGTGGAGTTACACACACAGGCCATAAGAAGCAAGAGATCCAGAATCTGAGGGGTCATAAGAAGAAACAGTAAAACAGATCCAAGGGGATCTGAGCAGAACTCCAACCGAATCCTCCTACAAGAGTTAAGAAGCAAGAAGAATTAAGTAGAAAGCAAATGACTCCGATTAATTATCCAGGATACCTAGCTTATATTTGCCTTTCAATTCAGGAGGAAGGCAGAGGAGTCACTACCCTTATTTTATAGAAGCAGTGGGGTATGGACTACTAGTAAAATGATCATGGGTATCTCAAATATAACGTAATATAATGATTTCATAGCTCACAAAGTTGTAGCAGACTCTTCATGGTATGGGCGCTAGCCGAAATATCAAGATTTTCCAACAAATTCATTGAACCATAAAGAACTTCCTGGCCTGGAATCAGGATCCAAGGTCAAAATAATTTTTTTGAAATACAGGATTAAGCAAATTTGTATAACTTTTATTACTACTGGGCTTCCCAGAGCCCACACTCCTTTGTGCTGTGCATTGTGAATTTCCAAAAGGAGCTACGTTGCTATGCAGTGCTCTCCAGATATATATGACCACAGAACTTTTCATTGTTTTCATAAAATACCTATTAACATCTCTCTTGCAAAATGAGAATTTGGCAGAACTCTGTTGAGAAATAGCACACTAGTGAGTAATGGCTCTCGGTGTACACATCTCAGCCACCTCCTGGGCTGTCAGCAATTTGAGGGGAGAGACTGCCTCTCTGCTGTCACCCTACATCCTACTGTTCTTTCTATATGAAGGAAGTCCTCTTGTGATTCTCTAGCACAGCCTCCACTTACTCATTCTTAGCACTCATCATCCCTTTCCACAATATTATTTGTTTGTATCTATTTCTCTTGTCCCACATCCCCCGGCTAGTCTTATGTAAACAAACAGGAAGAAACTTCATCTGTCTTGTACTCTGCTGTACAGTGCCTGGCATTCAGTAAATATTCAAAAGAATGAATGACTCATATAGAAGACATGGTCAATATTTTGTCAGTTTTGTACAATTCAACACATGTGTATACGTAGGGTGACTCACTCGAATCACCAGACAGCCTACTAGTCACAGGGTGGAATTGCTCTGCTTAATGTATGGGAGGTTATGCAATCATGCTGATGAAGTTTTGCTTTTTGGCTCTCATTATATTTACAAACATGAATATTTTAATTATGCATTATATCCACTATACCATGTATGATATTTTCAGACAAAGTAGAGTAGTGAACATATCTATAAATTGAATACAACTACTGTTACTATTTCCTCTGTAGCCTGACTCTTTTATATTATATACTGTTCATGCATGCTTCACATACATTGGTGACAAGGTGGATTAAAAGAAGCTAAATCAAAAGAGCTTCGGAGAAGAAAAAAAATTGTATTAATATTTTTTCTTCTAAACATGCCTCTGCTGAGTAATTCTTTGTAAAGACAGGCACGGTAACAACTGATTATGTTGGATGATGTAGGAGAAATGAAGGATGTTAGGTATAGTATGGCATGCCCATCGTGATATTTCACAGCAAATGGCAGTCCTGGAGGCAAGTAGGTACTGATTCAATTGAGCAATATAGTGGGTTTTATATGTTAGCCACCACCTAACAAACCCAAACAAAACAAATAAACTTGCCTGAAAGCATGTATTTAAAAATGTGGCCCTGTTACTAAACCCACTTAATCTAACTAAGGCTTCTATGGGCATACCCAAAACAGAGGAGAGTACAGTAGATTTCCCATTCAAAGAGAAATATAGATCAGTGCTAATCTGATGCATATCTATAAAGATATTTTATAGATTGCACTTATGACACTATAAAATATGTTTCATTCTAAGGGATTTATATATATGAAAGAAGCTTCTGAGATTTTTTTTAACTCTATCTTGTATCTTTCCTCTTTTGCCTCTATTTCTCAATTCTTGAAAATGGGATACCTAATGTTTAATTCGATGAAAATAAACTGCAAGGAAGTATTGTTTCTAAGACATTGTTTCTCTATAGGTACTTCACTGAAAATTGTCAATGTCACTATGTCAGGCATTTCACATAGGTAATGAAATTCTAAGAGAATAAGTGTCTGCATTGACCAGTTCAGTATTTTTTAAAATAATTTCACTGGTTGAGTGGTAATTCTAGGAACTTCTGAATAAGCAGATAGCAGCAAACAGACTCTGAGGAGTGGTGAGCCATAAATAAACCAAGGAGGCAATCTAGAATCTCACAGCATCAGTTGTCCTTTGAGGGGCAGCTGTTCCAGAGTTTGGGCTTGAATTTTCTGGTCTCCTCAAGCTGCTCAGGCACAGTCCTTAAGAACCTTCATGCCATGTGTTCACTTAAAACTGAAGGAGACCACTATTGGCCAGGGTTCTTGGCAAATGTCCCACAGCTATATAATCAATGCTTCCAGAGAAAGGTGAGATCAGAAAAGTGGTGCTAAGGAAGGGAACACCTTATTCTGTTGGCCACAGAATTTATCCATCAGTAGAGAAGGAGCATATACAAAAGAGGAATGTATTGTTTCTTTCCCCATAGTTTCCACTATATTGATTTCTGCCACATTGAAGAAACAAGCCAGGCTTAATGTATATCCTCTTCCTGGACCTACCTGATCAAACTCTGGACCCCCCTGGACCTTTTTCTCTCTAAATTAGCTTGTCGAACATAGGCTTACTTAGTGCTAACACTATGCCCCTAAGGCCATGTCTTTCCCACACCACTGAAATAGACCTCCAACATAATTACATGTTACTTAAACTTAAAAATCAAGATCATCAATAAATGTGTATGATTCAAAAGGATTAAAAAGGGGAAGCTTATGAAAGAGGTATAACTTGTGAAAAATAAGATGTCATTACTAATTTTCAAAAAACATTGTCACTAACATGTAACTGCGTACATTATAAAGTGTTATGGATGAGTAAGCCCTTGAAAAAATGTTTGTGTTATAAAGGAACTATTTTCATATTTTAATCAATGACTCAACAGCCTACGTGAATTTCACCATGGCTGATGTAGATTTTGTGAATTCTGGTGGAAAGAGAAATTCTGTGTGTCAGATGCAATCATGTGTCCCCATCCATTTAAAATCCAATTTAATGAGGCTCTCTTCCATATGTAAAGTTACTATTTGAATTATCTGTACAAGGTTATATATTCCGAATAAATTTTGACATTTAAAAATGGATTTCTTGATTATTTTAAGACATTTCAAAATAAAAAAAATAAATGTTTTGTAGCCTGCTTCCTTTTCATATCACTGAAACAAATGTGAATTATTTTATAAGGAGAGAAAAGTAGCAATAGGTATCACTAGTACCTAAATAAGGATTCTAGATGCCCTGGTTTTTTAACAGAGTGTAGTATTGTCTAGGATTTGGTTATTCTCGACCTCAAATATTTTCTCTACAGACACAGGCAATGAATTGAAAGGGCATTATCCCAAGTGGAGATTCCAAGAGCAATATTTTAAAGATCCATAGATAGCTTTGTAAATGCCATATTAAGAATTAAGCATATAAGGAATACAGTAATTCACAAGCCACTGACATCATCTCATTTGTTTCTAAAATTATATATAACCCAAGCCCTCATAGAAACCAATAATAATATATTGTTTCAGTGTAAAAAAAAAGTCAAAATATAGTAATCTGCTGGAATCAATATATTTTAAGGAATTATGACTAATTTTATTAATAATCTGAAAACATTTCAGCACTATACAAATATAAGTGCTGAACACAACCATGACATTTATGATCTGGACCTACATTTTCACAACCTCTATGCCAGACTGTTATCATTTGTTAATGTAATATATGAATGCCCAAAAAATTACTAAGAAACTAAACACCAAAATAAACAGAGTACATTTCCTTCAATCCATAGTTTATAGCGCCTATTTACATAGGTTTAGGTATTAATTGAATAGATTTCACTTTTTTTTTTCAAAACAAGAGGGTTGTACTTTTCTGCTAAGTAAATGAGTCCCTCAAGCTTAGTTAAATTTGTGTAGTTTCACTGGAAACTTCAAAGAACTACAGAAAACCAAGTGCCAACACTTTGTGTTGATACAAAAGTTGTTCCTGCTCAAGATCAATAAAAGAGAGACAGGAAAATCCTGGCAGAAAGTCTCCACACAGTTGAAACTTCATTGTTGCCCTTTTCTCCACAACCTTACAACACACGGACTCCCTTATTACCTCCCTTTGTACCATCTGTGCCCGTTCATGTTATAGCAAGTTCACTGTCTATTCTTTTGTCCTTCTTGTCTAATAATTGTTTCTAAGGGCCCCATAAACACTCTTTGGCTCCCAGAATAACCTTTAAGATTAAAGAACTTACTGAACATGATCAGAAGGATCTTCAATGTTCAGAAGTGTTGAATATAAAGCAAGAGGACTCAGCTTTACTTTTAGCAATAATAATAACTAATATTCACTTACAGTTCCTTCTGCCCTGGTGTGCCAAACTTCCCTTAAAGACCTCATAATGATTTAAGAGGTAGAAACTACTGATGCATTCATTTATTCCTCCAAATGAATGAAGTCAGGTATCCCTGACTTAGCAGTTTCGTGCCAGGTGCAGCATATACTATGATAACCAAAAGATATATGATCACTGTCTTTACAGAGCTCGTAGAGCACAAGAGTTTCACATATAAAGCCGTAGAGTTGTGACTTTAACCTTACATCCTCTCAACCACAAAGATGTATGGCCTTAACCACTTATCCCATTAGGGAACATACAAAGACTTTCACATCCC
The DNA here is from genome assembly GCF_048164855.1 of Canis lupus baileyi. Taxonomy (NCBI): domain Eukaryota; kingdom Metazoa; phylum Chordata; class Mammalia; order Carnivora; family Canidae; genus Canis; species Canis lupus. The sequence continues at coordinate 77,108,434 of NC_132841.1, read as the reverse complement.
TTTCTATTTAAATAATTGATCAGATGTTGAAACTTCAAGTCAAACATGCTTATTCAAAGCTGTCCATTGGGCAGGTATGAATTTTGCTCCTCTTAGTAACCTTGGGGAAAGTACTTATTCTTGCAGAGACCTAATTTTCCAATTTTAAGATGACCGAATATGATTAGCTGATCTTTGAGATCCTTCCAGCTGTAGGATTTTAGATTTCCTGATGGAAATTGGTTCTACATAACAGATGGGCCCAGCAAGATTTTTAGGTTAAGCAACCTATGAAATATGGCCTGTCCATTTACAGCTAAGAATATAGATAAAGCAGAGTAGTTTACCAGGGTAATGGGGTCAGTGAAAAAAAAAAAAAGAACTCATTCTATGACACAATTTTCTTTTATAGTACAATTCTGCCCTTAATACTGAGCATGCACTTTTATGACCATGGCCTGCTACCTTCTCAGGTGATCAGAATCCTCTGCTCATTTAATAGTAGGGAAAGAGGAAAAATTAGGAGAGTGGTAGAGGGTGTAAAGAAAACAGAGGTGGGCCAAGGGACCCAAATACAGAACTATAAAATAAACAGAGGAATGTGGCAGTACAGAGAATAGATAAAGGGAGAGGTAGGAACTGAAGTGTCACCAACATAAAAAAAGTTCTTCCTTAATTCTTCATACTATGTAGGATTTCTGGGCTGAAGGGCATGCGGAAGATTAGTCAGTATAATGGAAAATGCATACACTTTGAATACAGATAAGACCTAGGTTTAGGACCAAGCTATTTAAACTTGAAGTTGTGATTTAATTTAACCAAGCTTCCATATTCTTATCTAGAAAATGGAAATAATAATATACATTTGAAGTTTAAATATACAACATATAAAAAGATGATGACATTCAGAGGCACTCACAAATTAGATTCCTAGCTGCCTTTAACTTAGAAAACTGTAAATTGGTGAGATTAAGTCATCTTCCTCAAATTCCACAGCTAGTTAGTGATAAAGTCAACCCACTGGAAGAAAGTTTCTTACCTTCCTCCATACTGCACCACTTCTTCACTTCTTTTTCCCCATCACTGAGGACCCAGAATGTCAAAGGTACTAATCTAAATATTGTACTGACACAGTCTTTCTAAATAATGGGATGATTCAGAACTTTATGCACTACTATGGCTCTCTCACATACTTGGATTTCTGTCCCCTTACATCTGTTTCGTGTCCTTCATGAAGGCTGAGAAAAGACATGTAGGATCAAATAACATATAATCCAATTCACATTGTGTTGGCACTGCCATTTTTTGGGAGATGCTTTATGACATTAGTAGAGGTCAAAAGCTTTAATATAACACCCTTATAAGCTTGTTTACATCCATGAATATTAAGCCTTCTCTTATGCGGTAACTCCATTATGCAATCAGTATATTCCTGTAGTGCAGTGTTTAGAAACCTCACCCAAACACAAATCTATCACAGGATAGAGCAAATATGTTCATAAGACTAACCTTCACCAAAAGACGTTTTTCGGCACCTGAATTTACTACTGTAGTTCCTTTACACCACAGCCCTTCCCCCTCTAACAAATAAACATACGAGCTACCAGAAATGAATACCATTAACTCCCAACTTCCAAACTGACTGACATATTTACACCTACCTTTTCTTCTTACCATGAAATTAATGTTGTATCTGGATATAACATGCAACCTTCCATCCATGGCCTATATATCCTAATCTTTTGTTGTCTTATGAACCTAGCTTGGCCATTGATAGCTTCCTTCTCCAGTTTAGTCAACTTCTGCTTTTGAAATATTCTCCTTCCACCACTTTCCACCAAGTCGTCACAGTCTGTAATTATGGTTGCTATTCTTTGTAGTAATATTAATAGTAATAGCAGCAGCATGTGATGACTTCCAAACCTCTTTCTAGCCCAAATCTTTCTCTTGAGCAAGAGTTTGGAACTCAGTTTCATATCTAGTTTAAATTAATCCAGGTCAGAAGTCTACTCTCTTCTCCTCCTCAACACTTCCATTCTCCTCCTGTTATGCTCCTTAGCGCAGTGAACAGTATCCAGCCTACCCGTTTGCACAAGATGTAAACTTTGAATTGCTCTTTACCTTTTTCCTTTACTTTCCACATCTAACTGATCAAACTCTGTTGATTGTATTTCCTACATGCACTGGAAATTTATTTCTCTCTATTATCTTTCTAGTTCACTATATGATCATCCATTACCATGATATACTCAGCAGTCCCTTCTAGATTTTGTGCCTTCAGTCTTGTCCCTTTTAAACATAAATCTGTCACTCCCTTACATAAAATTATCAGTGTTCATAGGTTCAAATCCAAACTACATAGTAAGTCCATTTCCCTGTAGCTTCTTAGCCTGCTATCTCCTTCTCATTCTCACAATCTTAGTTTAGATGTCACTATCTGAAGTCTCAGTCAGGTTGTCTCTTATAGGTACCTATAGCATCCCAGGCTCTACATTTGTTCTGTGTCATGGCACATGACACTGTAACTGCCAGTTTACTTGCCTACAATGCTTATGAGAAAGCAAGATCCAGAAGGATAGAGCTGGTCTATCTTATTTCCTTCCATATTTATCATTTATCTCTGAAACAAGCACAATAAGCTCCTACCACAAAAATGCCTGCTATGTTGTCCCTTCTCCCAGGTAATCAATTTTGATTTACTGAAACGGCCGAGCCTATCACCCCAACCATACTTTCCCTTGACTCACTGTTTGTTTTGCCAATACTGTACTCCCTTTACCCACGTCTGGGGCCCCTCGTCACTCTGAACTCACTTTTTTAAACACAAATATTGGCACACAGTTATAAGACACTGAGATGCGAGAGAATTACACAAGTAGTAACTCTCCTCTGAATTTCCTCTAACTCTTCCTTCCGCTAACTTTGGCATTTTTTTTTTTTTTTTTTTTAGTCCTTAAAGGAGCTCTCCTATCTTACTCAGATGTACTTATCATGGATTCTTTCTCCAGACTTCAATGACCTTTTCTTCATGAAAGATCCTACATTCATATATCAAGCTTGAACTCTATTCTACTTTTTAGGTCTGCATCTCCATCTGCTTATTGAACATTCTCACTCAGATTTCACCACCATTTCAAACTCAAATGTCTCAAATAAACTCACATTTCTCTATCCAAATCAGCATTCTGTACTAAGGTTTTCTGACTTGTTGCCTTTTTATATATAACAAGCCAAGATGTTTTTTCTTGGCTTTTTTAAATGTTTTTGTTTCTGTTTTTGTTTTTGGTTTTTTTGTTTGTTTGTTTTGTTTTGTTTTGTTTTTGTTTTTGTTTTTTTGTTTCCCCACCTGAGAAATTCCCCTCTCTTATAAACATAGTTTATATTTGCCATATGCCATTATTTTTGGCTTTTCAGTACCTATGAATACTTATATTGGTTTGCTAGGGATGCCATAGCAGAGTTCCACATACTGGGTGGCTTAAACAACAGAAATTTATTTTCTCACAATTCTGGAGACTAGAAATCCTGGATCAAGATGTCAATAGGGTTGGTTTCTTTTGAGGTTTCTCTCTTAAGCCTTATAGATGGCCATGTTTTCCTTGTATCTTCACATAGTCTTCCCTCCCTGCATCTCTTCTTTTTATAAGGACATTAGTCAAAGTCGATTAGGGTCCATCCTCAAAGATGTCATTTAACCTTAACTGCCTCTTTAAAGGTCCTCTCTTCAAATATTGTAAACTTCTGAGTACTGGGGGTTAGTACTTCAACATATGAATTTTAAGGGGACACAATTCATACAAAACAGCACTTTTCCTGTATTTGGGGAATTTCCTACATTAAGAATCTTTTCCTATTGCCATTGAAGCCAAATTCTCAGGTTCTCTTGCATATGACTTGAGCTCACAGATAACTAGGTAACACAAAGAATGAGGAACTCTGGGCAATCCAATTTCAGGAGAACAAGGCAAGTACATCTTGTTTCCAGAGGGAACATTATCAAGATTCTAGCCTTACGTCTAGTGTTTAGCCATAATATGAGTAGTATCTCTGCCAGAAAGGGTCTAGGGTATAAATTGGGGCATAGAGTCTGGAGAAAAAGTCTCTACAGCTAAGGTTTTCAAACCCCTCAGAGAATCTATGAATTACCTTATCCTTCTTAAATCTGTTTCATCTAAATTGAGTCTGTTTTTATTATTTGTTTGAAGTTAAGGGCTTTAGCCAATACCCTGAATTGTAGAGTGACTTATATGAAACTTTATCCCAATTGAGGTATAGTTCCAAAAGACACTGATCAGAACCTATCAATCACTAATAATTCACTTCACAAAATTATCTTTCTTTTTCCTGCTCTCATCAAGCCTTAACTTGGGCCTTATCAAATGAATCTTTCATCCAGTCTTCCTGACTCAACCTCACACATTACTAATAAATCCTGCATATATTCACCAGGTGAATTTGTTTCAAAATCCATCCAAAACTCAAAATGTTCCAAATCCATCCATTGCCTATTGGATAAAGTTCGAATGCTTTTTGTATGTCATTTAAGTCTTCTAAAATCTAACTTAAATGTATTCCATCTTCCAATATAAATCTTCTCTTTCTTCCAAATAAATAAATTAATTAAATGGAGCAATCGAAATTTATTCAGCACCACGACATTTTGAAAAACTTGTTAATAAACATTGTTTCTGACCATACATTTAACTGTGGGCTTATAACCCCAACTTGCATATGAATCTGAGACTAAAAAAATTAATTAAATTGCCTAAAGTTACACAAATAATAAATGATAGACTGGATTTTAAAATCAAATGTTTCTAGCCTCTTCTCTCACTGTGTGATTCTACTGTTTCCCATACATTTTCCAGCTCTTACGCTTTTGCTTATACTAGGCTATGGCCTGGAGTATTGAACCAATCTCTCTTTTGTCCACCCTAATCTTACGCATTCTTCAGAGCCCAGCCCAAGACCTTCAATCTCAGTGAAGTTTCTTTGAAGTCCTCGCTTGACTTTTTTCTCTTTGGAAATATTATGGTATTCACTATCTGTACCTTTTTGATGTCTGAACATATATCATCTCATATTAATCACTTTATATGCATTGCTTTTCTTCCTGTTCATGAAAGTCAAATCTTATATGTATAAGATTGTCATCCTTTGCATGTCCCCAGATACTCTGTGTGGTTTTATGCACAGAAGGAGTGTTACTACACAAATTGAATAGTCCACATTCTTAGGCCAAGAAAAAGGGTATTAAAATCATGTTCTACATTAATTCTGATCTTCAGATGAAAATGTTTCAAATGCTTTGAGTGACTAAGCATCTCCCTGATATTAACTTCTTTAGAAAAGGGAGGAAATCCTCATACATTTTTATCATTTACTTTTAACTTGCAGGGACAATATATTCTCAAAAGTACTTTTTGTAATCCCAACAGAGTGGGTAACAAACCCTAATTCCATTGATAAACTAGGTAATTTTGGTTTAACTGAGAAAAGCAGCCTGCAATCAAGCAGGGAAGGCAAATGTGCCACAGTTTACAGTAGATAATTTTCAAACTTTTTGGAAAGCAAATGGGATCATCATATTGCCTCTGCATCATAATCCACTAAAAGCAGTGAACTTGCATAGGAATTTGAGGTGTAGTTTTAAAACGGCATTTAAAGCCAAACAAATAGGGATTTAAATTCATTAGAAATATTTTATGTTTCATGCTAATCTGCAGAACACAACCATATAGAACAAGTCACTCAACTTCTGTAATTAGTACACATCAGAAGACATCAGAAATAAAATGTACAGAGATACATCTGCACATGAATATATCAAATTTGCTTTTTTAAATTTAAATGACCATATTAAATGGTCCAACTACTATTTTCATTTGTGTAGAATTCCAAGCTCTATTTTATCCCCTGTGTGGGCATAAACTATGAAAGAATGACTATGGTGACTATAATTGTGTGTTTTTATCCTCAGTAATCTGAGCATCCTCTCCATCATGGAGATAAAACTCTAAATTTTAGTTTTGTAACTATCAGCAAAAATTAAAAATTATTTTAAATCTCTGTATAAAGCTGCTGAAACTAAATGCCTTAATTGCACTAAAGTTTACTCTCTATTTTAACTGTACATCATAGCACCCCTTAAAAAGAGAGCCAACGAATTCATTCTAGCTGCCCCAGTGATTGCAGAACTGTTGCCTAGAAATGGAGACTGGGAAATTTCAACAGATTTTTTCTTTTATTTATAATGTAGTCCATGTCCACTTAAATATTTGCCTGGTGTCTTTCTGTGTCTAATTTATGTGAGTGGATTGCCTGTGAGAGAATCAAGTCATACATTCTGGAGAGTTTCTGGCCTGTAACCAACCATGGTACAATAGGATGATGATGGAAAAGCCAGAATGGCTAAATTATGCCCCAATTAGATTATTCTATCCTATTGATCTAGCCATTATTAGAGCCTGGGAGTTCAGAAGCAATCATATAGTAATCTAAATACTTTTAGAGTAATGATCACTCAAGTTATATTTTTAGTGCTTATGTTTCATCACAGGACTGGACTAATAAAAGTTGATAAAGCTGGAAACACATTACAGACAACCAGATCAGATAACTAGGAAATGCTCCTCAAAGTCTGTGTTGGAGTTGATTCAGAACTCTGGCATATTGTCCATCATTCTTTTTTTTTTTTTTTTTAGATTCTTATTTTTATTTCTCTTATTTACCATATTTTATCCACCATTCCTTTTCTTCAAACTGGACACACAAAATCCAAACAGAATCAAAGAGAGAGAAAAGATGAGAGAGATAAGGTTTGAAGACATGCATAGAATGTCTGTTTTCTATCCACCAGCTACATCTTAAAGGACCAGAGTTACATGTAGTAATCCCACATGTTAGAAAGACTAGGCCCTGTAGCTTCCCTCTTATGCAACAAAAATGCACTGAGAGTCATTGTATGCCAGTCACTGATCCAGTCACTGAGAATTCAGTGCTGTAGCCATAAACAGCTGATGAGAGGGTACAGCCCAAGAGAGGAAGCCTTCAATAAGCAAATTATTTCACATATTGCCAATGAAAAATATTTATGTTAGGTGCTTCAAAGGATGAAAGGGAAAAAAAAAAGCTTTACATAACTATAGACTTATTACATTTAGGTAGTCAGAAACTATTTTACAAGCAGGTAATATTTAAGATGACATCTGACAAATAATTACAATTTGGCTTAGCAAGATGTATGTAAACATAAGCAATTAGAGATAAGAGAAACGGAAGGGCTAACGGGTAGTTTAGGTTTCCTGTGGGAAGTGGAGGGACTAACTTTAGGTAGAAGAGACAATACCTCTGCTAGTTTGTGCCAAATAGTTTAGAATTTGAACTTCACTGTAGAATTTTGCTTCATATGTTATTACTTGATAGGATTTTAAATTATTTTAAAACATCATCTTTCATGCTTTACATTCAAGAATCACACATATGTGAATCCATCTACCAATATCTATGGATATCTATACTGATACAAAAGTTTAACTATATTCTATATTCTTCTTGAGATTATTCTATTGCATCAACACACTGGCAAAATTTTATAAAACTGCCAATTTTTTTATGTATAATAAGTATCCCATTCAGTTGCTTCTGCTAATATTTATAAGCCATAGCCTTAACTGTCACCTTCTATTATCTGTATAGCTGTAACTTTTTTAATTTCCACATGTCAAGATTATTTCCTTTCCCTTTTTTTAGCTATATTTGAGGTATGATAGATATATTTTTAAATGCATATATTTAGGGACACCTGGGTGGCTCAGTTGGTGAGCATCTTACTCTTGGTTTTGGCTCATAGGCTATGAGATCAAGTCCTGCATCGGGCTCCACACTCAGCAAGGAGTCGGTTTGGAGATTTTCTCCCTCTGCCCCTCCCTCCATTCCTCTCCTCTCTCTCAAACAAATAAATAAATCTTCTTTAAAAAAAATGCACACATTTAACGTATACATCTTTATGAGTTTGAACATACCCCTGGACATTCACGATAATACTATCGCTCTAACCAAGATTCTAAACATATATGTCACCTCCAAAAATTTCCTTCCATGCTTTTATAAGTTTTGCTTTGTTGTTTTGTTTTTTAAGAACACTTAACATGTGTTCTCATGAGATCTATCCTCTTAACATATTTTAAAGTGCCCAGTACTGTATCTACTTCTTTTAAGAGTGTCCTTATAGCATTTTTTCGTTCTCTTTATTGATGTTTCCACAGCCATATTTCACTCATATTACACATATAGCTAATCCAACCAAAATAAATCAAACTTCTCTCCTTAATACCATTCCAAGAAACACCTTTTAATGCATAGCCCAAGACCCATTTTACACACAAAGCCTGGGTACTGCAGCTTGTGCTGGAGTCCCTTCTTGTGAGCTTCTTTACCCCTTCATATTCTGTTTAGAAAACTAAATTTGACTATGAACTGTCTTATGTGGTTCACTATTTCTGTCATGCAAGCAAATGTCATCTCTAAAATAATTTAATTTGTTCTTCTTTCTTACAGCTTTGATTTTTTTTTCCCCAAATGCCTAGCAAAATCTGGGGCACAAAATAGATGCTAAATAGACACATTTTATTTCAACTTTGTCATATTCATATCATGGACTAGTCAAAATCCTGGAAGTTATTGCCACTGTCTATATAGTAAATGAGATTTGTGCACTCACAAGTAAATAAAACCTCTCAAGGAAATAAGAGCACTTATCTTTGTGGGGCCAAGTTTCGAAGTTTCACAATCACACCGAGGTTGACCCTCACTGGGAAGGTCTTCAGGTTGTCTGCATGTGATTTGAAGTCACATTTAATGCCACTGTGGATGCATCCTCCTCAAGCACAGACTGGATTTATAGATTTGTTTTCATCTTTTATCAGAGCATTGTTTTATATCATGCTGCTGAAATGGCAGAATGGTAATGGTTTCTCTTCTCTACAGTTAATGGAAAATTTTTACTGCTTTTAGATTCCTTATATAACTACATTTTATTCAGGCCTAAGTCCATTTGACTGTCCCTAGTCTGAAAAATGATCAGTAATCTCTTGTGAGTCTTTGTGTGGGAGCATTTCTAGATGACTGACTCAGGATCTTTACAATGGTTCCCTTACATATTAAGTCATAAGAGGTTTGCCAAGAGTTTGAAGTATAGCAGAACAAGAGTTGCTATTGTTCTTTGTTGCATCTTTATCGAAGGGAAGGAATATGTATATAATGAACCTGAACTTACTGCACAATGTATTTTATTTGATTTTAATTTTAAAAAATGCATCAGTAGAATATAATCACGTCTAATACAGACTGCCACAAATTCAGGAATTCCCCATAGAAAGTCAGCGTTATTCCTGTAACAACCAAAGCTACTTCTCAATAACACTTCCACATGAAGTGTTTTCATGAAATGGATTAATGTCATATCACCATCATTGACAAACTTATATTCCTGAATCTATAACATTATTAGCTTATACTAAAAAATCTGAAATAGTCCTGTTCTCATAGTAATTATGGTCTGCTCATAGAATAAAGTCCTTGAAGCCTTTTTTCTATTAGTCCTTCTGCTAAACAAAACATTATCCAAATGAGAAAAAGGCTTAATGAGAAGATAGCACAACAAGTAGCATCACCAACTAGGATTTTTAAAGAACAGAACAAAAGCTATTGTGACACCAAATTTTGAGTCCCTGCCTTTCTTTTCAAAAGTGACAATGAGTGCTCCTTGGTACTTACCTAAGGAGGTGAAAACCCATGTCCACACAAAAATCTGCACACAGATGTTTATAGCAGCTTTATTCATATTTTCCAAAACTTGAAAGCAACCAAGGTGTCTTTCAGAAACGGAATAGGTAAATGAACTATGGTATATCCAGACAATGGAATATTATTTGACACTAAAAGGAGGCGAGTTATATGACAACTCCTGAAAATACAAGGAGAAAACTTAGAGTGTGTCATTAAGCAAAAAAGTAAGTCAGCAAACACTGCATACTATATGGTACCAAATATATGATATTCTAGAAAAGGTAAAATTATGAAGACAATAAGAAATCAGTGGTTGCCGAGGGTTAGCAGGGAAAGGGATGAATAGGTGGAGCACAGAGGATTTTTAGGGCAATGGAACTACCCTGTATAATACTATAATGGCAGATACATATTCATTATACATTTGTCCAAATCCATAGAATGCACAACACCAAGAATGAACCCTGCAGTAAACTATTGGCTTTGGATAATAATCATGTGTCAACGTAGATTCATCAGTTGCAACAAACGTACTGCTTGAGTCAGGATATTAATAATGTGAGAGGCTATGACATGTGGGGATAGGGAATATTTGAGAAGTCTCGGCGCCTTCTTTTCAATTTTGATGTGAACCTAAAACTGCTCTAAAAATAAAATAAAGTGAAATAAAATAAAAGTGATTCTGAAATGCTAAGCCTTTTCTCTTTCTATTATATGTGTTGATAAGCTCTCACAAACATGACTCAATTTCTACCTGGCCTTCTTAAAACTCTAAGCAAGAAAGACTTAGGTTATTCTTCCATAACCCCTGACAAAAGGAGCTTAATAAAAAAACTCAACACCAAAGAAACAAACAATCCAATCATGAAATGGGCAAAAGACATGAACAGAAATCTCACAGAGGAAGACATAGACATGGCCAACACGCACATGAGAAAATGCTCTGCATCACTTGCCATCAGGGAAATACAAATCAAAACCACAATGAGATACCACCTCACACCAGTGAGAATGGGGAAAATTAACAAGGCAGGAAACAACAAATGTTGGAGAGGACGCGGAGAAAGGGGAACCCTCATACACTGTTGGTGGGAATGTGAACTGGTGCAGCCACTCTGGAAAACTGTGTGGAGGTTCCTCAAAGAGTTAAAAATAGACCTGCCCTACAACCCAGCAATTGCACTGTTGGGGATTTACCCCAAAGATACAAATGCAATGAGACGCCGGGACACCTGCACCCCGATGTTTCTAGCAGCAATGGCCACGATAGCCAAACTGTGGAAGGAGCCTCGGTGTCCAACGAAAGAGGAATGGATAAAGAAGATGTGGTTTATGTATACAATGGAATATTACTCAGCTATTAGAAATGACAAATACCCACCATTTGCTTCAACGTGGATGGAACTGGAGGGTATTATGCTGAGTGAAGTAAGTCAGTCGGAGAAGGACAAACATTATATGTTCTCATTCATTTGGGGAATATAAATAATAGTGAAAGGGAATAGAAGGGAAGGGAGAAGAAATGTGTGGGAAATATCAGAAAGGGAGACAGAAGGTAAAGACTGCTAACTCTGGGAAACGAACTAGGGGTGGTAGAAGGGGAGGAGGGCGGGGGGTGGGAGTGAATGGGTGACGGGCACTGGGGGTTATTCTGTATGTTAGTAAATTGAACACCAATAAAAAATAAATTAAAAAAAATAAAAAATAATAAAAATAAAAAAGAAATAACAGTAGTAATTTTCAGAAGGATAAACATACTATTTTCAAGATTTTATTGGAACTCATGAACACCACTAACAAAAAAATATTTTTATAGAGTCTTACTGTATAAAAATTCAAATTGATTGCCATTTTTTCTTATAAAGTATGAAGACGAGATCAACGTCTAAACCAATCATAAGAGATAATTGTTAGGACCAAAATAGAAATTTTAAAAATGTATATTTTTTGATGTTCCTACAGCTCAGGTCATGACAATAGTGGAAAATTCAGTGAAGAAAAAGAGTACTCATCCTAAGCCAACAAAAAGAAATATTCTAGTAAATATAACCAGAATGATGCATCTTATCCTGGTCAGTAGAAAAAAAAAAAGTGTTTACTAAGAACTATTACACTTTTTGTTACTTGCAAGTAACTATTCTCATACTGTTAGTACTTCAAAACAAAGATTCTATAGATCAGAACCATGATATCACAAAATATCTTCTCAAATAACTTCCTGCTGAAGCTCTTCTTAAAGAAGGAAAACATAAAAGAATGTCCTTTGTGGCATGTTGGTTTCCTCAATTAGTAATGGCCAATATCATCTCCAAAATCATTTTGGAGATAGTGTTTTTATAGTGCTAAGTGTGCGTGTTCCTGTTGACATTTAGTCTCTGGTATGAGTAGGAATAGTGAAAACGACAGTCCTTGACACTCTGTTTCATTAACCTTGTAGAGTGCTGTGCCATGCCATGCTCAGATGGACTGTTTAAAAACTGCTGTTCGATGATGTTGATGATGATGATAATGATGATGATGATGACAATGACCACTGGTAGGTTAGTTGGGGACCTTCTGCTGTCCCCTAAATATGATTTTCTCCAGTTGGTCAATAATTTGCCTTGCCCTACTAATGGTAAAGGGTAATTAAAGTGTATACTAAAGATTTTGATACCTTTTTAAAATATTAATCATTACAAAACTGGTAAGTTACATAGTAACCAAGGTTAGAGAACCTCACTTAGGTTAGTATTTACCAAAAAAAAAAAAAAAAAAAAAAAAAAAAAAAGCTGCTATTTACCAAAGGGGGGGAGGGGATGTGTACTTAGGAAAATATTTTTTTGAAAATAGAGATAACATTTCTGTTGTAACAGAACGTTTTTAAAAATATAAAGCACATAGAGCAAAAATGCATCTTTCCTCCTCCTCAAGATCTCTCCTCAATTACTTCTCCCCTCTCCAGATGCTTTTGCCATAAACAGAGTAATAGTTTAAGTATTCCTGGAAACATTTTTCTGTACACTTCAATCATGCGTGGTTGCTCATATAAACTCTAGTTTGTAGTCACACATTAGATTCCATTTGGAAGAGGTATAGATATTCTTGAGCTATCATGTTCTTCTTGTTTTTAAATGCTTGATCTCTAGGTACAAAAGGCACACTAGAGAGACTGACTCTCCAATCCTCTCTCTAATCCCTCATCCTATCAAAGACCCTACCAACTCACAGCACCAGTCCTGTTGCTTTCACTTGAAATTAGGGAATGAGCCTTCCTGGTTATCAAATACCTCCTCTTGTCAGTTTGCAATGTTTTTATCAATAAAAGTCGCACTGCTAGAGCATTCAGTCCATTCAGTCAAGATAGTCTGAGGCTCAGCAAGAAGGAACAGGCAACCTGTAGGGAGCAATTGAACCATTCATAAAATGCCCAGGCTGTCGCAGCCCCAGGGAGGCTCAATCCACTGCTAGTTCTAAAATAATTTAGAGGCCAGACTAAAGCAAGGGCACATTGGCACTTGGCTTGTCAGCCAATAGAAATAATTAAAATAAGACTATTCAAGTATTGGGAAAGATTTTTTTCTTCCTATTAAAGTCGTGTTTTATTAGCATAGGCTGGTTCTGAAACAGATGTAGGTAAAATTGTCTTTTTTCCCTTGTCTTTATTAGAGATTCCATTTCTTTTACAAGTACAAACCTGAAAGATGGGAGTTTTGCACTTTACAACATGTATTGAGGTCTTTGATAGTTCATCATCCTTATTTAAAAGGAAATATGGTTGAATTTTTCCCATCCATCATCAGAATGTCACCTGAAACTCAATTTAACACTAAACAAATGGCATTAAGAAGTGACATGACTGAAAAAAACAACTCTTGAGTACCTACACCTGAAATGGGCTGATTTGAGTTTCATGACTCCCTGGAGGGTCAGGAGACCGGAGACCTCAGAGGGTTTGATATATGAGACAGAGAAGAGGAAACATACTAACGAGTACCACACCATGATGTGATGCAGAGTTTTTTCATTACAATCAGAAGCAAAAATGTATGATTTTATTTCTGACGTCTTGGAAAACAGGAACAGAATTTATGAGTACTCAAAAAAATAAAATCAACATTCAACTGAAAGGAGCTGAGGATCAATCATGCATTTTTATCATAGAAAAAAAAATCAGTGGGTAATGAAGACCAATCACTAAATATGAAAGATAAGGATTTAAAGTAATAATGAATATAATATTGAACAAAGGATTAAAGGAAATAATTCTCATATTTTAAAATCTGACAAGAAGCTGAGATACTCAGAATTATGACTACCAAAATCTAAGGAACATTATTTCTACATAGATGATTCCCTCCAGTTTGAATGAATTTTAATAAACCTGCAAAAAAATAAAAACATGAATGTTGAGAGAAAAGCAATAAAATAATTATCAATAAAATTATCCAAAAATGTTGAGTTATTAACTTTATAAAGACAAGTCTACAAAATGATACATTATTAATAAACCTCGGAATATTAGAATAAAACTGGGAGGTTAGAGACCAACTTCTCTGACTCCCACCTAAAGCACTAGAAAACATAAGCTAAGCCTTGAACATACTAATTTGGATTTCACATTCATTCATTCATTCATTCATTCCATATTCACGAATTGCCTACCATGTGCTGGGCACTGTGCTGGAGACCAAGAAGATACATGATAAGAATGCAACCCCTGTTCTTCAGGATTGGCAATGTCAAGGGGAAATAGTCTTATGGGTTAATGATTACAGAAATCTGTTAAATGGTATAATAGAGGTATGCATGTAATACAGTTTCTCAGTCTTTCTGAAAAGATTAAAAAATGACTAAGCATTCAAAATTTCAGCCAAATCTTGAAGATTGAGTTGGAATTTGCCTAATGAACAAAAGCTGAAAAGGAAAAGGGGAAGAGAGGCTTTTTAAAACATGGACACGCTGAGGTAAAGACATGACACCAAATGAAAAAAAGTTAGAAAGCACTATGAATTTTAGAAACTCTACATGGGTCTTAAATGGCAAATGCAGGATTTTTGTCTTGCTGATAGCTGGAAAAAAATAGGCAGATCTTGAGTGATTTTCATATCATCACAAGGTGTTTAGACTTCATGTTATATACAATGAAGAGCCAGGTCAAGTTTCAATAAGAATATGTGGGATAAGATTTATGTTTTACAGATTAATCCTTTGGTATGAATGACTAAATGAAAGTCCAAAATTCAGAGTTTAAGAGACTCACTTGCAATTCCCGACTATGTGCACAAAGTATGGTTTATGATAAAGTCTCCTCAGGATTGGCTTCACATAGAAATAAAATTATGAATTCACCCCCATACTATAGATTACTCAAGATGGATGAGATCTTATAGATCATTTACCCTACCTCAACTCTATTACTAATTTATTCATCTATTAGTTCTCATATATTTACTGAGCATCTACAATGTGTTAAACAAACTCTCTGCTTTAATAAAACATATAACTTATACTATCCAGACAATAAAATACAATAATGAAAGTAAGTTTACATTTCTAAATAGTAATTCTGGTGGTTGGTAGTAACAGGATGCTATGAACATATTATACAAGAGCTCCAAAGAAATGGTGGGCTTGAAAATTACTTGAGAAAGTGATTATGAATTAAGACCCAAAGGATGATTAGGAGATGATCAGCTAAAACATGAAGAGAAATAACATACAAAGTCAGTGAGGCAGAAAAGATCTTGGTATAGTCCAGGAAAGAAAGAAGCTGGCAAGTTTGGGGATGGGAGAGGAAGCAAGATGGTGACAAGGAAGACAGTGGGGGGTTTGGTGGCAGTGATTGAAGGAACAGCAGCAGTATTGAAGAAATACAACCAAGGATAAGTTGTTGATATAAGATCAGAGCTAAACCTATGTCTCCTCATGATTTCTAGTCAATGTTTTTTCCTTTAGAGCCTAAAAACAAAAAGATGTGAAATACATAAATGTAATTTTGCTACAATTCAGTATCTTTTCATGTCATCTACTTTAGAAAAAAAAAAAAAGACTTCTTGCTTCTAAGTATCCTACATTACATTTTTTAGTACTTTTTTCTCTTAGAAAATGGATTACACAATCTGATGGTGACCTGGAACAGGGACTCCATCTACCCTGGCTGGCCATATCATTTTCCAGAACTTTCTAGCAAGAATTCAAATAATGAAGCAACGAAGACTATGATCTAAATACCAGAGGCTCATCAGGACTATGAGAGCAGGAAAAAAAAAAAAAAAACAGAATATGAGTGACTAATAAGTTATTCATGAATTCAAACTATCTAGAATAATTAAAATACCCACTTTCAGCTAATAAGCCATTAACTGCAATTTTACTATTTTTTAATGATCTGATTCACAGTGTTGCAGGAAGCTTCCCTTAATATATGTATATGATTATGTAGATCAATGTTTACATTTTTGCATTCTTATAGACATGCCGTGGAAATAAAGTGCTCCCTGGTTACAAGAAAATGTTCATACGTATGAACAATATATGGAATGTAATAACATGGATAAAGGTTTGGGGGGGATGAATAGGGCAAATGATCCTTATTCCCAATGTTCTCTATGATTTGTGGGTGTGGTGGGATTAATATCCCAAATATCCTACTCTTTATAATGAATTTCCCAAGCTTCTTCTCAAATAAGTACAGTATGGTAGAAGTGGTAAGTTTCCATTATGTGAAGAGAAATGTGTGATTTTTGTTCAGGCAGCTTTTTACTCAAGTAACTCAGAGAAGGAATTTATTTTTCACCACTTCAAGCTTGTCATTTATTTAGTCCTCAGTGGGGAATAGTGTCTTTGCTTTGGTGGAACTGAGCAATTTGTAGAGAAAAGGATAAAGTCCCTATAGTAAGTTCTGAGGCCAATCTTTTATAGATCTCCGGTACATGCAATGATTGATTACCTCCAAATATAAATACACTCAGTTTGTAATCCTATGTCTAAGTTAACTTAATTTTTTATTCTGTCATTATCCTTTTTTCTAAAGTGATGTTAATCCTATTATTGAAGAATATGAATTCTGATGGCAAGGACTGTACAGTATCCAATACTGATAGGATGTACAAATTTCTTCATGTTTTTGAACTTTGGATTTGGGGCATTTAAAGAAAAGTAAATTAAATTTAAGTGCTTTGATTGCATCTTGTATCTGTGGTCATGAATACTGCATACTCTATATACATCAGAATAGGATAGATATATTCTAATAGAGATATGTCTTCTATTCAACAAATATTTGGAGCCCAACTATTTGCCTTAAATCATTCTTCATTTCTTTGGAATATGGGATGGGGCTCTTGAAGAAAGAAGGAAAAAAAAAGAAAAGAAAAGAAAGAAAGAGAGAGAGAAAGAAAGAAATAAAGAAAGAAAAGAAAAGAAAAGAAAAAAAAAGAAAGAAAGAAGAAAGAAGAAAGAAAAAGAAAGAAAGGAAGGAAGGAAGAAAGGGATTTTTAGCACACTGTAGTCATATACAGATAGGCAGATAGTTGATACTTATATGTTATACATTGTGAGATACTATACAGCAAGATAAATAGTATTTTATGTATGGAATACTCATGTCTAACACATGAATTCAAAATTGTCTCTATCGTTTATTAGTTGTCTTAAGGCTGTTATTTATACACCCATGGTCTCAATTTACCTATTTTGTAGGGTATGTGAATGAATGAACTATTGTACACATAAATGCCAGCATCAATAAAAATTCTTCTCTCTTTCACAGGATATGAAGAAAGAAGAAAATAGAGAATAATAAAAAGTAAGGAAAATATAAGGTTTTAGATCAGAAAGACAGAAAATAAAGTCAAAGGAAGAAATAGGAATTTAAAAGAAGGAGAAGCAAATGAGTTGCATTATGTGGTAGGTAGTGGAATACAACCACAATTTTCTTAGGAAAACTTCTCCATTCACACGGATGCTTCATCAAAGTAACTGTTGTTTCTGGTTTCTAGTAACAGATTTATTACATTAACTAATGAGTCTTATTGAACATGACAACCATTAGAATCCTCAGAGCTTTTAGCCATCTTTTTTTTCCCAGAAATTCAAATGATATCCTAAACTCGGGAGAATAGGTTGAGCTCAATGGTGTAAAGAGAAAGGAAAACATATTTCTTGGATCTATATAGGTTGAGACTCTTAAATCAATATCTAAGAATCTTCTAAACCTACTCTGTATGTAAGCAATCAATCCACAAACTCTTAAAAATAAAAAGTAAGCCACTGTGTGATTCTGTGATGAAAAATCACTTCAAACAATTTTAATCTCTCACAATAGAGGAAGGCGTCCCATTTTTCACTACTGGGAATCAGAGACATCAATATTTTTCTCTAAGGGATAAGGTAACAGACAATAAAATGATCTTTAATTCAAATTCAGGAAGTAATTGATATAAGGAAGCTTGACTTCAATCTGATCACCCCACCGGCAGGATTTAAATGTCCATTTGCCTCAAATCAGGAGTCATCCAGATGCTAATTATCCAGTACAATCTATTTCCACTACCCTTTGCTAGAATTCCATTCTCCCACTTCTTTTTGTACTGTAAATTTTTAAGAAGACTTGTTTATATAATGTAGTAATAGTGTTTGACCTTTTTTTAAGAATCCCATCATTAATGAGCCAGTGACAATTAAAGTAATAATATTTGATGCCAAAAACAACAAAAACATAAATTCAGGCTTTAAATTAGAAGAACGTACTCATTTATAACATAGTTATTCAGATGATCCAGAATATGCATATATTATCATTATATTATTAAAATTAAATTCTTCTAGAGAATTTCCAGATGTTGAAATTATAACTGCATCTTGTTTAATGATATCCATTTGATAAACATTGGCCTAATGTGTTATCCCAGATAGATGTAGTACATTCTAAGGAATTTTTTAAATGGAAAATATTTTAAAACTCAAAGAAATTTGTCTCAAAGGTTGAATTACAGACAGATGGTGAGAAAAATTTTTGAGGCCTATCTTTCCCAAAACTTTCTGAATCTCATCCTGGAGGCAGCCATTGACTATTTTCTTCCCATAAGACATGGTCTGAGAAAAGGTGCCTCCATATGTAAGAGTTCTTAGACAAAATTCCTGAAGCAAAATATAAGTATAGTGTCCCATTATTAATACCTCACGAAATCTTAATTATAATTTCCAAAAATGTAATCCTCACAGATCTCTGTCCTAAGGCATATATGTCCTTTTCTTTTGAAAAGAAATCTTGTATCTATGGCTTTGTGATGTACAGAGGGATTTCCTCCATCCAACTCTAAATTCATTTCCAGTTAAGAGAAATAAGGCTACTGCTTGAAGGTTTAATTTAAAAATCAACACTAAATGGATTAAAACACGTATGTGTAAAGCCACACTAAGTTCTACAAGTTCTCCCTGGAATCAGCAAAATTTGAGTTATAAGTCAATCAGAAGTTGAACTGTCAGAAACACAAGCATGTATGAGACAAGGATGGATAGATAGATGGGTGAGTGGATGGATAGGGGGAGAGAGAGAGAGAGAGAGATAAAAACAGTATTGACAGTGTCCACTGCCCAAGGACTTGACTCTATTCATCAGTTTATCATGTATGTATTTTGGATGTGAATACTCTATATTAATTTACCAGATGTCATCAACACTCATTGAATCACTAATTCTTTCTGTTCTAATGACTCAGTAGTCACCAACAATTTTGTGATTATAATGTGGCTTTTTAAGACATGTATCTGCAAAGAATGAACGTATTAGCCAGGGGATGTAAGAGTTCAGGATCTTGGCCAGATTACTATTGTAAATGAAATCAACTGATATTTTGGCTTCAAACATCAACATGTATGGATTTAGTTAACATGGAAACAGTCACTCTCAATACTTCTAAAAACCAAGTTTCTGACCTGCAAAACTGAGAGTTAGATTAGGGAGTAAGTCAATCATCAGGGCAGACGCACCCTGAGGTATCCTCTAGACAGTCTGCTGACATTCAATGCTGGCACACTTCCTTCAAATTCTGACTTATACAGGCTAAAAGTGAGAGGATTGGTGGGAAAAGAGTGCAGTCTAATGGTCTGAAACTAGAAGTTACGTCAAAAAGGGGGAACTAGAATAGGAAGATACTAGGCAAGGTCTGATATAGTGGGAAGAAAACAGACTGTGAGTAACCTGTTCATTGCCCAGTTTTTCTGAGCCTGATCTCTTACCCCTAAAGTAAAAATAATTATGTCTATGCTGAAGTCCTGTTTTCCTTTGGGGGTA
The DNA here is from genome assembly GCF_048164855.1 of Canis lupus baileyi. Taxonomy (NCBI): domain Eukaryota; kingdom Metazoa; phylum Chordata; class Mammalia; order Carnivora; family Canidae; genus Canis; species Canis lupus. The sequence goes on along the minus strand of NC_132841.1, from coordinate 77,088,387 downwards.
GGGGATAGAGAGAGGGAATTAAATGAAATGGTATATGTCAATCTCAGAGCCTGAGGTAGGTATTTAATATATAATTTGTTTTTTTCCTCTTATCATAATTTTATTTATATGTATTCATAGTAGAGATTCCTGCCCCAGTTCTATAGAGAATTTGAAAACAGGGAACTGTAGCCTCCATATAGTCCTTTTCTGCTAAAGTCCTTGGTTTTCTCATATTTTCCTTCCACTATGAATGGAGGACAACAAAACATTCTCAGGTGTTGGAGCCCCCTTTATTATTAATGAGTGTTTTATAGAATCAAAGGATCTTTGAAATCTTTTTGTCTAACCTATCACTCAGCTTGATCATCAGGATTAATCCAGTGACGGTATAGTTGGTTTACCATTTTAAAAGTCATTTTAAAACACTCAGCTGGAAGAGAGCATTGTTTAACCCCAGGCCACGAATGACTACTTTGGAAATCCAAGCATTTTATAAAGGACATATAAACCCAGAGGTCCCACTCCTTTTTTTTTTTTTAAGATTTTTATTTATTTATTCATCAGAGACACAGAGAGAAGCAGAGACATAGGCAGAGGCAGAAGCAGGCTTCCCACGGGAAACCTGATGTGGGACTCGATCCTAGGACCTCAGGATCACGATCTGAGCCAAAGGCAGACTCTCAACCACTGAGCTACCCAGGTGCCCCAAGATCCCACTCTTAAAGCAAACTCCCAAACAGCACGTATCCAATTTTCCCAAAGATTCCCTCAAAATACAAATATTTCTAGAGATACTAAAAGGCTTTTGTCCTTGTTCTAATCTTTGGTTTCATCAGCTTTTTCCGAGGGGGAAAATAAGTATCCTTTAATTCTGTATCACTTAATTTTGGACATCTGTTTTGCAGTTTTAGCTGTATTTATGATAGATCATTTTATTGATATTACATCTTGTTTCTATTATACTGCAACAATTTCACATATAAAGGAAGTGGTATAACAGGTCATAATTTATCAAGAAAAAGAGTAAAAGAAAATGCCAAGTAAGAGCAGTAAGTGTGTGATGAACTCTACTGTATGGAGCACAAGTAACTGGAGGAAATCAGTTTTAAAGTTATAATTTAAGTCACAGTCTAGTGACTCTAGCCAGACAAAATTTTAAAACAGGTTGTAGCAATAATGAGTACAAATTCAAAAGAGGACTAGTTTCTAAAATGCCTACCAAGAACTATGAGTCAAGCCTTAAAGAAATTTCTATGTTGAGGTCCCAGTTATGAAACCATGCCAAGTCTTCGCATAGCAGGGCGAACTCTCTCTCATGTGGTTTAGCTGGGGAAAGAGCTGCTTTATCCCATAACAACAATTAGCATCAGTGGACTGCCTACTATATGCCTGGCCCTCTTCTAAGCTCTTTACTACATCAACTCACGTGTTACACAATAGCCCAATGAGACAGATCCTAATATTTTCCCCAACTTACCACTGTAGATACCAAAGTACAGAATATTAAGTGCCATGGTCAAATATACTCAGCTCAGAATTGGCCAAGTTGAAACTTAAATCTAACCAATTTGATTCTAGAGATGAATTCCTAACCAAGTTACTCTATTGCTTTTCTTTTAAATATAAGCATTCTTGCTATCACGCTATATATATTTATATGTGTGTTTTAGACATTGGGAGAAGACATGCTTTCTGTAAAATCACATGGTAAAAATAACATTGGCTCTGGGAAAAAACAGGGTTGGAACCAATCACTGAAAAAGTACTATATCCAGAATATCAAAACCAATGTCAATCCTAATAAAAACACAAATACATCTGAAATATGCTGTCATTGGCATCAAGTATCACAGTTAGCTCTTTGCAACATGAACTCTGGCACTTAAACATTTTGCTTTGAGATGCACTTCTTGGAGGGCACTTGTTTCAATAGAGACATAGTCATCAAAATCAAAAATCTTATCCAGACTAGGCTGTTGTATTAATCCACTGTTTTAAATAAGGGAGGAAATGTCAGCACCATGCCCTTCACATGCACTTACATTTCACTGTAGCATAACATAGTGGAGGCCAAGCCCGGTTTGCACTAAAACAAGGCACTTCTGTAGAGTTTCAGATCTTTTCATAAGGACTTTACACATTGCTAAAGCATTTAATTATGAGAGAGCTCAGCCCAATCACTTAAAAAGAATTAACACCGTGAGAAAAATCATGTATAAGTCAACACCTCCTTAATATTATACCAACATCACTCCCCTATTTACTCATCACATAAAAAGTAATCAGTGTTTTTTTTTTATTTTTTTTAAAGTAATCAGTGTTAAAGAAATACAGATCATAGAAGAATAGACACAATTATGACTAGTTGTGATTAATGCATTATTCTACATATAAAAATGGTCAGAATACTAGAATAGAGTCACATTTTCTCATCATTAAAACTCTCCTGCTCGTAATGTCCTTCTTTTTTTTCAATTAATATTTGTTGAGCATCGACCATGTATGAAGCATTGTACTGAGTAACACAGTGAGGCACAGCATGGACCTGAAGGCTCCTACCACGGAGACCAGAATCTGTTTTTTCAGAAGATACGTACAAATCCTGCTGGGACTCCAAACTACCATGATTGAACAGAAAAGTGTGAATTGGGGGTGGTTATACATTGGATGGATGAAATTTTCATATTCTGAGTTTTGCTCTCAGTCCATAACAAATCTCCAACATCACACATCTACATATATCTAAACACATAGAAAAGCAATACACTCAATCCAAATATGCATTCTTCGACCTACCAGGCCATTATTATTACTATTATTATTATTATTATTATTATTATTATGAAATACCTCATCCATTTGACATAATATGCAAACATAGTGTTCTGAGTGACTTAATTGTCCTAGAAATGGAAAAACATTCCAAATTTGAAAATCCTATTTTGAACAAAGAATTCTCCTAATATGGTAATATACTGCTCTGATTTCTTAAATAAAATGCAGTACTCAAAATGTAACTCCACTTTGATCCAACTGAGGAATCTAAGTCTATCAATGCCATCCACAACCTTGTCACTATGCCAGCTTCTACAGGCTGATTTCAGAAACTGTGGATGCTCTTAAAAATAGTGTATGGCATAATCGTCACTTATGATGGTGAACTTACTACCTGGGGCAGTTCAGGTCCTTCAACACATTGACACCAAGCTGGCATTAAACATGCTTAAGAGATTTAACAGTTCAAGTCACCTATGAAGGGCAGAAAAGGGAGAAGCAGAAATAGATGGAAAGAGTTTTCAGATAGTGACGCAAGTCTGACACCTATGAAAGGAAATAGAAAAGGAGGCATTGAGTGAGAAGATCCTTACACCACAGCACAAGACTAAGAAAGTCTTAACGAGGCCAAAGGGGAGTCCTTTTGCCTATTAGAAGAGCCCAGGATTGGAGAGGAAGGCCCTACCTACTCAAGTACCTTTGCCATGCTCCGCCATCAGCTGGTATCAGCCTAAGGGAACCATGGTCCCCACATGCAGGCTGTCAGTCAACTACACTCTGTACAGCAGGCCCTTTTGAGCAGGACTCCTTCTTTACTACCATGCCAACTGAATTTTTGGAAGAACTATCTTCCTAGGGTTTAATGAGAATGAACAAGGGGAGAGATGAGACACTTATCATTTGGAAAAGTATGTCTAATTCCATTTTTGGAAAATAGCATCAACTGTCATGGTTACTGAATGTTACTCTGTCCATTAACAGAGTCAAATAGTCAGCTCTCCTGTGGGTCCAAAGGCAAAGGAGATCATCCTGATGCAATCTGGTGACCACATCACCACTAAGTTCTGCCTGTTCTAATTGGAAGGTGTCACTGTTCCCAAAGTGTCAACTACTACATAAATACTCATTCATCAATCATACTAAAGGCATTTATTGCTACCAATTGCATTCTTACATTTTTGGCATAAAGAAATTAAAGAAAGCTGCTGGAATCAACTCTGAATAACACTAATATTTTAAAAAAAGATGGACAGCAGGTATCTCACCTTACGTTCCTTACTCATGATACTTCCCAATATGATCCTTCTATTTCCACATTACTCTTCATGACATCATTGTATATGCTGTCAGATTTTATGGATAAAACAGAACTTGTCATCTCCTATCTGCCCATAGTCAAACTTATTCTCATCATATTTCAAATAATTATTTCATAAATGATCCAGTCTCTCAAGCTAGAACATTTTGTACAGATTCCTCTTCTACTATCAGCCTTCAAAATTGTTTACTCACCATGGTTATTTTAGCAATGTATAATTTATACCTGAGAAACTGCCGAACACAATGCCTGGCACACAGAGAACACTCAATACACCTCAGTTGATTTTAAATAAAAGAAATTTTTGTTACTATAAGTATATTAATAATCCAGTTTTTGTAATAAAACATTTTTCTGATCCAATCAATCATAGCGCTTACAGTTTCAGAGTTAGTGCTGGATCACTGGAGAACTTCTGACATTCTACATTAGACCTTAAGCCGAGATGAACTATAAAATAACTTAGAGGCTTTGTACAACTCAAGTGGAGACTCTGATGCAAAGTCTTATAAAATTCCCTCCTAACTCTTTGGCAACCTTTAGAACTTTTTTATGTATTATATCTTCAAAAGAGTTGTCAGGGAAGGCAAAGTGGAAAGTTATGGCAGTGCTCTAGATAATCCAGTTACTAGAGTATGTTAGAATTAAAGGTCCAAGTGCCCCATGGGACCTAAGAAATAATGATTCAGACCTTTATCAACACCATGCAAATGGCTGTCCCAAATTTTCTTCATATTTTCAGGGAATATATGTTTCCACAATTATGTCTGTTTCAGCTGTCTGTTCCTACTGAATTGTGTCACTTTAAACGTAAATTTTAGTCTTCCTAAATGTACACATACACATACAAACACACATACTCCTAACCAAAACATCAAAAAACATACTGTGGTAGGTGACTTCTGAGTTGGCCCATAATGACTCCTTATCAATAGCTGCCCACCCCCATTAAATCTGGCCTAAACCTAGTGACTTGCTTGTGACTGACTAAATATTGAAAAGGTAATGGAATATGACTTCTGTTGAAAGGTAACAAAAGGCTGTTGTTTTTATCTTTTTAGCAGATTTTCTCTATTGCCTTCTGGACTACATAATTTTATGAAGCAAGCTCCCATACTGGAGAGACCCTTATGGCAAAGAATCAAAGATGGCCTTTGTCTAACAACCCCTAAGACTGATGCCCTCAGTCCAACACTTGGAAAGCCCCAGTCCACCCTTCAGATGTGACTCCAGCCCTGGCTAATATTTTGACTGCAGCCTTGTGACAGATCATGAAATAAAAGACCCAGCTAAACCATTCTCAGTTTTCTGAGCCATAGAAACTGAGATAATGTATATTAAGATGCTGATTTGTGTAATAATTTGCTATGCAAAAGTAGATAACTGACATACCTAAAACAGAAGCCCTGACATACATCAGGCTTCGTGTTTAGCGTACTTTTCTGGTAACTTGGGAAAGCTAAGTTTACATCAAGGGCATGTAAAAAAAATGCAAATAGAGAAACTCAGTGTTATACTCAGTCCCTCAACAGAACACATTAGAGTATTTTTGTTGTTGTTGTTTTGTTTTGTTTTTATTCATCTGTCCAGCAGCTATTCTCTCTCTCCATTTCTCTTCCTTGACTCTTCACTCTCAGATGTAATTTCAGTTCTTCCCATCTTGTACTATGAGCTTATTTCCAAGCCTTTTTTTTTTTTTGATATACAAGCTAATTAGGAGCTTTCTACAAATGGATATTCCCAAAACAGGATCCACCTTCTCTACTGTTCATTTATTTATTCAACAATCATCCATTAAATCCCAAGTAATTGTCAAGGCAGTATTCTCTGCACTGGGTACACAGTGATAAGTTAAAAAACTTGGTCAGTGCTCACATTGAGCTCATGGTCAGGTTGGTGGTAACAAACATTAAACAGTGCTTGGAAGTGCTGAGATTTCCTTTTTTTTTAACCCCAGAAAATTGCTAACTTTTAAAATAGCATTTTAGTTGAGATTCAAATAATATCAAGGAATGAAGGAAGGACACATTGTAAAAAGGTTCTACAGGGGAAAAATTGTGCACAGATGCTCCGAAGTAGGTTGGAGCTTGGAGTATTCTAAGAACTAAAGCGTGTACTTGAGCAACAGTGAGAAAGTGCAACTGGTTTAAAATGAAGCTGGAGAAGTAAGCAGAGTTCAACATATCGATGCTTCTATAACTGAAAGTAAGGAAACTCATATGTTCTATGTACATTGGGAACCCACTGAAGGATGTAAGGGGAGAAAGACAATATTTGATTTACATTTTTAAAGAATCACTCTGGCTACTGTGTGAAGAATGGGTTGGAAGAGATGTAATAAGGGAGTACATGGACCAGTTAAAGGGTAACTAAAATAGAGAATGGAAAGAATTTGGTGTGATAGATAAGAGAGTGGAAGTAGAATTGGGAAAAGATAGACAAGTTCAAAGATACCAGTAGGATCAGCTGGTTTGGTGGGGGAGACTGAAGAAATCAAAGGTAACTCCCAGATTTCCAAACAATCCAGAAGGCAGCTGTGATTATATATAGCACATGCTTTGATAGGTAGGGACATGGAGCTCTTTCAAAGGAAAGAAAGTTCCCAGTGGCACCCCATGTTGCTATTTGGTCTTTTTTCAAACTTTTCCTTTAAAATACTTGATTTCTTATTGCATCAAATACCGTGGTGCTACATCATTGCTGTTCTTTATTCCTATGTTACATAAATAGATGATAAGAATTTTGGCTTTAATTATTTACATTATATCTTGTTGCTCTCTCATGTGCAGTGAAGCAATATGACATAATTTGTCAAGAAAAGAGAATCACAGAAAGGGTCAAGTACCACAGATGTTCCAAAGAGAGTTTCTGCCCAGCACATCACATAGCTATTATTTGGCACTTTTTATGTGCTAAGCAGTTGACTAACATCACTGCTGAATGTTCAGAAAAGTTCTCTCAGGCCAAGTACATTTGACATTTATAGAAAAAGAGAGGTTAAATGACAAACATCCAAAGAGAGGGAGGAATCGACCTCAAAGGTAGAAAAAGCCCTCAGAGTATCTTAATCTTAATTACATGTTCAGCATTTTTTAAGAAGAATCTAAATACGACTAATTGATGCCTGTGAAGTGGTTTAAATTCAGGGAGGGGTTCGGAGACAATAGAAGAGGAGGATGCTGCGGGAGGAAACTTATCTCTATTTAGTAGTAATTGTTCACCAGGCCTTGTGCTGTGCAGCCTCGTTTCTTATTAGCCAACTGTAAGATCTTTCAGGTAAAAGTAGAGAACTAAATCACCTTGACAAAACAGATGATGCTCTGCTTATTAATCAAGAGGAAAAGGAGGAATTATTCTACTGACAGAGCAGTATGGATGCTTTGAAAGTAGGGCTATGAAGAAATTTCATTGCTGAAACAACAACAACAAAAAAAAAACTGGAGTATAAAGGACTATGTACAAGTATGTAGGAAATCTGACATCAGAATTCATTCACACTGAAATACAGAGAAAGCCTACTTTTCCTTCCTGTATCCTGAGTGCATTACTATTCTTACTACAGTGAGTATCAATTATCTGGCGTGCTTATTAAAAATGCTTATTTCACTGTGCTATGCCCAGAGATTACATTCTGCTAGGTCATATCTGGGTCAAGACTCAGGATTCTGGGTTTACATAAACCCTGGGGGGATTTCAGTGTAGACAGAAGTGCTAGGTTGCTCTTGACCATAATGCCCAGGTACATAGCCCAAGAACTGCAGCTGCCTGCCTACGTGATGCCTGCCTTCACTCCTTCCCTCTGTCAGCCACATCCTTGTTGAGGGCATCTGGGTGGATGGGTTCCAAGCCTCACTCGTAATCACTTTAAAAAGTCATCCATGTTACTTCCCTTGTGAAGCATCTCTTGAGTTCCTCCAATACATGAGCTTCTTCATGCTTCCAAAGTGCTTTAATACTTTTATTACAGCATTTATCAAATTGTATTATTAGTATCTTCTTATATGGGTCATCCCCCTATCAAAATGTGAGCAAATTGAATATGGCTTGTTCATTTTTGTACCTCTAGCACCTGACGCCCCTTCTTAGCACAAAACAGGTACTAATGAAAATGCTTTTGCATGAAAGAATGAAAGTACAAAATAATGATGAAATTGTAGCACACCAGGTCTTAGTTAGCACTTAATGTCACAAGGGTACCTAACCAATGAGCTAAACCATATAGCTAGATGAAAGGAATGTCTCAGGCTGCTCAGGCTGCCATAACAAAATACCGTAGACTGGGTACTTAAGCACCAACCAGACATTTATCCTTCACAGTCTGGAGGCTGGTGTTTCAAGTGCCTGAGAGGGAAGTTTCATTCGGAGCCCTCTGCTCTTGATCTAGATTGCTGCCGGCTCCTGGTGTGCTCACATGACCTCCTCCTTGTATGTGTTCAGAATGAGAGAGTGAGAGAGAGAAAGCAAGTTCTCTGGTGTCTCTTCTGAGCTAATCTCATGGTGAGGGCCCCGCCCTGGTGATCTCATCTAACCCTAATTACCTCCCAAAGACCCATCTCCAAATACCACCATATAGAGGTTTAGGGCTCCAACATATGATTTTTAGGAACACACAGCATTCAGTCCAAAACAAATAGTAGTAAACTGATTGTCTGAGGCTCACCTTCTAACTCAAGGCTTCTCTTCTCTTAGTATTAAACCCCATGGACTCCCAGGTTCTGCATCTGTAAAATGAGGAGTTACTCTATCACAGTTACTGCTGAAGAAATATACTGAAAGTGCTCTGAAAATGGTAAATCATTATACACAGTGTGCTTACTACAAGGTACTCTTTAATGTGGAGGCTGCTGCGGTCTGTAAGGAACTCCTAAATTGCTGGCAGTCCCACACAGAAACTCAGCAGGACTAGCGATCGCTAAAGCCCGCATTCTCTCTCTCTGGCTGCTTAGAAATTTTTGCCACGGTGTAATTTTTATTAATTTATTTGGATAATTTGATAAACATTATTTAATCTGTACAAATAATTGCCATTAGCTTTGTTTGTAGGCAAACCCTTTAATGAGAATGCTGAGGGACATTCTGTGCATTGCATTAGCTTTTATTTGTATTTTTTGGCAGTCGCAACACATGGTTTGTTCCTTATAGTGGGGCTTATACTGAGCTAAAATCCCATCCATCACTCCATTGGTATGCCAAAAACCACACTCTTTTTGTTTTCTGGAAGGAAATTTATACCGTAGTGTCATCCTCAGCTTTATGCAATATAAGGGATGACATAAAGGGCATATATTCCTGGAGGATGAGAGGAGGAGGACGGAAAAGGATTGGCTCCTCATCACCCTGCATTAGCTTATTAGCCAAATAAGGAACTTGTCACCTTGGAAAACACTGAAGAAGGAAAGGAGGACATATCACATCATTAAGTTGCAATGAGGTCACCTATGGCAGCCATCATGTTTGGATGCGTTGGTGGAGTGGAGGGGACAAGGGAAAAAACGAGAAGACTCGAGGTGATTACAGGAAGGGGCTCTGCAAAAAAATCTCAGTTGTTCATGACTGATAAGGTATAACGGGCCACTTCCTTGAAATGTCAGGGCCTTTTTCTCTTGCTTTCTCATGACTTCTCTCATGTACTGCTTGCTTTCTTACAAGCTTACATTCTTTTTCTTCGCCCACTATCTGTTGTAAGTGGTGCATAGAGAAAGAGAAATGATATGTTGGGGAAAAGTTACACAAAATATCTCCAATTTTATCATTTCAGCACATAGCATATCCAGTCATTCTTGCTCTGCAATTGCTCATTCGTGATATAACATTTTGAACTCAAGTGACAGGGGGAAAGCCAGTACAACAAACTGCATCTAAAGAATAAAAACAATTATGACCACTGACCCACAGGCCTAGCCACAAGAAAGTGCCACACACACAGATGGAAGCAAATGCCCCCTAAAGACTTCTTGTTGACTGCTTCATTTGCTGTTTTCATTTTTATCCAAAGTCATTTCATGATCTATATTTTTGCCTGCTCTCAGACAAACAAAATGGCAGTGATAGGAATGGGGAACAAAGGGAACAAAAGCTTTTTCAAAGCAAGATCCCAGTTAAAATGTTAAGGCAAAAGACATAATTACAGGTTTGGGATTTTTAACTATTTTCATAACTTTCACGTCTCCATGAAGCACTGGAAGAGCAAGATGTCCTAATTTGGGAAAAATCTATTCCAAATTTAACCTGCCCTTGCTTGGTATTCTATGCCTCAGGTTTTTTAAAAAACAATTAAAAATTAGAAAGAAGATGGCATTATTATCCTGATTAGAACTATTGCCATTTAAAAATAATTTCATAATTTCAAGAGGTTGTGAGATTATTTCTATCTTCTTTCTTTTCTTCTGTCTCTAGTCTACACTTTCATACCTGCATACATCTCGGAGCATTTATTTTCCAGAATAACTAAGAACTGTAATTAACCACTGGAGTACTCCTAAAGCCACTCTGTGACTTGCTTCTCTTTGTCCTCATCTTGAACTCTTCTTCTGGTCTCTGAGGTTCCTGCTCTTAGAGACAAATCCTCTTCTTTTCAGTTGTTATCCTGCTGAGTTCTGTGGTCTTTGCAATATTGAAATACAGAACACTATATACCTCAGCTTTGTTAAAGAAAAAATTACTCAGACACTTGTTCCAACAGTGAGGCAGACTTTATTCAGGGAAACTGTCATAACAGATAAAGGACTATCACAGGGGGTTTTACAGTAGGGGAGGGATGCTGGGTGCAACTTCAAATACAAGAAAGAAAAGGGAAATTTGTAGCCAAGGAGCAGAGTGGAGGGGGTCAGTAGATGGAAAATTAAGAGGATAAGATAATTCTTTGCTAAATTAATCTAATAGGATTCTTCTGGCTGAAGCCAGGCTAAGATAATTAGACATTACCCGGTGGTTGGAGGGGTGGGGGGGAGCAGGGTGGAAGATGAGGAACCCAATCAGTTATAAAGGATGATCAGACATCTAGGGTGGGGTGATTCTGCTTAAACCGACTTGACAAGATTCTTGCTAAAACTGGACTCCACAAGGATGGAGACAGAAGCTGAAGGTCCAGCTGAACAGAGGGCTCTGAGGAGCCTGACTAAAGTTTGATTAAGGTGTGAATATTTGTCAACTTCTAGAATTTAGAGAGGATACTTAGTAAAACGGCAAGCAGAGGGACAAAGAAAAGCAACTTCAATTTCCGAACGAGTGTTTGACATTTCTTACACCGCAATGATGTAACAAGCTGATATATGAGAGGGTCAATGGAAGCACACTGGCAAGTCTCCATGTGCTTCTGCTGACCGACTGCCACTTATGCCGGGGGTGCATTAGATCGGTGCGAGCTGGTAATATCCTGACCACCACCTGCACTGAAATAAGTGAACTTATTTTACTAAATAAGTCAAGTCATGTTTTTACTACACTGTTTATTTTCCATGATTTTCTTTATTCTTTAAATTATTCATCCAACAAAAAGTACCTAAAGCATCACACATATTTTTTACAATTTAGAAAAATAAATATTAATGGTCTACAGTTTCAAGAAACTCACATAAATTGGTCTACTCAGTTCAGAGAAATTGTATGCTTAGAGGTTATTATAAAGACATCATGGAATTACCTTTAGAAACTTAGCACAGGGGACGCCTGGGGGGCTCAGTGGTTGAGGGTCTGCCTTTGGCTCAGGTCATGATCCCGGAGTCCTGGGATCGAGTCCCACATTAGGCTCTCTGCAGGGAGCCTGCTTCTCCCTCTGCCTATGTCTCTGACTCTATCTCTCTGTCTCTGTCTCTCTCTCTCATGAATAAATGAATAAAATCTTTAAAAAAAAAAAAGAAACTTAGCACAGTGTCTTCTAATATATAGGGATAAGGATAGTTTTAATTGGGACAAATAAAAATGAGATCACTAGTCTATTTATTACTAATATAGAAACAAGTTCATCTGTCTTTTGGGTTCATATAACAAGACCATACCTTCATTTAAAAAACTCTACTTTTGAACTAGACATTAAGTGTTTTGGGATTTGTTAAAGATATTT